>NC_137235.1:24140624-24367918 GCF_949987685.1 Ammodytes marinus
TTGCAACTCTGGCTGTGTAGGTGACAGTCATTGTTGACAGCCAGTGCTACCTTAGATCCTCGAAAGAAGAAAAAAATAACTGTATAAAAAAAAAATGGGGGGAGGGTAAAACAACTTTCTGATAACCCCTGCAGTGTACACAACATGCTCATGTAACAGTTGCATGTGAACCCAGGCCATTAATGGTTCACCTCAGAATCTTAACAGCTCTCTCTGGTCATTGGAAACTGTATTAGATTTACAATCACATTTCTACAACTTTTATGGAATGAAACTAAACGAACAGTCATATTTCTGATGTAGACCTATTTTGTCTAGAAATAGTTTATCTACTAACCTCTTTGTAGTGTTTCTTCCTTGATGAATGCGCCAGTTGCTCAGCGCATCTCTGTGCGTAATTGGCACCGGCGGAGAAGAAGTGAATTCATATTATCACTTAACACTACTACAGTCGCCTCTGCTGCTGGCCAGTGGTGGTCTTCCTTCAAAGAGCTCATAACCCTGATATCTCCTGGCGTCGGCTCGGTTAACTGTAGGCTGGGACGGCTGCATAGCAGTGCTACTAATCCTCCGGAGCCTCCTCGGTGCGTCCAGTGGTCAGTGCGCCCCAGGGTAAATCCCCAAAACGTGGAGGAGGAGCTCGTTAGCGCGGCCCCCGACCGGGAGAGCGCGGCTCGGTGATGGACCACAAGCGACAGGCCGCAGCGCCGGGGCACAAGGAGCGCACAGGACCGTACAGTACACCAGGGACTTATGAAACAGAAGCAAGTGGAGCGTGGCAAACTTTCGTGATAAGTGATATGAAAACAACAACCACAATTTGATTCCGGTTACAGGTTTATGATTACACTGAAATAACAATGAACAAATAGCATAATAAAAATAGAGCCATACAGTTAAAGGTAATGTGTGTGTCATCTGATTTTTATCTTACATTCAAACCTTAAGCTTTTTCCGTAATAAATAAATAAATCCCAGTGGGGAATAATAATCCCACTGGTTCCCAATGCTATTTCCGCCTAATATTTTATAACTCAACAACAGATTAAATGACTCTCAACAGAGAGTAATGACACTCGCTGTGCATGCACTGTAAAAGTGAAAAAGTTAGGGAACACACATTTTTCAAGGCAACAGATTTTTGTTGAGGCCAACTAAAACTCCTAAATTTTAAGGAATACTGCCTACATTTGAGCCAACTAATTATCTTTTGTTGAGATGATGTATCATTTGTTAATGGAAATGTATCTTTGATAGTACAAAAACTTCAAATGTTTAGTAATAACTACATACTAAGAATGTCAAGCAATAACAGTTGTGCCAACTGATTCTCTGTCAAACAGATAACAAACAAAACCAAGTCGGTCAAAATGTGTATTCAAACATTAAACCGTGTTAAAACTGTCTGAAAAACTTTCTGAACAACTTCTACTATTTGGAATTATTAGTATGTAGAACAGAAGTTAAATAACATTTGAATGATAAATTATCCCAAAAAAGGATCTATATATATTAATTCTTTATTGACAGTGTGGTGGAGTAACAGAGATGAAATGGTGCAGAGAGGGGAATGACATGCAGAGAACTACCCGAGCCGGACTCAAACCCGAGTCTGCTTCGATGCGGACTGACCCTTGGGTGGGGGGGGGGGGGGGGGTCATGTAATGTACGTTTCTGCTTGTGACTCCTGAACTGTAGTGATGAAGGTTAACTGAGGCCTCACGCTGTCAGGGCCAATCTGCAGTGCGCTCGGTTTGATGCGCCCAGTGTGCCCTTATGTACATCTGCTTAACAGACCAAAAGAAAAAATGAACACAAAAGGCTCCAAACTGAGGCAAGTTTGTTTTATTTAACACTCTCAACATAATTTAAAGAAAAATCTATAGAAAACAGATTTGACTCAAAAGCATTCAGTGACAGAGGTGGTAGTTATGCTTCAACCTGTAGTCTGCATCTTTCTGTTGAACTCTGAGCCAATCAGAGTCCAATATTCAGTCAACAGGGCACAGATGCCATGGCTGTACTTTGACAATTCACCATTCATTTGTTCAACATTTGATCAGCAAACATTCAATATATATATTTTTTTAATAAACAATGCACTACATAAGGCTGCTTACGTATTTCAATAGTGTCCCAATCATATAGTTCTCTGGATAAAGAAAAATGGTTTGAAAGAGAGTGTTTGAGGAGTTTGATGAGCGCTCGTGCCAGTTCAGCTTTCTTAATATCTTACTAATCGATCGCTTCCAGCCAACGAAACATAAATGTTACAACACACAGTTTGTAAACCTCATTAAACTGGTGCCGTCTCCAACCACTGTGGTTGAAAATATTTAACAGAGGCTGTTCAGATTGTCCAGTTCAAAAAAATAGCATAGCCACATTTGAACTTAAAGCTCCCTATCTGACTTGATTCAAAATCTCAGTGACATTAGGCTACTGCATTTAAACAAGGACTGCATGGTGAGATGTGGTCTAATGGGAAAACTTTATGGTCAATTTCAAATTTAAGACCATTACGGCTTTTGTTTTTTAGAGGTTACTGTCTGTTTTCATTGCCCTGCCATCCCACTGAACATGTAGAATCTAGACTATGTTGTAAATTCCCATTATGAAACATGGATTTGAATGACATTTTGGTCAAAAGTCAGACTAGAGAAACAGACACATCCACCAAAGCACACAGAAATTAAAAAACGATGCATAAACATCGACCATCTCAAAGCCGTTTGATCCTGGAATACACAGCACCGTCACTTCACAACTGAGGCTGGACACTGCGCAGGATGGAGGAGGGAGGGGACGTTTTTGTTTGTTTGATGAGAAAATGTTATATGCTTGAAGTAGGAATAGTACAACTGCCACACAGAGGATACGAAGGAAAGAGAAGGGGAACTGAGAGGAAAGCAGCGCAAATCTGTACCGTCTCAGCGCTCTGACAATACAACAGGTTATGAACGTATGTGTGTGTGTGTGTGTGTTTGTGGTTTCATCAGCTCCCCTTCAACAAGTGTCTCGCTGTAGCAGTGCTCTGCTTCGGATGACGTGCTGAGGATAACTGAGGAAGTTGAGGTGGAAGGTGAGTTCAGACTGTATAGGTTGGCTCTGTAGGAGAGAGAGAGAGAGAGAGGGGAGATCCTGCAGGGAGACAGATCATTTATTTGGGGGTTTGTAGGGTTCCAGGAGCTGCATTGAGAACGTGTTGACCTTCTCTGAACCGCGGACTTCGTGGGGCAGCAGCGGTAACTTGATTATGTGGAAATCTTCATAAAGGTCCTCCATCTGCAGGAAGAAGACACGACCATTAAAGAGGACGGCAATATGCGCCATCTGAGGCAAACCACCAGAATGCATTGTTTTACGAGAGAGAAAAAAAACAACAACAACAAGCCACTGACTCATACCTGGTCTAAGTACTTGGACTGAATTTTATGGCGGGCGTCACACATTTTACACGGCCTCTCCGACTCGGGGAAAACCAGTTGGTTGACGATGATGTTGTGTGTGTCGATGCGGCACTTGGCCAGCTCCTGGATGAGCCGCTCCGTCTCGTACAGGGACAGGAACTCAGCGATGCACACGCAGATGAAGGTGGTCTGTTCCTGATGGTGGAGAACAGAGAAGAGTTACAGCCCATACAGAAAGCTTTTAGTACAGCCAACTCTAGCTTATGCCTCGTTTCCACCGAGTAGAGCGGGTCAGGTCGGAGCGGCTCGGTCAGGTTATTTTGGTTTTCCGTTTGCCAAAAGTTGGGTAGGGTACGGATATAAGCGCGCCTAACCGCTCTAACCCACTCCTATTTTCGGTACTCCACCGTTGGGGTACCAGCCGCCTGAAAGGGTGCCGAAAAGGCATTAGTTGATTATAGTTGACTTGTACCATCAGCTGAAAGAATGTTATTTTTATATAGTAACTATTAATGCATTTTCTCGAGTCAAATGACTCTCACTGTGAACATAGTAATGGGGTTGGGAGGCTGCACCACCACAGCACACATACGACACGTGCCTTACAGACACACTGCATGAATGCAAGTCCAGAGTGATACACAGCTACAGCCACATCAAGGAGGAGGTTAGCAGTGGAAATAGCTTTGATAAATCCCAAAATGCTCGTCACAATTTGCTTGGCAATGCCCAGACGGATAAATGTATCCTTTTGTTCAATGCTCGGTTAGGTTTTTGTGAAGGAACATGAACCCCACTGTGAAGAAACTGAACCTCAGTATGAGCTACAGAAACAAGCTTAGTGCAGTTAAAAAAATATGCTCGAAGCAAAGATTCACAACAACAGCAGCACAAAAGCAGCAGCGTGTAACAAGTATTATCATTTAGTAGCAGTAATGTGCTTGGGTTATAACTGCAACCAGAGCGACTTACAGGATCTTTGAACTGCTCACTGACTGAGCGGATGACTGGCAGGGTCTCCTCCAGCTTTGAGGCTAGCTGGTCTGCATTCATGTCACCCAGACCGAGCATGTTACACATCTGCAAGGAAAGAGAAAGCACAGATAATATACAATGTATAAAAGGTCAAAAAACGTCTTTGAATGCACTTTATTTACAAGTTGTTTTTAGCCTTCTAATGGACATCACCCATTTTTCTAGTTCAACAACAGCTACTGTATGTGGATCATTTATAGACAAACGGCTAGAATCAATGAGTGACTGGATGTGCTCATCCCTCCTCACCTGTGAGATGAAAGGGCTGATCTGGTTCTTGATCTGCATGAGGCGGCCCAGACCACGCTCCACAATGGTGGGGAAGTTGAGCAACCGCAGCGTGTGACCGGTAGGAGCGGTGTCAAAGACCACCACTGAGAAGTTCATTCCTTTCACTAACCTGAGGTAGACACAAGTGATAAGTTAGTATAACAATGGCTACCATTTTCTTTTATTAGCCCTGTCATACTACCAGGGTTCCTACACATTTTCCACTTCAAAATTCTATACTTTTCCACCCTCAAATTTCCAGGATCCTCAGTAGATTATTCAGTACATATTTGACATTTGAATACAAATAGTTAAATGCTTATTATATAAATAAAGGGTTCTGAAGCCAGCCCCTCGGAAAACTTGAAGCGACCCATGACATTCTCTTTGCCCAAACTTAAGACCAAGTAAACTCAACAATTTAGATAAGTGTCACTTGAAAAAGAATTAAAGAGTCGCGCAACGTTTTTTCTATTGATGCTTCAGCGAAAGGTTTAAAATGAAGTTCCATACTTTCACATACAGCGTAGGAACCTTGTACTACAGTGAGAGGTGGGTCAGCACAACTAGAAACAAAGAAAGTGATCTGTCTTTCCAGTGAGCAGGCAGTCTTACCTCATGACCTCTGCGTAGCTCATGGCCTCGTCGATGCCGGGGAACGCGCTCATGGCCTCCTGCATCATCTTCTTGCCCATGCTGAGCATGTTGTCCTCCTCAAAGAACTCATCAGGCAGCTCAGCAACACCCAGACTGGGGTCAATCTCCTGCACTCACACAAACACAAATAATCAGCACATTACAAAGTGAGGGCCTCAAAAGGATTTCAGGGTCTCGGGCAATTTGGATTGATACACAATGATGGTTTGTGTCTGAGATGTGGAACAGACCCTCCTTGTGGCACTTAAAGAGATAGTGCCCTCTTTCATTACATTTGATTTTCCGATAAAAGCGTTAATAAAACTATTTGTGTTAACAAATGTATCTATTTTTCTATCCACTAGTCAAACCCATTTTAGGAGAAGAATTAGGACCCAAAATAAATTCCATAAATAATCCAACTCCAGGCACTCAAGGTTGGTTTCAAAAATATAAAAGGTGAAATTCCAGGGCACTACACCTTGAAGAAGGCTCAAGCCTATCACACATTGGTGTATATGTAATGTGTGCTGACCTATGAATCAAACGCCGTCTGATAGTTCTGAAACCAACCTTGAGTGCCCGGACTTGGATTATTTATGAATTTTTTTTGGTCATAACTCTTCCACCCCTCCTGCATGCTGGCTCATGGTCACGACTTAGTAGGACTTTTGAAAAGAACATAGCCCTCCACACAGTTCATGTAATAAGCCTGTTACGCCTGTGATTTTCCTATTGTGACAAATGCCATTTTTACATTAACAACTCAATCTCTGACAGTAATGTTCCTGTGCTCGTGTGCTGTGCCGATGGTATTCCAAACGCAACCAGACTTACCATCGCAAAGAGGTTTTCATAGCCCATGACCTTAGTAGGCACCTTTGAGAACTTCTGGTCGAAAGCATCAGAGATGTTGTGAGCGGGGTCGGTGGAGATGATGAGGACGCTCTCCCTCACGGCTGCAAGCTGGACAGCCAAACTACAGCTAGAGCACAACACAGGACAGGTCTTTACAGCTGCAGCACACCAGACCAGCAACACTACTAGGACTACTAATTAAAGAAAATTGAATACTTATTGAAACTCACTCAAAATATTATGGGCAGCCTCTTCTTGAGCTAATAAGTCGGTGAGTCTGGAGAATGCTTGTTGTCAAAATAAGTGAATAACTTCTAATGATCTGCTAGCGTACCTGACCGTACTGTACGCTGAAACAATTTAATTGAGAGGAGATATTATATTATTCACTGGTTTTGACAAAATGTGATTTTGACAACAAGCGTCAACCAGAATCACGGACTTACTTTTAATTTCATGTCTGCCTTTGATATTTTTTATTGTAGCTTCAGTCAATGGCTTCAACGTTAGTTTAAAGGAGGGTTAATGTGTCAACAGCTAGGCTGTTGGTTGTATCCTGCACCGTGATGGTCAAAGCATTTAAGAGTCGTGAATGTCTGTCAGTGGGCTAACGTTAGCTGGTGACAGTGCTTGACAGCGTAAACCGGTAAATAGTCTCCATTAGTCCCAAACGACTAAACATTTAACGGCGAAGCTACTGCAATGTTAGCTCGTCTTCAGCTAGTAAACTGACGCTCGTTAAGACTATTATTATTGTAAAAAACAAAACATCTTATTCGTTGACTGAGAGTGACCCACCTCAACGTATGACTAGCGGCGGCTAATGTAAGCTAGTTATGTTAGCTAGCGACCTAGCCTGCGTTAATATCAGGAGTCTAATTAGCTTTTTCCTTCAACTTACCTACATGTCGTTTTACCGACACCACCCTTTCCACCCACAAATATCCACTTGAGAGATTTCTGCTCGATAATATTCTTCAGTGTTGGCTCTAAAGGCTCCACATCAGGCGCATCTTCAAACTCGTCTTCCACTGAAGCTGCCATCTTGTCTGTGTACACTGCTACTGCAACGCACAGCAAAGGTGGGATGTACTGACACTGCTGCCTTCACTGCTCCTCGGACAAATTCCGCAAATAGTGTGCAATTAAAATACTGACAAAAAGAGAAATTGATGTTAGATATTTGAAAGTGATGTAGGGGATACTATCAATAGGTCCATTGATAATATCAAGAGGTGTGTTGCCAGAATAAGCAGCAACAACTTTTTTTATTCATTTTCTTTTTTTAAAGCTGGAAGGCAGTAGCCTAATAAGCTTACCCTTTTTATAAAATGGTAGGCTTATTTTCAAAAACATTACTGTGGACTACAAAAACACATTCATGAAAAATACTTAAGTCATTAATTTTGTGAATTATTTTGTGTATTGCAAACAACTAACACATGGAAGACACAATGAAATTATATTAAACTGATTATACAGATAATATCCAACTTTGTTCATGTTTTTTTATGAGAAAGGAAAAAGATAAGGGTTTAGCAGTTTGAAAAATCCCTAAAAGTAGCCTACCAGTTTCCTGTGTATGAAACCCAGGATCACCAATCTGTGATGGACACTAGTTTCTTCAATGAGTGTGATTTTGTTGTTGCAGTTAATACATTTTGAGTTAATTAGGCGTAAATGTGTTACTCTCATAGATACAAAAGAAAATAATTCCTGTTGCAAAATAATTCGATCTCCACAATCTAAGCATTGCCTACAACGATACCAATTTCTATTGGATTTTTTATACTAGGTCGACATTCTATTATTTATTTGATAAACACATACAATTGAATGTCACAACAGTGTCAAACAAAAGGTGGTGAAAAGCATGCAGTGTATTGAAATGACTAGTACTCAATTTTCCCACATGATATGAATGTACCACAACCCACATGAAATATGGAACCATATGGCTGCACCCGCTGACAGTTTAGTGTTTACTGCCAGACATTCACTTGACTTTTATGACCAAACAGTTGACATTTTTAACCCCCAGACTATCACAGAATGGTGGAGTGCTTGTGCAGTACCAATGCACAGCTGCTTCCAACAAGCAAGAGGGTTGGAAAATCAGTCAATGTCATTTTGACTTCCTCAATAACATTGACAGTATAGTAAAATACATATTTAGATACCTTGCTGAAGATAAGGCTTGAATATCTCTCATTCTTTTACATGGACAAGTAGCCTACATGCGGTGACCATAGGGAAGGAGCAACTTTGCACTCCATCTGTTGTTTCAATCTGTGTGCCGCAGTCAACAAGGTTAGAAGGCAAGTCCAGATCTGCAGCTTCCTTCTCCAGCTTCTGCAGATTTGCGGTAGCCTCTCTTAGCTGTGGAGCATCACTCATGTTAAGCTTCTCTCTAAAGGTGCTGTGGTTGGTTCATTTTGGTTCACAGTGATCCCTGGAGGATTCAGACGGCTGCTCTATGGACATCCATAATGGGTCAAAAGAAGATCCCAGAAGACGCAGGAGTCGTGAAGGGCGGACATGTCTTGGTTTGGGCATGTACAGTAGTGGTATTCCTCTGCATTTGCCTGCACGGTGTACTATTGGCGGATTAGCTGAAAGTAGGACAGCAGACTGGCTCTCAGTTGAAGAAATGGTAAGTCCCACCCTGGATGCTCCTCATCTTAAACAACAGTCACATTTCTAAGCTGATTCTCAGTTGGAATGTTAGACGTCAACGCTGCAGATCCATGTACAAGAACAGACAAAGAAATCCAGCAGAGGCTCAGATGTTTTGGCTAGCTTCGATGCAAAAAACTCTGAATTATTTTGGCAGATACCAAGTGTTATAGTTAAGGAGGGTCAGTCACTGAGTCGTAATCATGGAGGCATTTGTATGACATGGAAAAAATAGTTCTGCACATCCCAATATTGTCTGCCCTCGATTTGGTGGGGCTGCGTCAGTGACCTCGGACACAAGATCTTCAAAAATGATCAGCTCTCTCTCACACAAAGACTGCACTCAGATCCTTTGGAAACAAGCTTCAGGGTAAATTCCCTTCGCAGTAGCTTAAGATAATGGGAGAGCAGGAATGATTTAAAAACGAGGACATATGCAACATGTTTTGCAGGACAAAGCCCAATTTATTCTCATCTACACAAAATCAGCTGTCTGGGCCGAAGGCACACAGTGGCATAATATCAAATATTTCTTTTTACATTATACTTTACTGGAAATACTAGTTCCAAAGAAAGTTTTTGTTTACATGAATATTATAATAGATTTCATAAATATAGTCACATAAAGTTGCTTATACTTACATGAAGATAACAAAGAGCAGAATGAACTAGGACATATTACATATATTCAGCAATTTATCAGGATGCAGTCCAGCAGTGTCAGGTTTGATTGCGCAGGCGTGTCTGTGTGTGTGTGTGTGTGTGTGTGTGTGTGTGTGTGTGTGTGTGTGTCTGTGTGTGTGTGTGTGTGTGTGTCTTTGCTTTCAGAGAAAACCTGACTAGGCACAGCCTATGATTGTAGGCATATTGTACGTGAATCTTAAAATATATCCACTTCTTCTCTTTCAAAGTGAAAAAAGGTTGTCATGTGATAAGTCCTGTTTCTGGGTAGATTGCGGCGGTGGCGGTCTGGATGTGGAGGTGGAGGTAGAGGTGGGCACACTGTGAATGGCCTGGCTGCTGGGATCTGCCGACTTCGCCCGATCCTCCAGAAACCTATCAAACTCTGAAAGGGACAGTTATAGTTAGAGGTGCATGCGTGTACGCTCAGAAAATACAAAAGGAAATGAGTAAGAATTCTGAACATGTTACGCTAAATTAAAAGCAATTAATCAAGAGAGACGGAAATACCTTCACTGGAGACTCCTTCGCTAACCGAAGACTGCGCTTCCTGCATTTCCAAACACAGTAAATATCGCATCATACTTGATCACACTTTATCTCATCGTTTTAGAGAACCTATATTGAGAGACATGCTTTCTTACCATATCACAAGATAACCATTTGTCAATATCGTTCTGCAGGCAGTTTTTCGATGATGGCATCTAAGATAAAAAAAAGTTATCAAAAGAACAGTGTGTTTTAGCCATGTTTACAATTAACACCATTATATTCTTTCACAGGGAATAATTTGTTCAAAACCATTTCTTTGCTCTGGTGGTATACACACCCCTCCTGTGACCTGCAACCTGGTATCCAGAGCTCCAGCAAGGCCCTCCACAGCTCCTGGGTCCTCATACCTGACACTGGGTGAGAGGATGTATTGTAAGGCTGTACTATAATACAGGCCATATTCAACCAAATACTGATGAGACACGCAGATATTGTTATAGACATTTTTGCTTTGAGTCCTAGATACTGTATGGGGTTGATATACTAAAGAGACGTTTGCATCTGTAAAAACTTTCAAGCTGATCTACTAACGTTTGCTCACCGAGGATTGCGTGTCAAATAACACGAGCTGTCCGTTTAGTACGTTTGCCTTAATGAATATGCAAAATCAGGCGTTTCTTCCCGACAGCGGAAAATATGGAGAAGTAGATGCAGAAAGGTTTTTTGGCACACACACTGTGATTTACAAAGCCTGTAAATAAGTGCTGTTGTGAATGCGTCAATATTTAATACATTTTAAAAAAGCAAGTGTTAAACTGTCACAGACAGACGGCTGGTGAGGAGGGAATATAAAAGACAACAGATAAAGGTTTTTTTTCTGCTCATGTTAGGTTTGGATTTACAGAAACACGAATAATCCAGACACATCGCCCATCCAGCAATACCATTTTGAATTGTTTGGATGAGTTAAGGGCTTATTTGTAGACACTCACAAGCAAGGGTCGCACAATACCTGCCGTGCCAAAAGGCATTTCCTCACGTCTGGGTCATTCCAGCGCAAAGAGCACACTGTGACTATTCCTGCTGGCGTCTCCCAAAGACGTTTGCCTACTGTTCCGAGTCATTAATGTTATGTCAAGCAGGATGGGCACTCGGGACGCACAGAACGAAGCCAAACGGGACTTTTACACGTTGCTGTTTCCAACAGGAGCGACTGAACTCGTGTGCAACCTGTTTTATTTGCAGAGGCTTTTTTATAAGAAATTGGTTCTTTTTGTCCTGTTTTACACACAGCATTTATTTTCTCATAGATACTCTCCCATATTGCATTTCTTTGAGTTATATTAATATACATTGGCTGTAGCTCAACAGTGCGTGTGTTTTCCTCTTCCAATAACACCACTAATTCCATGGCTTTACATTTCTCTTTGCGCTTGCTGTCACTCTGTTCTACGTCCAAACACGGAAACCAGTAAAACACGCAAAACCCTCATTTGTCATTTGCGCCTTTACTCTAAGTTGATCACACACAGAACGCCCACTAACCAAAAGTGCAATTTTTAGAATGCTCACGCAATTTAGCACTCTATATTTCGGATCTGAGTAGATCAACCCCTATGTGTACTATAAGTCAAATTACAGCTTTACCTGGTCTGAGGGGATTACAGTAGGGTAAAGTCACCACAAGCGATCCTCACTTTAGTCAGTAATGCACACAAATATAAAAACACATGGAGCGAGGGCATGTAAAGCGTGTGTATCCGTTACTGATAAGCATTGCTCACTTTTTCCTCTGATCAGCCATGGTGCTGCCCCTCGTCTGCGCAAACATGTCAAACTCCTCCTCCTCCACTTCTGCAAGACACGAGGATAACTCGTTAAGTTTTAAACAAAAATAAACACAATAAAAAACAACTTTCTTCATCTTGGTATCTTAGCACATATTCCATGATAATAAAAACACAAACTTGGAGAAAAAAACTTGTTATTTGTAATTTCACACAACCCTATTTTCTTTTGCAATCATTCTGAAAATATGTAGCCATGAGCACATGTGCATGAAAAAAATTCCAACTCACGTTAGCAGCACAAATCAAATTCCTCCCACTGTCCCTCCCGACCCCCACACATATGACTTTCAACGTTCAAACACATCACATGATCCAGCAGCTCTTTTAAATTCAACATTCCCAACCCATGTGATGTCCAGCCACAACATCCTTTTTTTCTACCAGAAATTCAGCACATTACAAAATGGAGACTTCAGTTTCAGGAAGATTATATACTTATGGATTTTGTGAGGGCATAAATTTTAACAAAGTTCCCCTCACTGTGATTGGGTGATTGCCGTTGATTGGACGGGGTGCTGACAGGCGGTTGGCTGGTTGCTGCGATGACTGGCGGTTGGCCGAGAGTGGAAGGCTCTGGGCTGAAGTTGATGAGGCTGGGGCTTGTGCTAGAGTTCTGCGGGTTTGACAACACAGCGGCTTTCAGCTTGTCTGCAGAATATAATCTTAGCGGGAAAAAGCCTCACAAATGTTTCGTACGCATGCAGCACTACATTCATTATTTCAAACAGAATACAGGGTCGAGATCATTCTTTACCTGTTGAGTAGTAGGGATTTGTGCCTTGTTTAGTCTGTCAAACCTGAAATTCCCATAAGAGTATGAAAGTAAACCTTAAATTAAAAAAATATTTCTGAAAAAAAGAAAAACAATCTGAAATCCAAAGCTGAGCTCCAGCCTACCTCTCATAGCGGATGAATGCATTGTTGAGGTCATCATTGACCATGAGCAGCTCTTCAATAAAGCCTTCATCCATCAGCTGTGGGATGAGCTCCACCACTCGCTCCTGCATGCGCTTACACACTGAATACAGCTGCTGCTTGGTCAGAGGAGGAGAGACAGATACATTGATACTCATCACTAATGCTATCAAGTAAAAGGAAGATCATAATTCATCCTTGACGGTAACATGGGATTATTTCATGTTGAAATGTAATTCACTTTTTTGTTCCAGACTATTTGTTTTGTGACATTTATTTGCCTACATTTCCCAGAATTCTTTGACAACATTATACCTGAACTTGCATTGAGTGCATGCAGCAACAAGTCAAACTAATTAGAAATAAGAACGTGTGCCTCTTCCATGATTTTTATTTAATGTAATGAACAACTGGGGGTCCAGAAAGACACATATGAGGTTGGTGAGAATACAAGTCACTTTCCTTGAAAAGTATGATTATAAAAAAAGCAGAATGACACACAAGCACACAAGGGGACTAGACATGTACGGTACATCTCCTCAGAAGTAATTTGTTTTAAAAGTGTTGAAATGATGCAGCTAATGGGGTTAATACTTGGTCAAAGAAAATGCTGTAGACAATTCTGCAACACGCACACACGCGCACACACACACACACACACACACACACACACACACACACACACACACACACACACACACACACACACACACACACACACACACACACACACACACACACACACACACACACACACACACACACACACACACACACACACACACACACACACACACACACACACACACACACACACACACACACACACACACACACACACACACACACACACACACACACACACACACACCTGTAGCAGCTCTGTATCGTCTTGCTGGCTCTGTCCAGGTGTTAGCTCATTCAGCATTTCAGACATCACTGTGAGATTTCCCCTCACCATCGCCAGCTCACTTCGCAGCTTCTGTTCCTGGATCAAAAATACAGCAACAGCGCAATGAAGTCTATGGAGGCAACACTGATCAATATCAAATACTACCAGCCACAGCTACAAAACAGCCTATGATAACAGTTTTATTTGACTCATATTTTGATATATGTCATAGCATGAAAAGTACAGTTGAAAGTAACAACATTAACTAGCTCTGCTCCAGCTCTTATTTAATGCAATGAAGCGATTGACAATGTTTCACCTGTACTTTGCAAGCCAAAACGACAAAGCCTCACTGCCCAGTAAGGGAACCACAGACCTGATTCGAGATGCAGTTAAGCTGATTAGATCGTTTTCCACCAAGAGCAAGAATCCCCATCAACAGTTTATAGATTCTGAATATTGGCACAATGTAACAGTGCCTTTAGAAACTATTTAAAGGCCCTTCAACCTTTTCATGGTTTATTCATTTTGCAACACTGAAGCACAATGGGTGGAATGAATTGTTTTGCAATGAAAATAAAATGACTGCCTAAATTGAAAACAAATTGATCTAGAGTCTACAGTACATACAGTGGAGGAAATAAGTATTTGATCCCTCACCGGTTTTGTAGGTTTGCCCACTTACAAAGAAATGAGCGGTCTATCATTTTCAAGCTAGGGTTATTTTAACAGTGATAGACAGAATATCAAAAAGAAAATCCAGAAAATCATATTAAAAAAAAAGATATAAATAATTTTGCATTTCATTGAGTGAAATAAGTATTTGATCCCCTACCAACCATAAAGAATTCTGGCTCCCACAGATTAGTCCTCGTGCTTTAAAAAAGTATTCCTAATCTCAACTAGTTTCATGTATAAAACACACCTGTCTCAAGTTGTTACCTGTATAAAAGACACCTGTCCACAGAGTCAATACATCAAACTCCAACATCTCCATCATGGGCAAGACCAAAGAGCTGTCTAAGGACATCAGGGACAAGATTGTAGACCTGCACAAGGCCGGAACAGACTACAAGACCATTGGCGAGAAGCTGGGTGAGAAGGAGACAACTGTTGGTGCGATTTTTTCGAAAAATAAAGAAACACAAAATGACCATCAATCTCCCTTGGTCTGGGGCTCCATGCAAGATCTCACCTCGTGAGGTATCAATGATCAAGAGAAAGGTGAGGGATCAGCCCAGATCTACACGGGAGGAGCCTGTTTATGATCCCAAAGCAGCTGGGACCACAGTCACCAAGAAAACCATTGGTAACACACTATGCCGTAATGGATTGAAATCCTGTAGTGCCCGTAAAGTCCCCCTGCTCAAGAAGGGACATGTACAAAACCGTCTGAAGTTTGCCAATGAGCACCTGAACGACTCAGAGAATGCTTGGGAGAAGGTGATGTGGTCAGATTAAAACAAAATCAAGTTCTTTGGTATCATAGTGACTCGCCATGCTTGGAGGAAGAGGAATTCTGACAATGACCCCAAGAACACCATCCCCAAAGTCAAGCATGGAGGTTGAAGCATTATGCTTTGGGGGTGTTTCTCTGCTAAGGGGACAGGTGGACTTCACTGCATCAAAGGAAATATGGATGGGGCTATGTACCATGAAATACTGGGTGACAACCTCTTTCTCTCAGCCAGGTCTGTAAAAACGGGTCATGGATGGGTCTTCCAGCATGTCAATTGTCAATGACCCTAAAAGGCAACAAGGGAGTGGCTCAAGAAGAAGCACATTAAGGTCATGGAGTGGCCTAGCCAGTCTCCGGACCTTAATCCAATAGATCTGTGGAGGGAACTGAAGCTCAAGCTACAGCCTCGAAACCTTAAAGATTAGGAGAGGATCTGCAAAGAGGAGAGGTCCAAATATCCTCCTGAGCTGTGTGCAAACCTGGTCATCAACTACAAGACACGTCTGACCTCTGTACTTGCCAACAAGGGTTTCTCCACCAAGTACTAAGCAATGTTTTGATAGGGGATCAAATACTTATTTCACTCAATGAAATGCAAAATAATTTATATCTTTTTTTTATGTAATCTTCTGGATGTTCTTTTTGATATTCTGTCTATCACTGTTAAAATAAACCTAGCATTAAAATTATAGACCGTTCATTTCATTGTAAGTGGGAAAATTTACAAAATCAGTGAGGGATCAAATACTTATTTCCTCCACTGTATAGTCCTAGCTTTGGAAAGTAAGTCCATATCAGTCAGCTCTAGTTTTCTTCACAAGCTCTATAAAGTCATTGACTGATTGACTGCTGTGTTTAGGCGGTGGTACCTGTTCTGCAGGGAGGGAGGCTGGTCCCTCATTGGACAGGACTGGAGGAGAAGTATTCTGGATGGGAACACTGGCAGGAGCCTGTGGTTGTGATTGATGAGGAGGAGCAGCAACAACAGGAGCTGCCTCAGGAGCAGTCCCGTTTTCTGGGGTGCTCTGCAAGATGAAGTCACTTTGTCAAAATGTGTCAGCGAGCCACGGTGTAGAAATAAAATGTATATGCATGCATTTGATTTGCTGTGTAGTGTTTGTAGACAGCCTCACCCTGTTGGGAGTGTGGATGGGGGATAGACCATCCAGGTCCGTCATGGGGAACTCCAGACCACGTCTCCTCAGGTCGTCATATACGTATACCACACCCGCCAGGGAGGGAGAGCTACGAAACGCATCCGCCCACGACTATGATGAAATAGAATGACTTCATCAAACGTTATTATCATCCCTGCTGGTCTGTGATTACACACAGCTGGCTTTGAGCAAGGACTATAGGAATGTGTGAAGGTATATAAATCACATAGAACGCCAAACATAATACTATCGTACATTGTTTACAGCCAGGTTAGAGTCCAGCTTAAACAAACTTTAAAAATCGATGGGATGTCAACACACCACTGAAATCCCCACTAGGTCGGCCCCAATGCCAAACCACTCAAATCAGCCCAAAATAAGCTAAATAAGACACCCAATAGAATTGTGAATAGAATGGTTTTCCTAGACATTGTATAGACACGAATGATAGATTACTGAAGAAAGCTTCCATCATAGCACACTCTGTTTGAGCATCCACATACCTGTATGAGACTGAGCACCCTGTCATGGAGGGCGGTGGGAGGGTTATATTTGGGCAGAATAGACCGGACCAGAACCGCTTCCACAAACTCCTGCGACGCCACCAGAACGTGGAAGCGATGGCCACAGTTTTTCACACAGGCTTCAAGAACCTGCATGAGAATAATACAGTCCATAATATACATATAAAAAAAGGTGCTGACATTTTATTTATTTATTAAATATCTGTTGTTTCCTTTCTTTCTCCAAATTCAAGTTTTTTTTCTTACATTGTCTCAACACATACACTAAATACTCCATTGTTGATTCAGCCACGTGTCACATAGGACAAGGGTCATTTTGAGCTTCAATCACTCTCACACCCTGCAATCCTGGGATTTTAACATCAAACCACTCACAGTGAGGCTCAACATGATCTCTCTGAAGCTCTTGTTTCCCACGATTCTCCTCTTAATGGCTTTGACTGCATCTCTGGGTCTGTGGGGGGGAAATAATAATAACACAAAATTGCATTAGATGATCCTTTTGCTTGTTTGTTCTTGATATTTAAACAAGAAGATGACATATCAAGAAGATAAAGTGTTGTCTGTTTCAGAAGCATTATTGGAGGTGGTTCATTCATGGCTTGTGTGTATGCTGAGGAAGAACCTAAAACAGCAAAAAGAACTGACTGAAAACCTTTGGGCTTTTCAGTGTATACATCTAACTACTACAAACAAGCTGCACTTCTGGCATACTGTACAGAAACATTCCTCATAGTATTAAAAACCAAACAACTATGCCATTGGCCCTCAATACTAGTGGGTCATTAGTCACAACCAGTTACATGGAAACACGAAAGAAAATTACGAAAACCATAAAGGAAGTGACACAGGAAAAAAGCAATACAAATATAAATCATGGGGAATTACATATACAGTTCCGGAAAAAATTAAGAGACTAGGACTTTTCTTAAATCTCCATCTCTACATTACTTATTGAAAAATGCTCTTAATGACAAAACATGTGTTGGAATTTGGTAGAAATGTTGTCAGTAGTTCATATTATAAAACCAAAATTTTCCTTTTACTCAAACATATGCCTATAAATAGTACAACGAGTGACACTGAACATTTGGAGTGGTCTTTCAATTTTTTCCAGAGCTGTTTGTCAGTGTGCCAACAGGTGAAGCGATGTGCACCAGATGGGGACAGACTGTGGCTCCTTTATTAAAGCATGTTACTTATGAGCCTACCCCTCGTCTGTCTCGTTGATGATGTCACATATCTCCATGTTGAGCCCCCAGTCCTCCGCCTGCAGAGAGCCGCTGGTCGCTCGCTCTGTCAACACAGAGTGTATCAAGTAAAGGACAGATATACAGCAACGCTATAGGAAAAGAGAAGTGTTGTAATAACCAGAAGAGTTTTTTTTCTGATATCATATCATGACATCTGCATGGTGATGGTAATTCACAAAGGTCATTAATAAGCTTTTTTTCTCTTCTTTTTTTTCTCAGTTGTATTTCGGGAAATCCCTTTCAGGGTCTGGGTAAGTCACAAACACCCTGGGAAAACTCAAAAGCGTAGGTAAATAAATAAGATATGTGGTGGCCTACATTTAGTTACATTCTTAGACAGAAGATAATGACCCTGTGATCGCCTGTGGGGGTCTGTGGTTGGCTGTTTTCTTTGTATCCTCAGATCTAAAGAGGGAAAGTCCTCACTGCATTTGTCAGTTCTCTTTCTGTGACATCACAGAAAGAGAACTGATCTGGTTAGACAGTGAGACCATAAAACACTCTTTCTGCCTTTTCTCAGGCTAGGATGATCCGATTTCAATTTTTTTTTGCACATTTATACTTCATAGGATCTCCGAGTTCAATACACCTTCATATTCCAACCGGTGAAGTAGGCCTTTAAGGTTACACAGCTGACATTTTGCTAAAAAAGTGTTTCTCTTGTAAATGTGTGACTAGGAAAGCAAGGCTTTTTAGTAATATGCCTATATGAAAATGTTCAGCTCAAACACGTAATTCCCTCAACACCATTTGGCAACCAAAGCCAGCTTTCTTTGCACCCAACCCCTCACAGGCTCCTCATAAGTCTCTAAATCTCCTTCATTCCTTTCCACCACCACACACACACTCACCCCTGCCTTTCTCAATCCCATTTCACTCCCTTCGCCTCCTTGCATCCACTCCCTCCCTCCCTACCCTTCATGTGACTGTCAGCTGCCTCTGTGGTCTCATTTGCCCCTCAGAAGTAGCCTAGCTGAAGCCTCTCAGACGTTTACGTGTGAGAAAGTGGGTTAGTGAGATAAGAGAAAGGGAGGCTTCAGATGGGTGTGTAACATTTCTTCACTACTTAATAAGACTGTCATGATGACACATACTTGCAACAGGCATTAGCTGGACACAAACAAACCATTTTTAAATATTGTTTGTCAAAATTAAGCAACCCATGCTGCCTTAAAAGCTTGGGAACGTGTTTGTTGAAGAAGACCAGAAACACTTGCTCATAAGGTGTGAAACTGTAGCAGCAACTATAGAGCAGGGCGAAAACCATAGACCTATAAAGAAAACACCTCAGTGATTGAGGAAGTGAGAGGAAACATCTTGTGTCTTATTCATTGGTCAAGTTAGCTGTCGCTTAACACGCAGCAACCAATCACGTGAAAGATGTAGCAGGGGTGAGTCCCGCCTCTGCACCTCATTGGCTCTGGATACTTCTTTTCATGTTTCTGTCAAATATGTAGTAAAGAAGCCTATTTGACATTTTTAGAATATGAAAACCAACATTAAAAGCGTTATAACGTTATTTTACATTTCTGAACTTCGGTCGTAAAACAAAACTGCAGGAAGATAACTTATTATTTAGATTTGAAATAATGTCCAACGGAGAACAACTGCGAGCATAGAGTTTCAAAAGCTGCGACGACTTACCGACTCTCTGTCCGACGGGCGTTGAGAAGGGGTTTCCTATGAGAAACTCCATCTTCTCGCCGAGACCCAGCGAAAACATCCTGGGAAGTTAAAAGCCTTCACTCTGCGTTAAAAAAAATGTTTTTGGACAACTGTTGAGCTCGAGAGAGTGGCGTTTCCTTTTGCTTTCAGAGTCTGCCGCTGCCTCAGATGCGCACGGGCTCTCTCTCTGAGGGGTCACGTGAAATCACACGGAAACAGCATCAACACAGAGGCAGTCAGCAGCCCGTTAAATCACACGGCCAGTTGCAGCATCGTTTGAAATCTGGAGAAAATAGACGCTTTTGACATAGCCTACTATGTTCCAGTCCATTAAATATTTAACTACAAGAGGAGTAAAGTATACACATATAAACATTTAATCCATGTAGTCGTCCATAAGAGTTTTCAGTGCATTACAGACCTGGGACAACGGCCATTTAGAAGTTGAGGCAGTAGGCCCACTACTCACATAGCTATAGTGCGAAACTTTTTCATATACAGTGGCTTGCAAAAGTATTCATATTTTGCATTCAGGCCAAAAACTTCGTGTTTGGTCTCATCTGACTATGCATGGCTTTTGGCAAGGGTTGGAGGAAGGTGCTCTGTTCAGATGAGATCAAAATTGAAGTTGTTGGCCTTAATGCAAAATGCAATGTGTGGTGGAAAACTAACACTGCACATCACCCTATACACACCATCCCCACCGTGAAACATGGTGGTGGCAGCATCATGCTATGGGGATGCTTTTCTTCAGCAGGTAGCCTACAAGGAAACTGATTAGAGTTGATGGGAAGATAGATGGAGCCAAATACAGGGCATACAACCTGTTAGAGTCTGCAAAAGACTTGAGACTGGGTGTAGGTTCACCTTCCAGCAGGACAACTACCCTAAACATACAGCCAAATGTACAATGGAATGGTTAAAATCAAAGCATATGCATGTGTTAGAATGACCCAGTCAAAGTCCAGACCTAAAAACAATTGAGAATATTGAGAAAGACTTGAAAATTGCTGTTGACAGACACTCTCCATCCAATCTGATGCTGAATCTGAAGCTTGAGCTATTTTGCAAAGAAGAATGGGCAATAAATATCAGTCTGTAGATGTGCAAAGCTGGTATAGAAAAATACTCTAATAGATTAGCAGCTGTAATGGCAGCGATAGGTGGTTCTACAAAGCATTGACTCAGGGGGCTGAAAAACTTTTACACGCCACACTTTTCAGCGTTTTATTTATAAAAAAATTTTAAAACCACGTTTAATTTACATTCCACTTCACAATGATGAGCCACTTTGTGTTGGTGTATCACATAAAATCCCAATAAATTAAATGTACGTATGTGGTTGTAACGTGACAATGTCAAATTTCAAGGGGTATGAAGACTTTTGCAAGCCAATGTACATGAATGTTGGTTACATTCAAGCCATTGCCAACTGAGTTGACACAATTGATTAAGCCTATCAGCTCCACAAAATGTTCAGTATTTCTAAGAAGGTAGTCCTTATGACAGCGTTTACAAACTGGATAACAGTGTGCATAAAGTATTGAAAGTGAAAGTACTTATTTAGCAGAGTGTTGTTTCATTATTTGATTTATAGTGGCAGTGGTCAGAAGTATTGAGATACTTTACTCAAATAAAAGTAGGCCTAGCAATTAGGCTACCACAATAAAATAAAAACTAGTCAAAAGTCAAAGTACTGCATTGAAAATCGGGTTTTGTAGACTACTTGTGCATATGTAGTGGACTAAAAATGTATTGCGTTTCCCTATTAAAGTAGAAGTAAAAAGTAGCCTCCCATAAGACTGTAAATGTAACAGCTGGACAGGGAGGACACAGGCGCAGAGACAGTACCAGTTTAAGAGGGTTTATTTAGAAGGAATCTGGGGTTTTGGGCCAGGCTCTGGAGTGGCTGACAGGCATGGGGGTCCAGGAGGAAGTGCAAAGGGGAGAATCCGGGGAGACGAGCAGAGGCAGGCAAGAGCAGGCAGGCAGAGGGGTCCAGGGAGGGAGAGCTGGCTGACGAGGGCTGGAGCTGGTGGCTGGAGTCAGGCTGGGAGACTGTGGCAAAAAAGAACAGAATTTAGCAACAAGCTAAATGCAGGCGGAACTACACCGGGTCTAGGTGACTGGAGAGTTACTGACTGGGTAACAGAGTTTACAATCGGGCAGTGTCTAGAAGGTAGGTAAAACAACACAAGGGCTTGAGGCCCAAGCAGGATCATGACAGTAAATACCTCATATGAAATGGATTAAGAAACGGTGTGATGGGGTCTCTCTCAGTGTATCCTTGGCATGACAAAATTAGGAACCTCTGTTATGGTAATGAGGGTAGTAGAAAAGGGTGGTAGAAAATATGACTCAGACATTTGCCTTTATGATCAAAGAACATCCTGTCTTGAAAGTTCACATTGTACATACATATGACCAATGTTCTTCTTTTCCTCAGAAGAATTGTCATCAGATGATGTTCCATTGTGACTTTGAGTAGGGTAAACACCACAATACTAGTAAGACATATACAAAAAGAGCATTTTGGGTCACCATGTATCCAGCTAGTCTAATCTGCTGCTTAAACATGGTCCACACTTGTATAATTTCTTGTGTAAACAAAGTGGGATAAAAAAATGTTTTCCATTTGACCAAATCACAGAAAGGAGGATTACAAATGACAAATTTGATCAGATCACTGCAGCTGCCATGATTTTTTTGTAAGTGTGAAGTTCTGGCTCAGTTCAACACTTTTATGGCTGCAGCACCACCTGGTGTCCCACATGTAGCCTACACAACAGAAAGGAAAACTAAAAGCAACATTTGGTGGGGAATGATTTTGAGCTAGTTGCTTACTGGAAGTAGAAATCATGTGTTGAAAGCTTCTGACTTATTGACTCTTATCGACTAAGGACTTCTGGTTGTTTGTTTCTACGATCTACCATGTACCCAGTTATCTGATAGGGATGGTTTTAGGTTCAGCTTGTCTTTTTTTAATCAGATATTTACAGTACAAACAGAAAAATTGTTATCACTTACATCACATTTGGTACATTTCTGAATAACATTTTCCCGTCAAATTATCAACATCATTTCAACCTTTTTTTTAACTCAGGGATTTTTTGGGGCAAGATTTTGTGAGTTTAATTGAAGGTGAAGTGTAGACAGATGACATGAAATGTGGGGAGAGAAATATTGGGGAAGACAAGAAACAAGGTTTTGGGAAATGTACTAATGAAAAGTAAAAGTGTTCAATGCAGATAGGCCACGGTGGAATCTTAATGCATAATGATAATATTAAAAGGAGAATTGTACAGGCAATTGGAGGAGGTCCAGATTTGAATAAAATTGGTTTAATATGTATTAAAAATGAATAAGCTATTGACTAATACTTGCAAAGCTCCCCCGGCCAATTAGCATTGAGATGGTAACTTTTGCTACTCTTTTTCCTGTTTGTCAAGTGCATTGTACAATGTAAAGGCTTGGATATCCAATCACCATTGTATTGTGCTGGCGGTGTTCTCTTTGGGGTATAATACGCCACTGGGGAAAACAGGGCAATAGGGGTTGAGGTGGGAGCTGAACGCCAGAAAGATGACTCAAATTATCAACAAATCTGCCAATACATTTCCAGTTGAATACTCAAATAAAGTACAAGTATCTCAAATGTTGTGTTTCAATACAGTACTTGGGTGAAGGTACTTGATTTGACCGCTTCACCCAAGACTAGTTGCATGAACACAGCAAAGGGCTGACCTGACAAAATGAGATACATTTAGCAACAAGGATGGTGGTTATTATCCATACATGTATACAAATGAGTATCTACTTATTTAGCATACATTTCTAGAAACCTTTAAAAAAAAACCTTTGTAATATAAAGGCATCCTGCATGCGATGCCTTTTTGTATTTAGGCATTATCTCCACTAGGTGGCAGCATTGCATCTACAGTATATGGACCATTCATTATACTATCTGTCTATTTGTTTGATTATGTGTTGTTCCAGACTAACAGCCCAACAATGAAATCACCAACAACAACAAAACATTGGCGAAGAGGAATTCTGTACTGAAGTGGTCAAATAATTAAAATCGAGTTGATATGCACACCAACGTCTCTTTCTTTTGGAATTCCCACTGATGTAATCCTGACTGAAGGGTTACAATGAGCTCAATAGCACCAACCTGTCTAAGTTGAATTTGTATACTTTGAAGAAAATGACCTAATTCCAAAGGTGTTTTGGTTTGCATACTTCCTTAGATCTAAACCTGTTTCTCTGGGAGATAATCATGATGGTGAATTTGATTCCCATCGTCTGGCTTTTGAAAGACATGTCCAATAGCCCTTCAGCATAATATCCTATTACCTAGCAGCAAAATGACAAAGTGAAGCTGCTATTCATTGTTTATTTTCAATGATCACATTCAAAAGAATCAATGAACATTTTGAAGAACAATTCCTATAGGCCTTTCGTATGCCAAATTACAACTACCACATCCTCCTAGGAGGCACGCAACTTCTCTGTTCCTCTGTTACTCGCATGCCAAGCGGCTCTTCTCAAAGCATTGTGGGTTGAGCTGATCCAAAAGTCAGATTAGAAAAACCCTGAGGGACGCTGGGTCATGGTGGGGCTGTGAGGAGGAGAAAGCCAGTGTGTTATCTCTTTTCTCCAGGCTGTGGGGCTTGGCATAATGCAACAACTTAAAACCCTCACACACCATTGTTCACACCATAAGAGGCCTGTATATTGGGACTGGGTGGCTAATGGCATTCATGTGTCCTGAAAACACAAATCAGTCAGCCAGCACATGAAACAGCAGGGAATAATGCCCTGCGTTCTGATCCCCATACTTCCGCTCTATTTAGTATGCCAGAAAAAAAGATTTAGGATGTCCCAATGTCAAATGCAATATGCCAAAAATACCCCGATGCACTACAGACAATTGGATTTTGCAGTAGGCAAACTATAATGCATAGGACTTTGGGTGTGACGTGAACATTTTCTAAGATATATTTTCATAAGTAAATAAACTTTACTCAAAGGAAAATTAAATCCCTGGAAAACTGTCTGAAGTTAGGAAGCTACCAACAAAGTTACTGTTTCACTGTTGTCTATAGCAGCAGGGTTTACAGTTGACAAACATATTCTACTCTTATTTTGGTTCCGGGTTCCTCAAAATGATTTTGTTTTGATTTAAGATGATATCATTATTCAAGTCATTATACAAGTAGAGTAGGCTAGGCCTACATATTTGTTGTAAACGTACTGCCAGCTCTGCAAATGTAAACAAATCCCCCTTCCCTGAGGGCACCTTTAAATATTTATTATATAAAAATAAGTAGGCCTATGTGATTTGAAACGCGCCCATGGGGAGGAAAAGTTTTACTAATTAGTATGATAATTCATGTTTTGATAATACAAAATAATGATGATTCAAAGGAAACATATTCTAGAATGTTCCAGTAGGCCTTTGCTCCTGTGGTTGGGGAGAATGATATGCCTGGGGGAAACTTGTAGGAAACCACACACATGATCTCGTTTTAATTCCAACACTGCCACACAATACATGGCATAACCATCCCTAATTTTGGGAACTTAAGTATAGGAAATTGGATGCATGCACTGTAGGCCTATGTATGAATGCTTTTGTGTGTGAACGTGTGTGCGGTTGCACTGGTTGTAAATTGATCCCTCCTACTCTCGCTGGTTCGTTGTGCAGAGGAGGGGCGAGGAGGAGGAGGGAGCCGAAGCAGGAAGGAAGGCAGGCAGAGAGGGAAGGGAGGCAGGCTGTGAATGCTAACAAGCCCCGTCGTAATCACACAGGCTCCGTAGGTAGGGTTTGATACAAAAAAGGGAGGAAAAAAAGCGTCTTGCAATGGAGAGGAACGACGACCACTATTAAAACGACTACTATGCGCCAGTGCCGCGTTCGCCCCGTGCGCGTGCAGCAGCCTCACCGTCGTCGGCACGTCTGATCAGAAGAAGGAAAAAAAATCAACGTCTTTTTCCGCTGAGTGAAATGTATCGCGACTGCTCGGGACTCACATTCTGACCATGGAGATTGAAAATATCGTGGCCAACACGGTTCTCCTGAAGGCACGGGAAGGTAAGCACAGCTGAATGGCAAAAAAAGAAAAAAAAATTAAATAAATTAAAATGCCCCCCCCCCCCCTTCCACACACACACACACACACACACACACCACAACCACCCCACATACATAGGCTCCATATATAAACACACATAGGCTACACACCATGGCCATGGACGAGCCCGAGCTTTCGGCTGTGGGATTCGATGCCTATCACTGTCTTGTCTCCCATCCCTAAGCGGCGCTTTGTGTCCGAGCAAACGCCTAACATAGGCTATTCTGTTTAAATCAGCTGTTACGCTAGCAACACACACACACACACAAACACCGGGGCAGGTTAACGTAAGGCCCTAGGCAGGCAGGAGATGAACAACGCAGGGAGTGTTTGCAGCATCGCCTTTTACATGGCTATATAGCGTTACATTAGGGGGCTGCCTGTCGAGCGATTTTTTTCACATGAGCACCCGTGGGTTTGGGTGGATATTTAGCCTACAATTTTGACGACTACATAGTCTAACGGACATTTGCTGTTATTCACATTAGGCTACGCGGTGGGGTTGAGTGTGGACCAAAATATAGCTGCGCAGCGCGGCTTTTCTATGTGCCTCAGTGCAGCCTCTCTTTACCTGGCTGTCACTGTCGGATGTCGCTCAATTTGGAATGTGAGGTGAATGTGTGGTGGTAGCCTATTAATTATATTAGGCCTATTGTTATTGATGCAGACATAGGCTATTTCACTGCGATGCCGTTTCGCTGTTGGTAAGGAGGGAGGGATGAAATAACGTTGCAGCGGAGGTTTTTAAGATGCAGTGGTTAGACTTGAGGAAGGCCCAAGGTTCCGTGTACCCTGGCGGACTAGGCGCTGTAGCCCCGGGTGTGAACGCTGCTCAGTGGGCCAGGGATCCCACAGCAGCCGCAGCTCACCTGGAGGTGGAGAAAAGGCGAGTATCCATCTGTTTTTCCAGGAGATGGCAGAGATGGCAGGCTACTTTGTAGCAAATGAGTGGGCGCAGGGTGGGTGTAGGCCTACAACACTGTATCAAAGTGCCAGATGAGGGTAAAAAGAAAAAAAGTGTTATTGCTAGGCTACTCAACGATATCAACTTGTGTTCTTTCTCTCTGTATATCCCAACCGGGATTGGACACCAGTAGAAGGATCTGTGGCATCAGGGGATGATGTGGCGCGAGTTGATCAATTAATATTCGTCAGTCTCTCTTAATCTTTACAGTGCGTAGCCTACACGGCTCTTGGCCATAGTTTGCGTGTGTGTGCGTGTGCGCGCGGAGGGCCTTCCCTGCCTTTGGTT
Organism: Ammodytes marinus; assembly: GCF_949987685.1. Taxonomy (NCBI): domain Eukaryota; kingdom Metazoa; phylum Chordata; class Actinopteri; order Uranoscopiformes; family Ammodytidae; genus Ammodytes; species Ammodytes marinus. The sequence goes on from NC_137235.1 coordinate 24,167,787, forward strand.
TGCATTATTATTCGGAGTGCATGCGCTTCACTTCGAGACTAAACGCCAACACTGCTGCTGTGAAATGGATTATTCACAATCCATTTCGTAGCAGCAGAAGCAGCTGCTGCTCCCGACCCGACGAGGCAGCACCATGGCCTTTCCCTATAGACCTACCTGCCTTTAAATGGTGCTTGGCATTGTCATCATGAGTGTTGCCCCGTGAGGTTACTGTATGCTGACTGATACATGCGCACTAGCTGTCAGTGTCCCCCAGTCTTTTATCACCCGAGGCCCCAGAATGAAGGCCCTCTGTGACAAGTGTTTTAAGCAGTAGAGTGGAAGGAGCCAGTATGTGGCCCAGGTTCACCATAATTATGATTGGGATGATTTGTGCAAAAAACCTCTGTTGATTGATTTGATGGAATGTTGATTGTGATTGTTGTTCCTATACAGTCATTTATCATTCCAGTCCTTTTTTCAAGTTAAACAACCAACCAGTTATTTTAAAGACATTAAGCAATCGATTAAAAATACAATCAATATGTGTATCGATGGAAGAAAATTCAGTAGGCTACTTGCAGTCTTTAAAAAAGGAAATCGTTAGGCCATATATCTGGGACACTCCTATGCCACGTCAAGCATGTTGAGTATACAGTCAGTGTTGCGTGTTTGTTTATATCTCTCCCTTCCTCTACAATTCACTGTGTTAATAAGCGCTCCCGTCAAAACAGCTAACGGCTCCCAATCTGTCCTTTTTTTTTAAAAGGCGCACAGGAGACTTATTTGATTTTAATTAGCCTTTCCAGATGTGGGTGTTTGCAGCTGTCAAAAGCCTTTCAGTGCGTCATAAACGGGGAACCCCACCTTTTTTACGACGCACATATCCAGACAGGAAACGGCTCCCGTGGATCAGAGGTCAGCGGTCTTTCTTAGTCCAAAGTGTCTCTAGGGTCACCTTCATGCTGCATGGCATCTAATGCATCTGCAAGGGAAGGGAGGCAGTCCACCGGCTGAGTGAGCAGCGGCCACTGAGTCAGCAAGACTTTGGCCTACCGATGTGTCCTTGAGCAATACATTAAAAATCTGTTGTTTTGTAACTCCCTGACCGTGCCATGGAGACGAAAAAAATAAAAAATAATTTTAGAGTTTTTTTTGTCAAGTTTAGTTTTTGTTGTTGTCATAGTTTTTTAGTATACTCACACGTCGTCATCATCATATTATTAAGAAACAATTGCATGATACACTTTGGAAATGTACGACGATCGAAATGGGAACCCCAAACAAAGCTACTAAAAGGTTCTCGGAGGGGGGGCCCACAAACTTTAAAAATATAAATGGAAAATGGATAGACAGACACCACAACGACAACATAGACACAATACAGACAAACACCACCAATACAGACGATCCCGGAACAATCAATAGTCATATGTCATCGGCAGTTTTTCCCTCCGATTTTTCTTAAAGATGGAGACAGAATGCAACAGTTTGAAGCTTTCCTCAAGCTCGCTCCAGGTCTGTGTTCCCCTGCACACTATACACTCAGGCTTACATAGGCGTTTTTTTGTTTGCCCGAAATGCAGAATTCTCTGTCCCGTGATGGACTCTGGACTGTTGATTTATCGGTGCATCCTGCGCGCGTGTTAGTTCCAGACAACTTTTGAGTATTGTTTACAAGACAACGCCCACAACGTTTGACTTTCTTAAGTCTTAGGTTTTTCACACACCTGTTGATGTGAAAGTGGGTGGCCAGAGGGAGAAGTGTTGGGACAGGGTGTGTCTAGTTGAAATGACACATCAAGGGGAAGTGGTTTGGGGTTGTAGAGATGACACTGCTGCTCCTGCAGTTAAATGTTATACATACATTTGGTGCATGACCTGGAAAGGAAATACGCCACATTTACAGTATTTAGATGTTTTCTTTGCATTGGGGCGGCTCAGACAGTAAGCAGTGACAGTTGCATGACGTGACAGTCCTTTCATAGTCAGAGGAAGTTATTGCTATAGGTCTCGCATGATATAATATGGTAGCACTTTACAATGAGGGTACATTAATGAACGGTTAGTTAATGCTTAGTTAATGGTATTAACAGTTGGTTAACTAACTGTTACTGCTTACTTATTAACAGCTAGTTAATCCTTGGATAAACATTAACTATGCTTAGTTAACTTATACTTAGTTAAGCGTTAACTAAGCATAGCGGTAAGTTAATGCTTAGTTATTGCTTATCAAGCATCAACTAAGCAGTTATGAACCGTAAGGTAATGGTTAGTTAAGTCTTACTAGTCCTCACCCGGGTATATGTGCACAGGCAAATATTGTACAAGCAATCTTGTAATCTATGTACAACATATCAGAAATTATATGTGGCTAGCAAACGTAAATCAAGCATTAAGCATTAATTAAGCATTAACTAACAGTTAATCAATGTGCCCTTACTGTAAGTGTTACCGACTATATTAAGAGTTTGGAAATGGTGTTTGTGAGAGAGTAGGCCTACCAAGAGGACAAGATTTGGTGAATTGGGTGAAACCACAGTTTATGCTGCTGTAAAAAGCTCAGCCAAGCACAGAAGAAATATGTTCTACGCAGCAGTACGATTCCACATCATCCCATACTGTATGCTATATCAGAAGTGTCACGCCAATAATTAATATTGACAGTCTAAACATGTTTCACATTAGGCGCTACCCGTATTCAATATTTACCCTTTAAATTGTGTGTAGTGTGCGACGCAGCTATGAGCACTCATTATATTTGGAGACAGCATAATCATAGTTTGTCCCGCAGACTCCACTGTTTACAATACTTTGCAGCACCTGAGCTGGCAGTCCGAGGCAGAGCAGCTTGTCATAGCCGGGCAGACGGCGGTGTCAAATCCGTGTGGAAAAATGATGTTTACTCTTCACCAAATATCCTGCCTCCATTACATGGATCTGTGCGAGCTCTTTTAGTAAACAGATCGGAGGGTCCCTTTGATCGATTTCACGTAAAGGAGTTGGTTAACATGAAGCTGGAAACAATCGTTGATTTACAAACAAATGTTTCTCGCAGCCGAACGTGCAGTTGAAGCGAGTCGTGCTAAATAGCCCAATGGATAATTTATAGTAGACAGGTTTTCCTCTGTCAGAGCTGAAAAGTCAATGGAGGCTAACCATATTCTCCACTGTCATGCTCTAAACATTTTTTGTAACTATTTAAAGAACCCCCCCCCCCCCCCCACCGCCATCTGCACGCTCTGGTATTGTACACTTTCAGCAGTCTGCACTTTACCAGAGTTATATTGTGATACAGTTGCAACTTGGATTTCTGATGGAGCATGACGGATGACAACCATTTTATATAAATTGATACCTAAATTAAAGTCACGTAGCATTTAACTGTGGTTTATTTACAACATGTCTGTATTGTATTATGTGCTAAAAAATAATGTCTCAAAGCTCTGTGAAAACTGTGTTGCACTGCTCTGTTTGATTGAAGTTGTAGTTCTTTATGGGTACAATTTTGCGGCACCTGGGGAATTGTATTACATGGGCCCCTGGTCGGTATAGGTGACTGTTGATGTTGATATCTGTAAATGTGTGCTTCGTATCCACTGCTCAAATCGAGATTAGACTACAGTTCCCAGAATGCCCGTTGAGATCCGATGTTTACTTGTTGCGTTCAGCTGTGTGTTATAAATAAAGTAGGTGAAGAGAGCAGTAGTGGGTGCGTGGTCCTCTTTCAGATGAGAAATCTAATTTGCAGCCCTTAGTCGAATCCCAACATGTTGGATGTTTGCAATGCATTCTGGTCTATTGAGGTCATACTGTAATTCCTCTTTAATACAAACATGAACATGTTCACCACACATTTAATTTACCCTCATATTGTCATAGTGAAATGTAAAAAGAGACTGGACATGAAGGCCATTTCATTCCTTCAAGCTCTCACATTTCACCACATCTACTTCTTGTGCTGTGTTTCCTTCATCATTCCTCCTGTCTTCATAAAGAGGAAAGAATGTGGACGGTCCAGCATTCCTTTGACAAACACAAGAAACTTCAATCCTGCTGCTTATCTAATGCTTCTACATGCTTGTCTTTACAAGTTGGTAGCTTTTTGATTCTTATCGCTATAGAAGCTAACAGATTTAAGTGGATGTAGTTCTGCTGACGGTGTAACCCCCCCCCCCCCTCTTCATACTGTTTCCTTGCGGGCGTTCTCAGGCCGCTTGGTTAGGGGTTTCCTGTGACGTTAGCCAACGTAGCTTTATTAGCTTTGTGGTCATAGCTAGGCTAACACTTGTTGTCATCACTCTGGGGTGTTTCCTCCAGCTGAGGCTCGTAAAACACGTTGCTTTGTGACCGTCCCTTGATGTGGGACTCCTTTTACAGTTATTACAGCCACAAATGGGCTGTGCGGAGAGGCAGACGCAGTGTTGTTGCGTACAAAGCTCTGCTGCACGGCCATAGCATTGACGCTTAGCTGGTTAGGCTACCGGGATGTCCATTAGAACAGCTTCTTGGCAAGCTGACTAAGCATGAAGAGGCACTTTTGGAGGCACTTTGTGAACATCATAGGGACGTTGTTTCAGCTGCCCTATTAAATGTTAATCGGGCGGTCTTCCTATGAGAACCCAGCTGTCATCCTGATTTTAGTACGGCTGAGTGTGTTTACAAGTACTTATGGTTGAAATAAAGATTGAGGTTCTCTAAAAAAGAGTTTAATAAGAGTCTAGAAGCAAGTGTATACAAAGCATTAAGTTTGCCTTTTCTAAAAAAATTCCTAGGGTCACAATTTTCTTTTTGGCATCTGGTCTCAAATTGATGACGGTCGTGCCTTCAAAAATGACTTGTTGAAGGTGTTGTCGTACAAGAGATAATCTCTTTGTATGTGTTCTATCCATACTCAAGGGCTCAGCGGTGGAGAGAGGCCGCTTTTGCTTTTTTGTGTTCCTGCTCTTACAGCGCGGGCTGTGAAATGTACCATTGGGCTCTTCTTCATCTGAGAAGACAGCTGTAGAAAACATACAGATGATTAGGCCAGTTCAGTTTGCCCCCCCCCCCCCCCCTTCCCCCACACACACACCTTACACACTGGAGCCCTGCATGCATACACGGCCAGCTCAAGTTCAGTCTCACCATGTTCCCTCGTCTTCCCTCCCCCTCTCCCTAAGACACTGTGAAAACAAGGGTCAGTTTTCAAGCCCGTCTCGGCTACGTTTAATGGAACATAATTCGAACGCGGCAGAGAGACGAGGCAGAGGAAGGAAAGGTCTTGCAAAACACCACGTCTGCGCACGCCGTGCAGTGTGATGTGTGTGTGTGTGTGTCGTATACTTTTCTGCTCATGTGAAAGACTGCGTGCCCTGCCTCGTGTGCCCCCCTGCACTGCCGCTTGCCTTTGTCTGTTTGTTGTCATGTTCTGCAATCTACCTTTATGTTGTAATGTTGTTCACATATTTGACACGTGACCCCCCCCCCCCCCAGCTTTCTATTGAGGCCACATGGAGAGAGAGTGAGAGAGCGAGAGGGAGAGATACAATCTGGCCATAAAGAATTAACGAAGGAATAACAAGAGAAGAAAAGTGTTTATATGGGGGAGGGGAACAAGAGGCTGAAGTCAGTGAGGGAGCAGGGGATGTGTGTCTTTCAGTGCGAGTATACAGACGGATTACCTTATGCAAACACGGGCCCTTTGCTTTGAGTAGGCAACACAGATACTCGCAGCTAATGTTTTCCTTATCGGGGGGCCGCTCCGGGCCAATCGACACACTGTACGGCAGAGCAACAGGCTGTTCATTAATCACAGCCCGGGATTCAGTGTGCCTCGATGTGCATGTGCAGTGTGCACGCTCATATTACAATGGGCCCTAAACTATGCGTGACCCTCTGTCATTTCCTACCATTTAAGTCATGTTTTTGGTAGAGCGCCTCATGCGTACGTCTGATCTCAGCAAGCCACCTTTGCGACTGCTCCGAGGAGGCATGGGCTGGTACCAAATATGCACGGTTCCATTGCCAATGGCCAAAAATATCCTGGTAAACAGTGTTATCAGTGTTTTGAAAGTAAGAACAAATGCTGTTGGTGCCAACATGTAGTGGAGTAACTTCACAGCATGTTTAGAGTTTTAGTTTTTCATTTTATTTTGGAGAGCGTGACAACCTTAATTTTTGACCCTGCGCTGCTTTTTGGAGTCAAAGTTCAAGGGAATTACGGCAAGACACTGCAGGTGAATAGGGTGACCTTTTTAACTTACAGACATCATCATGAAACTTTGCCAGTTGATTGCTAACATTTAAATGCTGATTTGTATCACAATGTTTTCATAAATGTTTGATTATATAGGCAAATGTGGCAATATCCGACTAATTATGCGTATAGATTTGCATCACTTTAAGAGCCAAATATCTAGATTCTAGATGTTGGATAAACACAGAATTAAAATCTTTTTAATTAGTTTTTCTCTCGGCATATTAGTGGCCAAAGTTTAGACGAACATAATTTGAAAACAGATTTTTTTTTAATATACTGTGTTCAATGATCAACATATGACCAAATCCTTCTGTAATAACCTACAGAATACTGCTTAAAATGATTGTGAAAAGTTTTGTTGATTTGGTTTAGTAGTTGAGATTTTTGGTTTAGTATTGAATAAAACTAATGTTGAGATAACATTAGATGAACATTAAAAGATGGTTTGATAGGAGAAATATACAGACGCAAATAAACACAAAAATGAAAATTTTTGGACATTTTATTTATACTAGTGTGAAGGATGACATGTTATTGGACCAAAATCGAAAATTGGCCAGTGCTTGAATTTTTTTTTCTTTTTGCCTGCCGTGTCTCACCTTAAACCCTTTCTTGAGCTCATTACATGTCCCTCTGTGTGCAGTGTGCAGTGGAACTCTACCAGTCATACTGTCTGAGGAGGATGTAAACACTGGCTGCCGTGGTGGCACAGTCACTGTCACAGACGAGCTTGATTTTCTGGCCTTGTGGCTGTTACTGTGAGTGTGGGCATGTGTTCATCAGATGGGTGAGCGGCTTCTCCCATATGTCCACGCAAAATAAAGATGGGTGGTGATGAAGGCCCTGTGTTCACGCCACAGCAACATCTGAAAAAAGCTGGGAATCACAGCAGAGCAAGTTGCCAGTGAGACTGTCTCCCCTTTTGAGTTTCACAGAATGACCATTTATCGCTCCGTGTATTCAATATGTGCTGCATAGGGCCTAATTTTTAGTTGATAAAGTTAACTAAGTAGCAATTTAGGGATGTAACTAACAATTATTTTCTTGATAACTCAGTTAAGTGTTTGGTTTGCAAAATAGTGAAGACAGTGTATTTTTCTTTCTTTAACAATGTCTTAGTTTGTCTAACCAACAGTCTGAAGCCTAACAACAATTATGATTATCATTTGCCTAAATAAACTGCATAGGGTGAACTTTTTTTCCTTGCCAAATATACCCTACCTTAATAAAGTTTTTGAAAAGCTTGTCAAATTGTGTTGCCTAAACTTTATATATACAGTATATATTGTTTTATCTAATATCTTAGTATATCTTAAATGGTGATACATGATTGTGGAGATTTAAAAAAAAAACAACAACAACCTGATAACAGCATATTTGGTCATTTATATTGTTCATCATAAGTTTGACCATTGAATGGTTTCGGCCTCTTTTCACCTGTTTCTTTATATAAATAGATAGAAACAGATAGAAAGCTGTTTAGTCATATGCGAGATGGAGTCGTAAATCTATCGGTCCCACAGGATATTTTTTCCTCTCGAACTTTTGCATTGTGAAATAAATAGTTTTTTTTTAAAAAGCAGCAAAAGCTGTATGAACTCTGTAATGGGGGTGGGGGTGGGATTACTTGTCCTAGGATGATACTTGTTCAGTCTGGCTCCTTGTCCCACTTGAGAGGGAGGGGGAAGGGGAAGACAGGGTGAGGAGCACATTTGGGATGGTGCTGGACAGGCTATGTGAGAACTACCACTAATCACAGGAGAGCAGAGACGGGAGACAGAAGAGCCCCATGATTGTGCATTCATTGACGCACTCGTAGCTCACCCCCGACAGATAGACACACACACACACACAAACAAAAGCTGCATGAAAACACTCTCGGTTGACTCCCTCTCTCGTCTTCTCCCCCCTTTGGGTGTTTTCTTTCCGATTCATGCATACCCCTATGTCATGAATAAGTCGGACGGATCAGACTTGTAAATGGAGGAAACGCCCTGTAATGCAAAGTGAATGATACTGCTACTGTCTGTTTTTTCATCCCTGCTTTGAACAGTGTTGCAAGTTCTTTAACAATAATGGACAGTGATTGTTACCTGGTGTCTTTCAGGACTTTAGTTACATAGTAATAAGACGTCAGGTGTGTTGCATCGAAGCCACTTGGCACTTTGTGTCCCCCTTTAGGAAACAACAGACTCTTGGACCTATCATCTACGTTTTCTAATATTTATGACCATTTATTTTGAATCCGATTTGTCAAAGCTTATTGAGACACCCAACTTTGATATCGTGAATGGATTTTTTTTCTATTCTAGACAAGGTTTCCAGAGGCTTTTAGATGTTTTAAACAAGCGCAGGGTGATGTTGGATCAACCATTCATCCGTGGCCAATGCTGTGAAGCAGTTATGTCGCATTTTGCTAGTTAGTTTTGAACAGTTGACAGCAGTGTGACAGGAGACATTGGGACATCGTGGGAGGGGAGGGGAGGGGAGAGGGGGGTTATGGGATGTGAAGTTTGTCAGTGGTTTGTAGCATGTTACACATCTTACACTGCTGTGTGACCGGGACGACCCCACTGTCCATAAATCTTAGCAGGAGAGGAATGTGCGCCTTGGTCTCAGGATCTGACACCAGTCTCTCTCTCTCTCCCCGACATGTTCCAACGGTGGAATCTTGTCATGCGCAGACCCGTCCCTCCTCCATCCTGCGCGATGATCTCTGCACTGGGCTGTGCTGGGCTGTGCTGGCTGTGGGCTCAGGCCATGAATGAGCCAAGCTGCTCTGAAGTCGCTGTTTATGGAGGGCCCCGTTCTCTCCCAAAGTTAAATAAATACTTGCTCCATCCTGTCTGCATTAAGGGGCCTGCACACATGGCTTTGACGTCAGAGTGACATTAAACAGGGCGGGGTGGCCCAGCCAGCTCCGACAGGCATGTGCACACACTCGCACACACACAAACACACACTTAAAACACACACGCCAGCTCTTCCGTAGCTTGCTATTAAAATCCCGCTGTCTTTCTTTCCTCGTCAGTATCTCCCGTCTGTTTTTTTCATTTTGCTCAATGCTTCTCGTCTTCCCTCCTTATTTCTCCCCTCATGTTCCCTGTGTGTGTGTACTATATATAATCATTCAGTAGGCCTACATTTACACGCACAGTTAAGTCGCTATGGTTTCTAGCATGACTAGGACATTTAATTGGACAACCGTCCTAGCACGGGAGGTGGACCGATTTAAAGACCGAATGAGGCTATGTCCAATTCTGCTGCCATACCTTATAAATGCAGTAGAAGCTCGGCTACACATTGCATTATCTGGCAGTGTTAGCTCGATTTTAAGAAATTCGATTTGCAGTTTCTGTTGGGAGGAAAATGTTTACATGTGTTTTATAAGTCTAGTTTCAGTCGGATTACCACAATAAAGACATTTCCTCTGACACCATGTTAAAGCACTGATTGTCACTTTCAGCCATTATTGGTGCTTCAGGTCTCAACACTTCAGTTTCCCTCTAACAGTGTCACATTCTGACAGGCCAGGAGTTCATCTCTTTTTGTTGAGCTGCTTTGAGCGCACTCATCAATCAATCTGTGTTTTTAGCTCAAGTGTGAGCAATGATTTCCCCTGAAATATCATATAACCAGTCCACTGCTACTGGCTTTCATCAGACAGTGTGTTATGATGGCCTATCCACATTTAACTGTTAACATTTATCTTTGCTGCTCTTCCGTTTTTTTCCAGCTTTGCTTTTCCTGTAATTAAAGGGTACATTTTGGTGCATGTGCCTATACGTTTACACCCGGTGTGTGTGTGCGCGCCCTGCAGCCCCACAACAGGTCTGTCAAGATGCCTGTTACAACTACAATCTGAGACCAGTGGGAATTTAATAACTTGGTTAACATCAACAAGTAGCTTCTTCATGGCGCTCCTGTCTAGCCACACGAGGTGTGACACAGAACAGAAAGTGTGTTTTTGAGTTTGCTTCTACTGTGTGTCCAAATAAATCCTGACAGCTTGTAGTTCTGTTATCTAGCCTGTGAATATGCTTTCGGTTGTCAGTGTTCACTGTAAACATTTAAGGGGAGACATGTCCGGCAAAAACTTACATTTTTCCATAACATGTCTTCTTTCATACTAGTATAAATAAAAGGTGCAAACTGTGCATTGAGGTGTTAATTTGACAAAAAACAAAATTGACATTGTGATGCACTAGAAGAGAGATGGGGATGTTTGTGTAGAGTTTAGAGCATGCAGCTGTGCAGTACAAACAGCTGGTGTGTGTCGGTAAACTGTGTTGTGTTCTTATACAGGTGTTTGACCATAGCAAACCCCTGTACGTGTTTGTGTTGAAGCTGTCACATGCTGCCGCCTGGCCAGCCGCTGTCTGGTGAACTTTGGGGCAGAGAGGATTTCCCTCTCTGTCGTCCCTCCACAGAGTCACATGGTTTGCTGGTGCTCGGCCTGCTGCAAAATAACCAGCCGGATGCAACTGGCTTCCATCAGACGTACTCTGTGTTTTAAAACATGGAATTGAAGCGATGGCGGGGGGAAAACCGGCAAAGTGTGCCCAAAGATAGTCAAGGGATTATGTCCGCTGACTCTGACACCAGAAGTGTGTCTCTGCAGGAAGGCCATTCTGTCCTTAATGCGACTCCCTTACTCATTTTTCTACCACCTACTGTAATTAAAACGGCAACATGTGTATGCCTAGTATTGAAAACGATAGAATACCAAAAGTTGGCTTTGAAGTACTTTGACTACTCTCAAGATCACATTAATTTAGAAACATCTGTAATAAACATTATGAGTGAAGACAAATCTGAGCTTTATTATCTGATCAAACAATCTGTAATTAGAATAATAGTTTTGCTCATTTTGACTGTATTTTATTGAAGCCAAGTTATTTGGTGCAATGTTTAAGAAAATAGTCTTTGTCTGTGATAATGTTATAATTTAAAGAGGAGGTTTATATTCCCCAGAGGAAGTGGAAAGAGTGGTGTTTCGGTATTAGATGTTGATACCAAAACTCCAATATAATATCAGACAGAAGGGACTTTGGCTGCCCTCCTGCTGTATCCAGGCCCACTGCAAGAAGTGCAGCAAAGTAGACACCAGGGATTGAAAGGGATAGCACTGTGACATGATGAATGCCCCATCATGTGCTGCTTTGATGCCATTTGGCCGCTTTGTGTCTCCATTGAGAGATGACCAGAGGAAGAGGACTTAGGTTACATAAATGGGCTGAGGGTGACATTGGGTCAACCCTTTCGTCTGGGGCCAAATATGGCATTTGGTTTTTGTTGGATAGTTGGCACTATCAAGCAGGCACTGTTAGTGAAAACATTTGAAACGATAGCCAGTCACACATTTTATACTGTAAGTGTATGCAAGTACTTATCTTTATATAAAAAAAGAATGCAAAACCCTGAGCCAAAGCTGATGTTGTTTTGAGTCGAAAACACCAAATTAAGTAAATGTACAAAACAATAAACAAGGACAGGCATGCTTTTTTTAAAGTGAGAAGTTATAACCCGCATAACGTTTATCGTATTTAATTTTACAAGATAAAGGACTTTGGAGTTTGATCATGGAGGCACTCACACACAAACACACATGCACGTTGATGCTACTGTCTGAGCTTTCCTCTTGTCTCTGCTCCTATCCAGAAATACTCCTACATCTAGTAATCAAGGAGGAAATGCCTCAGATCACCCCTGATCAGAGACCATCCTTACATTCCAAATCATATACTTCTTTCTTTTTACTATTCTACATACTAGCTGATCATAAAAAGTATGTAGATGCTGGTTAGCATGCATGATGCATACAATTGGGAAATTCGTACTCACCGTATATATCCATTGTAACTTCCTTTGCGCAGTAGATTATGGGCTGTTATCAACTTTTTTTTTAAAGCATGTGTATCTGCGTGTTTTAAAGCGTGTATCTGACCACATGTATTGGGACATCCTATATCTTTTTCTACTATACTAGATAGCAGGGAAGGTTTTGGAATGCAGCCCATTTCTCTGTCTTCACACACACACACACACACACACACACACACACACACACACACACACACACACACACACACACACACACACACACACACACACACACACACACACACACACACACACACACACACACACACACACACACACACATCCCTGCTGGTGTTGGACTGAGCTTATCAGTTAAATGGATGCAGTTACCCCACCCGCTGTTGTGCCTAGAGGTCGTTGACCCCTCACACCAGGGTCATCTGATATGCAGAGTGGACTGTCCAACAACAGCTTGCATGAAAAAACAAAAGAGAAAAAAAAAGCTACGTACTGGGAGAGAGAGCCTGCTTTGTTTGTGTGTGTTTGTGTGACAAGACGTGTGTGTGCCCCATGCTCCTTGGAGCTGTCAACATTCTTCACCACATGCTCCGTCATGATGCATCGAGGCGACTGGTGAGAGGAACCAGCTGTCCCTGCCCCTGGTCACTGCAAGGTCAACACGCACGTAACACGCAACACGCTAGGTGGAATGTCTTCTTATTGTCGTTGTGTTGAGGGCGCCAAGTGTTGGACGTGGTCAGATGCTCCAATTGCAACGTGGGAACAGCTACCTGACTGATGATATGATTCCAATTCTAAATTCTGATTCTAATTCTCTTTCTCTCTCTCTCTCTCTCTGTGTCTCAGGTGGAGGAGGGAAGAGGAATGGCCGCAGTAAGAAATGGAAGGAGATGCTTAAACTCCCCCACATCAGCCAGTGTGAGGAGCTACGACGCACTATCGGTAAGTGTGTGTGTGTGTGTGTGTGTGTGTGTGTGTGTGTACCATTCAGAAGGATAACGTGCCATGCTGTGTGTGACGTTGGGGTGTGTCTGACTGCAGGAGGAAGTTCCAATTGAACTTCCTTCCTGTTTCTACCCGTCTCCACCCCGCCGTTATAGGCAGAGTACAGGAAGTGTGTGTGTGTGTGTGTGTGTGTGTGTGTGTGTGTGTGTGTGTGTGTGTGTGTGTGTGTGTGTGTGTGTGTGTGTGTGTGTGTGTGTGTGTGTGTGTGTGTGTGTGTGTGTGTGTGTGTGTGTGTGTGTGTGTGTGTGTGTGTGTGTGTGTGTGTGTGTGTGTGTGTGTGTGTGTGTGTGTGTGTGTGTGTGTGTGTGTGTGTCAGGGAATCCGTTTGCACAGCCGTTTGTTAATCTCAGAGTCTCCCTTATCATAATGTGTGTCTCGCCGTCACTATCCGTCTGCTGGCACAACATATTCCAAACGTCTTCTTCACTCACACTTCCTTCCCCTTCTCCACATCCAGGTTTGACTTAGTGAAATAATAGAGGCAGGATTGTCCCCTTTGTAGCCCAGACAAGTGCTCCACTCCTGGGCTACATTATCTCCTCTCGTCCCCCCCCCCCTCACCCAACACCGGTCCTCTGAATGCCACAGCACTCGGAATGTGTGTGTGCGGCATACAAGTGTGTAATGGTGCGTCACGGCTATCTCTGCCAGAGATTGCAGTGCTACCCTCCCCCACACAATCTCCCTCCCTCTTTTTTTTCTGTCTCCATGCCTCCCCCCTCCCACTATCTGTATCCTTCTCCCTCCCTCCCTCCCTCCACCACTTCAGAGCAACAGAAGAGAAGAGAAGAGAGAGAGAGAGAGGCTTTTACTGTGGGAGGAAAGAGGATGGTAGAGAGAGAGTGAGTGAGAGAAAAGAGCGAGAGAGGGAGTCCGGGAGATGTAGATCCACATGTACTCCCTCAGGTGGTATCGCTTACTCGGCGTCGATTTGCTTCCTTGTCGTTTTGTCTTCATGTTAGGAATCTGATCTAATGATCTTAAAGTTGAATGCCTCTGTCGTTAGCGTGGATGGATTACAGTCTGCCTAAAAACGGCACATAAACGTCACCGCAAGTGTGAAGGAGCGTCCGACTTGTCATGTCTCACGTATTTATTGCCGTTGGGATTATAACTTTACAGAGGATACGAAAAATGAGCCGTGTGTGTGAGCGCACCCCCCCCCCCCCATGTGTGTTGAGCAGCTGTTGAGGGTTACATACGTCATTACAACATGGAGGCTATTAAGTAATGTCCCTATCACACACAGCGCAGGATCAAAATAAGCCCTTATGCCTACCTAAACACGCAGACGTGCAAGCATGTTCATCACACACACACACACACACACACACACACACACACACACACACACACACACACACACACTGTGTTGGAATAGCGGCTGCAAAGATACAGTATAGCTACTGATAGTCGTGTCTTTGTTGTGTCTTGATAATGTCAGGCGTTTGACCTTAGCCTTGACAAGTGTGCAGTCTTCTAGGAAGCCTAGATTACATTATGAGGCTGCAGCCACTTTGTCTGCCAGCCTTAGGACTCTCTTCCTCTCGCTTTATCTCCCTGCTGGTCTCCATCCAACACATACGTTACATGTCCATCTATTGCTTCTCATCTCTTTTTCAATCTGCTTTAAAGCGTACATATACCTTTACTTATTTGCGTTAAGCTGGCCTTTCACTGTCTCAATAACTCACTCAGTGTCGGCCTAAATTGGAGTTCTAATTAAGTTGTAATTTGCACCTTACTTTGCCGTCGCAGACAGGTACTAGTCCGGGCTAGTTCCAGCCTCACAATTCCAAAGTCCTTTCATTTTCCTGTCACATTTTTCTCTGACACCTTGCTGCCTTAGTACTTTCTTAATCTTTCTCCCTCGTCTGACTTTCACAGTTGTTTTTCTTCGGGACGCAGGGGAGGTTTCCTTTACGCAAAGAGGACATTTTTCATTGGTGGAATGCTGGCCCACGTTCTCATACATTCAAATGATTCAGAGCATGGAATAGGCTTGGACGCCGACACACATACTTGCTGTCACACACTAATCCAGAGCCAGGCTGAAAGAACTGTGGTTTCTTCTGTGGCCTTTTGCACACCTTCAAAAACTAAGGATTCGTTAAAGGAAAAAAAGGAAATACAAATACATACATGTGATTTACTATGGGCGTTATCTTAACATTTAACAGACATTGACCTGATATTGCTGTACAGTTGCTGAGGCTGCAAAAGCTCAAAGCTTCTCAGACCTAAAGAGTAAAAGATTGCTCATTTATCAGCTTTAATCTATCCCCCTCCTCCCCCGGTAGACTGCCATGAATTGCCTCTGCAGTAGTTGTTGCTCTTACAGGAACATGCTGGGTTTTTTGAAAATTGTCCGGCTCTCCATCTACGTTTTGAAAATATAGATATTGAAAGCATTCAAATGTCCCTGGGTGCATTTTTTGACAAGTCCTATCTCTCTGTGTACCGTTCAAATGTAAAACAACAGAAAATAACACAGTATAGATAACACTGCTGAGACAACTCCCCTCTATTTATATAGCAAGGAGAGGCCTAAGACCGTGGACAAAAAAAACTCTGAACCCTATTAAAAGTAAAACTGTGTCCCATAAACATGTAATAGATATATTATTGTTCATATATGTATCCCTGGAATACAGACTTCCTATCAATTCCAGTCATTCCCTTATACCAAAGATTATTTGTAAGATTGTAAGATAGTTTTTCACTTAACAAAATTATCTTTCCTATCTGTGATGCACTAAAAATATAGCCTGGCTCCGCCCGCCCGCCTACTTCCGGCCAAATTTAATTTTCCCATCAGTAGTCAGTCTGGGTGTACAGTGCATTTTCCCAGTTCTCCGGAGAATCTACAGTTGTCCAATCAGCGAACAGAGCGAGTGGCTGAGAACGATGACGTCGAAGTCGCGCTCCAGTTTCAGTTGAATGCTGCGTTCCTTTATACTCGGAAGAAGGAGATTTCCGACTTGGTAGTTCCGACCTGTCTGTGTTCCAGTGCATCTGCTCGCGAAAGTATTAAAACCTTTCTCGTCCAAATAACTAAACGTTAGGCTCTAACAAGTTACTGTTGCCAGGTACCGGTAGATTCATAGACTACAATATGTGGTGAAGTCGGAGATTTCCGAGTTCCCTGTCCAACTGGAACGCACCATCAAAAGCCGGCTCATGACACACGTGACGACCAAACGTGATGCGATTGGTTGGCTAATCCAGAGTGGCACTGGGCAGATCCAATAGTTTTAAACTTCGACAGACACCCGCCTCCAAGTGAGTGAACGTTTGCCAATTACAGCACTTCCAGACCTTCTGTACAAATGAAATGAAGTACGATGGTCTGGTTGGACCAGGCTACTAAAAATACATATTTCTTACCAAATGTAAGCTAAAGTTCTTCCAGTATGTCCAAGAGCCATTGTAAGAGTTTTATTGAATATATGAATTATTTTTCAAATGAAATTTTCATATTGTCTCACGCCTATTCTAAAATAACAATATTGGTCATGACAGTGCTATAAGCCTGTACACAGTCTATGAGCAAAAAAAAACAGCTAAGGTTTAAAATTGTTCAATTATATAGACTTGTATAATAAGACATGTCGTCAATTCATTATGAAACCACCGCTGTTATGCTGTGACACATGGATCGCTTTGGCGTCGGATACGTTGCTCAATGTGTCAGTGACTTAAAAGCATGAAAAAACATTGCACAACAACTGTTTCTTCGGTTTGTTCTTCCAAATTGGAGTGCGTGACCCCCAGATAGTGACCTGCCGTGCTGTGTTTCAGCATAGTGTGTGGGATCTGATGGCTGTGTACTAGTCTAGAATGAAACCACCCTCAAATGTAATCTCTACAAAACCTGTTCTGGAGCACTCCAGACACTGAAACACTACCAAGAGTCACTTTGTAATCCAGAGCCTTAGCCCCAAAGTGGTTGAAATGTGTTGGTTTAATGTTATGCAGTGGAGGGACACACACACACGAGAAAAAAATAATCACCAGTCATCTCTAGGCTTATGGTCGCCGAACAGCAGCAGACGCTAAAGGATTCAAACTGTGTTCGTTTTATTCCCAAACCAGAGTGGAAAAGTTGACTTTGTTGGATTTGGTTTGTTTAGGTTCACACTGCCCATTTACAAACAAACCCAGCTCATAAACACAAGTCACATGTCCGCACATGAAGTCTCTTGATTGGACAGAGTTGTTGATAACCTTAGCAGTGACGGAGATTCAGGAATTTTGTGGAGACGGTCAACAGATTTGTTTGCGACTAAAGTCATTTTTTTGTTCTACACAACTGGGCGACATTGTTCTCACCTGGCAAGATGAATCAAACTCAAGCAGTGAATTTGAAACACTCCAAAGCTCAATAAATGCTCAATTATAATTGTTTTGCTGTACATCCTGAATATTGCTTTTTTATCAATGATGAATATCAGGGGCTTTTCCAGCTCCAGCTCACATTTGAACTCTGGGAATCACCAGAGCAGGCCTCCAGAAACTTGCCGATCGAAGATGAAAGGCGATCATGTCTTAGGGCAAGTGTAGCAAAAGCCAAAAGATCTCCGAGTGAGATTTTTTCTGAAAGAGCTTTTGTTCCTTCAGACTTCCAAAACAGCCGCCACACAGAGGAAAGGGAAGCAATAAATATATGATATCTCCTACACTCTACTGTTTGCTCCCCAAAGTCATATCTTTGTTTTTTGTTTTTGCGGTGAGTTTGAATGAGAAGCCCTGAGCTGCAGAGCTGAGGGGAATGCTGTAATAAACAGTGCAGCTGGGAGCTTGAGCACATTTGATTTACTGTTGGAGGTTGTCCTGGAGCTGTCACCGCTCAGAAATGTTCATCCCATGCATCCCTCCTCCTCTAGTCAGTGTGTGTGTGTGTGTGTGCAGCCTATTTTTGTTTGTATGTTTATCTTGTGTGTGTGTGTGTGTGTGTGTGTGTGCATGTGTGTCCGTA
This sequence comes from Ammodytes marinus, assembly GCF_949987685.1. Lineage (NCBI taxonomy): Eukaryota > Metazoa > Chordata > Actinopteri > Uranoscopiformes > Ammodytidae > Ammodytes > Ammodytes marinus. Next base: position 24,185,834 of record NC_137235.1, read on the forward strand.
CTGTCAACCAATGATGGAAAACGTCCTGGATCTTCTTCCTCATTTGGTACCAGAGGAAATATGACTCAAATGGACACCATTAGTCCTAATAGGCTGGGGCCAGCTGCACGAGAGACACAGACGCACATAGAGAACACGCCAACACGCATACAACACAAACAGACAGGCAGTGTGTTTGCGTTCTCTAGCCAGTTGTAGCACAAGCTAGAGGTTCTAATTAAGAGAGAGAGAGGTTGCTTTTTGGAAGTGTTCAACATTTTTGCCCCTATTTTTTCCCCCCGCTCCTTTTAATATTATTTCTGCAATTTGAAAACCTTTTTAATAAGTGGGATTATTCTATTTTAGCAAAGTAACTGAATGATGCATGATTCTAAAGCTGCTTTGGAAAGTGGATAAATAAATATACCTTTTTTTAAACGTATCCACACTCGCTGAAATACACATTGTGAACTTGTATATGAAGTTGCATGTTTGGCCATCGATAAGGAGATTTGATATGTTTTTCATTTGCCCTGTGCGTCTGAGAGTTAGCCTGTGTTCCGCTCAGGCGAGTCACAAGGCGGTAAGCAAGAGGCTAATTGCACAAGACGGCTGCTTAATTGCAAACGGAGACATGAAAACGGCATCTATATATCGGCAGTTTGTCTCGCTGGGTAAGGGGGCAACACAGGACAAAAAGTACAAACCAGCCCTTTGTTGCAGGAGCAGTGGTTCCGAATTTCTTTTTTATTTTTTTTAAATAAGAAGCGGCAACCTTTGATAGTGATCCTCTGGTTGTTTGCCTGTGGGTTATGAGCTGTTTTACAAAGAACTAAAACAACCAAAGAAGTCAGAAAAAAGAGGTTGTTTACTGTAAAATGTCCTTCTTTTTAATTTATTTTATTTTTTACTTTTTACACTAACCCTTTAAACACTCACTCCTTTGACTGGTCTGATCTCTGGGTTGTGAACCTGTTATAGTGTGTTATTTCTTGTGTAATGACGTGTCTCCATTTGTCTCTCCCACCCTCTCTCTTCCCCACAGAGAGGGACTACACCAGCCTATGTGAGAAGCAGCCCATCGGTCGGCTGTTATTCCGCCAGTACTGTGACACCAGGCCAGAGCTGAAGCGCTGTATCGAGTTTATGGATACAGTGGTAAGAATACTTTGAAACTACTCCCCCCATTAGCGTAACTTCTCCCCCCCCCCCCACGAGTAATTCTGAGTAACAACAACAACACTGTCTGTGCAGCACCATGAGGTAAGCCTCTGGTGACCGCGCATGGATTTTATACCTCCTGCTGTACTTCCAGGTTTTTTTGTTAGCAGTAGAACCAACAACCAAAACATTTCTTGGTCGCTTCTTGGGAGTTTTTCTGAGCTCCTGCGCCAGAGAACCGGGGGACAACACCAGTTTGTAAACGCTGCCACACTGAGAAATACAGAGAGAGTTTTGTGGAGCTGATGTGGCTTAATCAACTTTGTATCAACTTAACAACACATTTTACTTGTCCCTTCCTGTTTCTTCTTGGTCTCTCTGTGATTTCCCCCATGGGACCGGCCTGAATCGGGGGCCCTTGCAGAGTGAGGGAGAGTCATTTCGGCTTGGTAGTTTGCCTGCAGCTCTTGGCAGTAGCACAGGGGTGGTGGGTGGGTGGGGTGGGCGTCAGGGGGGTGATTAGCGACTTTAGACAGGCTGTCAGAGCGAGACCCCACCCCTTTCCTCCATGCACTCCTCAATGAGGTCAAGCCCACGTCAGAGGCAGGTCCCCCGGGTGAGCAGGCAAACATAGGCCCGAGCTTGTGTCTAGGCCCCTGGAGGTATGCGAGAAAGGAAAACAGGGGAGGGGGGGTCGTGCTCTTCGAATAAGAACCTACGTTAGTCTTTTTCAAGGTTTTGCAGACAAACGTGTAGTTAGTTCCCCGCTCCGGGAGTGAGATATTCTCACACCAACTGACAGTAAGGAAGAGATTATGATTTTTTTCTTATTGACCTTCCTGGTTAAATAAAGGTACAGCAAATTAAGAAATGAATAACAGAATAAAACCAGCAACATTTTAGTGCATTTAGTGTGCTGGAGGTGCTGCTGAGGAGGTTGTGACGCGTATAGTCCAAGGAGTTGGTCCCAATCTTCTTGGCCCAGCTTGTTTTCAAACAAAACAGTCGGCTTGAAGCAGTCAACCTCCGGGCCAACTCCCTACCTGCGGCCATATTTGACCAATAACACAATGATGGATGGGGTGACGGCTGAGGCTTCATCATGGTAGCTGACAGATGAAACGGATGGAGCATGAGGAGTGGAACATGGTGGCCAGTTTGCTGCCTTGACTGAGATGACATGTTTTTGTCACCTCTCTAACATCACTACTCAAGTGTCTGTGCGGCTATTTCTATTTACATTTTTTCTTCTCTCTTGTTCCTCATTAACCCAACTACCCTTTTCTCTATCTTATTCTCTCTGCCTTCTGATGCCTGTAACTCTTTGACCTTATTTGGAGAGATGCTGAATGTTGGTTGAATGCATAATGGCTTCCTGCGTTGCTGTGGTTGTTACACCTCTGTTCTTTTCTTTGCAGGCCATGTACCAGTTAGCTCCTGATGAGAAGAGGAGGGACTATGGACTGAATGTTTTAGACACATACTTTAATAACGGGGTAAGACACAGACACAGACACCCAGACACACACACACACAGATACACACACACACACACACACACACACACACACACACACACACACACACACACACACACACACACACACACCTCCTTAATTATACCAGTGTGAACAGTTTTATTAGTTTGCACATATTTGTTGTTCATCTTAAATCTTTCATTAGTTCATGTCACTGATCTTTATATGAGGCTCATTAAAACTTTGATTTTGAAACAATGTTAGTTTGTTTTTGGTCTGTGTGGTTTATAGCCTTGTCTAAATTTACCAATGATGAAACACATGTACACTGTATTTGCCAATTACGTATGATGTGTGGTGGACTGTATCAACTTTTGATTTCACCCAAAGTGTATCAATCCAACGATTGATTACTTGTGTAACTAGCACCTCGACACTATTACAATATGGATGTAGCATCCGGGCTGACCTCAGTTATTCACACGGCATCCAATAATTCTGGTTTGTGCGCGTCGCCATTTTGTGAGATTTTTACTCCGCCTCACGTCGGTGGGAGGGAGATAGCTGACGTATACCTCCGAGGCAAAGTGAGTGACAACGGTTGGAGAGCTGTCACTCAAGAGATCGCGCCAATACATTTTAACTTCCAAAAGAATAAAAACTAGCGTGGTCCAAAACAATTCACCCCCCTCAGTGTTGTCATGGAGATATGACCTAAACATACAGACTAGAATGTTTTTTTAATCCAGGCCTGAAATAGGTTTAATAATGCTGTGAAAACAGCAGGTTTAACATTGGAGTCAATGAGAAATGGCTGTCTTCTGCATCCTGCCCCCAGTGGCACTTCCGGGTTACTACAGTTGTGGTCACTTCCTTATTGGATGCTGGTAAAAATCGTTGAGGTTGGGGCTTGGTTTTCACTGAGCAGTACATCTCGGGCAAGTTTTTTTTTTTTTTTTAAACTGAGACCAAACAGATGAGGTCTGACCACCACAGCCCTACTAGACAGATCCTACATGTCCACAAGCAGATGGGGACGCATCCACTGACCTGCTCTCTATGCGTTGACCGTCACACCATCTCACATCTCACTCTGTCTCCTTTCTCTGCCCCTGTCTGCCCTTCAGTCTGCAGCCCATCTGCCAGACGTACCCCAGGAAATGGTTGCTGGGTGTCGGGAGAGGCTGGAGCAGACTCCGTGTAAGGAGCTCTTCAATGACTGCACCAAGTAAGTGTCTCCTCCACACATCTGGGGCCTCATTTATAAAGCTTTGCGTGGGATTCACGTGGAAGCTGGCGTACGGAAGAAATGTAGGATGTACGTGCGAACAAAAATATTCGGATTTATAAAACAGTGCGCACTCACGTCCTACGCCTGTTTCCCTTTATAAATCACAATCAACTCTAAATGTGGCGCAGCCTTTGCGGGCTTCACGTACCGCCCATATTTACCCATACATAGTCATCGACACGCCCGAATTAATATCATTTACTGAGTGCATGAAGGCGGTAGTGGCAATCGCCGACTGAAAGGGAAATGGAAAAATAAACTCCACACGGTGTGGATCACTGCGGTCACCCCGAAGTACCCGTTGGAGAAGTGGCGAACAGGGAAAATATAGTTTGGTGGCAGTGTGAGCGTAAAGGCGATAGAGTGCAGCCTGTGGCGATCTCTGTGAACGCTGTGGCCGAAATAAAAAGAAGTGATCCGACATAAAAGTGGACGCAAACAAGTGCATATCCTCACTCACACAACAGTGTTTGTGCCACGAGCGGGGGGCACCATGAGATACAGATTCGGAGAATTCATCCCGGGGCAGTGACGGGCGGCGGAGGGTTAATAATAAACTTCACAGTCCCTTTCAAAACACAATTGCGACGTGCTTAAACACAAAGAAAAACACATAGATAAAACGGACTAAAAGCCGTGAAAAAAATCACAGTAGCCTATGTGATATACAGTAGGCTTATCATTAGTGTATGAAAAGGTGCACTCCTGTCTGCCTGACTGAGGCATCGAGAACAGCGTCAGTGTAAAAGTAATAGGCTGTATTCCACCTCAATATTATCAGAATTAATTCCACAACATGCAGATAGGTTATTCTTTAATAACTGCAGAGCTTATTCGAACGTTGCTATTTTGTTTTTATTTGCACTCATATGTCTCCGTTTGTAGGCTATTTAAGATCCTAATTCGTTTTGTTTTTGTTGGTATCACTCCATGGAAAAATCCGTGGAGGCATTTGTTCATTAGTTGTAAGAATGGCTTCATCCGTTTTGCAAAGGAACTCCCAATATATGATAGACCTACATGGCTCATAATAGGCCTATCTGGATACATTTTACACAAACACATTCGTTCTCGCACTTCATACATGTGCCGACGGAGTCGCCTTTTCTCCTTTCTCCACTTTCTGTGCGTACGCATGGGTCAGAGTTTGCGTGGAGGACCGCACATCTCCCGTCAAGTTTGGTTTTTATAAATCCCAATATTTGCTTAGAAATTGGCGTGCGCCCTCTTCTGGGCGTACGCAACGTTTATAAATGAGGCCCCTGGCCCGTCGGCTCCATGGTCTTTATGACTTTAGGAACTTTTGTTGTTGTGTGGCCATCAAAGTCATCAGGGGCGACTGTGGCTCAGTTGGTAGAGCGGGTCGGCCGATGATCAAATGGTTGGAGGTTCGATCCCCGCCCTGCCACCTGTGTCATAGTTGTTGTGTCCTTGGGCAAGACACTTAACCCACCTTCCCTCGTGTGAATGTCGATAGTCAGCCTGCTATCAGTGTATCAATGTGTGTGTGAATGGTAACGTGGGAAAGGAAAACAGGTCTCCCTTGCAAAAGTCTTCGGTCTCAATGGGATATACCTGTATAAATAAAAGGTTAATGTGCAAGAGGCGCCAATAGAATCCTGTTCCTTCAGAAAGTCTATGTGTTTGTGGACTAGTGCGACCTGTTACTAGTGATGATGAGGCAGCTGGCACCTGGAGCGCTGCAATATACACACACACACGCACACACACACACACACACACACACACACACACACACACACTCTCGCGCACACAGACTTGCAAACATACTCACAGTGGAGGCGAATGAAAAAAGAGCAGTGGGCAGAGAGAGCATCCGGGTGGCTGGCATGAAAACAACAGCCACCTCAGTGTTCCCCATACACACACACAAACATGGATTTACAAACACACACAAACACTCTTGCAGGTGTTTCTGCTTCCTGCTCTGAGAGCCAGAAGAAGCAAACAGACCGGGGATTATTAAACCAGAATGTACTACTCATTGCAAACGCTCACAAACATTCACACACCTCAACACAGCTTTGCATTCGCCCAATCATTTTAGCTCGGTCACAGTTAGTTTCTGTTGACCCGGACGCCAGCTGAATTATATAATGGGAAATGTATATCATGATCGGTTGTCACGTTTACCTTGCTACTGATTAAAAATAAGCGAGGTGCCTTAAATACGTCAGTGCATTTTATTTTATTTTCAACATTTTCAGCTTTCCTCTGATGTGTTGACTTATTGCTGTGAGCGATTTGAGATTGTTGATGTCTGAGCTGTGCTGCATGCCGATTGGTTGACATACATCTTCTGGTTAGATGAGAAATGACATTTGCACTCCTCTTCATCACAACAGTCGGAAAGAGAAAACAGTCCCATGTCTCCCCGTTCTTGGCAAGACCTGACCATTTCTGTGGAGTGACAAACTTTTATTCACACAAGCGCACAGATTTGGGATAAAAAAAATTCTGCGACCAACCTCTGATTCAGCTCACCGGGGGAATACCGGAATATGCCAGTAGGAAATTCAGGAGAAATTGGAATCATGTTTTGGGGGGGAGGGCGACATTCATCTTCATATTATGTTCTCACTGCGGTCTTGGTTCTGGAAAATTCATGTTGAGAGCTGATCAAGAACAGCTGGATTATCAAAACCACTAACTAACATGGTTCAGTAGCCGGTAAGGATGACTGTGAAAGGCAGTTTTCTTTTAGATGTATTGATACCAAGACGTATGTGTGTATTCACCCAGCTGGACAAGGTGTTTGTGACTGAAGCTGGAAAACTTCAGGAGGGTTTGAGGACCGCATACACACACACACACACACGCGCGCGCACACGCACATACGCACACACACACGGAAGGCCGAGAAATAAGAATCCCTGCAGAGTCCACTCCATTCAAACATGTGAACCGGATTGAAAACGGAGCGAGTGTGTGTGTGTGAGCAAAGTACAGCGCACACACAGCACGAGGGACTGCGTACGAAAACCCACAGAGGCTAATTAAAGGAGAAATTTTGAAAAGTGAGAAGAAATGGAAAGGGAGTGTTAAGGTGAGCGGGGGGAAAACAGCACAGTGAACAAACAAAGAACAACACAGACACATGTTTGTGTTTCTGAAAGCCCAGCAGCAGCAGTAACAGTTCAGGCCTTTGTGAATGGGATTCCTGTTTGAGTTCCATCATCACTCCTTCCACTACTATCATCATTATTTATATTCCGATGTGGAGTTTTTACTTTCTTATTCCGATATGTAACTCTGACCCAGGGCTTACTCGGTTTTCTTTTTTTTCCCCAGAGGGAAAGCCTGTAGGAAAGCTTGGGGCTTACGCGCGGGAAGGGACGTTTGGCAGAGCCGCACACACACCCACCCACTAGCAGAATTGTATTAGCTCACGCATGGATTTTTCTCCTGCTGCAGTGGAACATACGCTTATGTCATACCAGGAGTAAAGTGGGGCATTCGTCACATGTGTATCAGGGTGTGTTTGTGTATCGCTCCGGTCTTCACCAAGGTCCGTGGGCTGATTTGTACGATTTATTTTCCCTTTTCTTGTCCTCTCCCGTCTCCCGCTCCCTTGGTTGTAACAAAAGCCATATTGTAGATGTGTTTATTTCTACTCCCAGCGGTGTCTGTCTGAGACTCCACTCCAAGCCAGGCACTGCTAGGCTCCTGCCTTCTGGAGCCCCTAGCTTTCTCAAAGTGTCTGGGAACAGTTCACAAGACTGGAGCGAACCCAGTTGACCTGATAAGTGGACATGGATGGGAGCCTGAGCTGATAAAAACCAAAGCATAATGTTAGGCCTATACTTGTATGCAATTGTGGAAATGGTTGACCAAATCACTTTTTGTCAAAATCAGTAAGTATCTCCTCACGATTTGTGACCTGTACATACTGTGAGTGCTCTGAAATAAATCTGGTGTTAATACACAGCATAGGCTCTATGAACATACATGTAAACAAAGGGGGCCCATCATAGGAAAATACCCATTTACAGAGCATAGGCTGTTTATTAACTGTTTTGTTCCCCCAGCACACACAGTACGGGAAGAGATATTCACAGATTTTGACTAAAGGGATTTTGTCAACAGGCGTTGTCCAGAATCGCTGACTCCACCTTTTAAGGTGACAGGGCAGACCAGCACTTTGAAGGGGGATTTGAAGGGGTTTGAGTCAGGTTTTGATATGTTGAAAACTCTCTACCCTTAAGCCTTGTGCCAAGAACAGCCACCCCAGGAGCTGCTACTAACCACAGGCAGCTTTCCTCATCCTTCCTTAGCGATGAGGTCATTTGAAAGAAAAATATGGCCAAGGAAAATCTCTTCGCCAAATATGAGCATTGCTTTGACATTTGGGGTGGTAGAGGAAGGATGCGTAACTTTGGTGTCAGCCATGTGTTGGAGGCGGGCAGGGAGATTTAGCTCAGCCCGGCTAGCAGAGGAGAAAGTGGTGCGGTGTTGGAACAGCTGTGATTCACACAAGTAGTACAGCTCACCTCCTGAAACACTGCACCCAAGCATTTCCCATGGTCTTTTAATGGAAGATTACGCACTTGTTTGATGGGCCTATTTCAACACCAAGGATATCATTGATTCCAAGTGTCAAATCTTTTAAATTACAATAATAGAATCAAGGCCTAAGTGTACTATAATTCCTCTTTTAATTTTTCTAATTTCACCTTTTTGATGGATCCAGATTTGAAGTCAAATGCAAAAGCAGTATTATAATTGTAGTGTCATAGGTCTTGCTGACTGTATGTTGCCTATTTGCTGGACATTTCTGGCATAATCAAACTGGCGAAATTTAATCTGTGTGAATTATCTTTGTTTGAAGTCGCCTTTGTACTAGAAGACTTTTTGCTTAATGCAACTGTTACCGGCAATGCACACTACACTTCTTCAAAAGAGGGATGCACAAAGGAGGTTTCTAAGCCAGTTTAGATTATAGACAATGCTCACCCCATTTCCACCAATATCTTGGAGACGTGTACAAAATGTTCATAATGCAGACATGGTATTATTCTCAAGGTAAAAGGATGGTACAAGAATGTATCTCAGTGGCCCAGTGTCCTTGCTGCTTACACGAAGCAGAGATATGTGGATATCTTATATCAAATGACGCATCAGAGTTTTGCTGATCAAATTGCGTCTTACCTTGAGCTCCAGGATGTAAAGCTGCTGACTCACACATGTGTTGACTGAAGGGAAAAGGCCAAACACCATCTGTCTGTGTGCAATGTGACAGCAAGGACAGTAGGTTTTGAAGGCGCCGCTACACCACAACAATTTTTTATTTTTTTGCTGACCTGCGTTATTTTGCGCCAACAATCCCTTGAAGTAACTGTAAAACCCATCTCTGTGCTGTGTGTGTGTGTGTGTGTGAGAGTACCACACTGTTTTAAAGAGGACGTTTTGTCTCAAGTCAAACAACGTCCGTAGCCAAAGCAGTAGAAAAAAAGGACACTAATACGAGAGGCTGGCGGGGTCATGTCAAAGAGTCATGTTCTTACAAACTCTCAGTGGGGTGACGCCTGCCTGACGTGTGCTCAGGAGACGGCCGGGCTGCGACCTTTTCCTGACCTCTCCTTTTCCTTCAAGAACTTAATATCTGTGTCGCGGCGGGTGTGACTGTTTGATTTTGCTGATTCGGCCCTGAATATATCACATAATGGCAAAGAATGCAAAAGAGATTCCCTTTTACAAATTGACATCATATGAGGCGAGTTGAGGTGAGATTAGATAAAACTCCCAGTTGCCTGGTAAAGGTTGGGTGGAATGTCTCTGTTCAACAGACATTTTTCACTGTGGATTTTTTTCGGTCTCTCCACACCGAGAGTGTCTTTGAACCGTAACACAGCCAGAAATGCCTACACATGCACACAGATAAAGAGGACCTGTTATATTCGTTTGTGGGCATTCTTTGTGGTCCACGGGCTAGCAGTTTGTTGGTCTGTCCGTCAGATTTGGCATGCACAATCTTACATGTGCTTGTTTCTTTTCTGGTGACATTGAAATGGTCACCCCTCTATTAACTTCTAATAAACCATACTAATCTTTCTCCCTCTCTTTCTCTTTACAGAATAGTTCGTGATTATCTGAGTGGAGCTCCATTTTCCTCTTACCACGAGTCCATGTACTTCTCTCGCTTCCTGCAGTGGAAATGGTTGGAGAGGTGGGTAGTCAATGCAGATTACGCTCTCGGTTGTTGAAATGTACCTGTGTTGTCCGTCTGTTTGTGCGAGTGCTTGTATGTTAGCTTATGTGTGGTTAAAGGCGACCTGGAAATTCTTTCTGTTGTCACCTTGTCTTCTTAAAAAAAAAAAAAAAAAATGGACACCATATTCTCTGTTTGGGGTTTCATCATTACCTTTGTTTTCTACGGGCTCTCCTGTAAACTTCAAGCACCTTTCTGGCGAGGACTATAGTATTACAAATTGAGAAAAAAAATTATCAATGATATCTTAATGTCAATAAAGGGCACAAGAAATGCCCATAACATGAATGCAAGGATGGGAAAAGGTGCACCGAAAAACAAAGGTGGTGCTGACAATCAGTGTTTCTGTGAGTGGTAAATAATTGATGATGCTTTGCATAATGTCTCAGGGTAACCAAAGCAGGGTGGATTAATAATATATGAAAGCATTACTCCGTCTGCGACGTCACATGGTCGGAGAGAATGACGTAACCATAAATTAATCAGTTGTATGACGTCTCCTTTTTGTCTCCCTCTTTCTCATTTTCCCCCTCTCTCTCTCTTTCTTTCTTCTTTTTATCCGCTGCAGGCAACCAGTAACCAAAAATACCTTCAGACATTATAGAGTACTAGGAAAAGGTGGATTTGGCGAGGTGAGTGTCCCCATGCAGTCGAGAAGTATAGTTGGTATTACTGCCCGTTTTACTGTGGCCTTGTGCTTATTAAAGTTTTTTTTATGATTATGTTCCCTTACGCAGCATGTTTGGAAATGGGACGTTAATGATTAAAGTTTCTACAAGTAGCCTTTAACAGTCAGTTAATGCTGCGCTGTTTATGTCTCCGCTCCACTGATGTTGGGTGGAGAGAAATTTGTGGTGTGACACATTAACTTCCATTAGTTATAGCTTTCAGAGTGTGTTTTCTGTTATTATGTGAATATTTGTGTGTGTGTGTGTGATCATGTTTCCCCCGCTGCTTGTTTTCCAGGTTTGTGCCTGCCAAGTACGTGCCACCGGTAAGATGTACGCCTGTAAAAAGCTGGAAAAGAAACGAGTGAAGAAAAGAAAAGGTGAAGCAATGGCACTAAACGAAAAACGCATTTTAGAAAAAGTTAACAGTAGTTTTGTAGTAAGTACTACCTTTTTCTTATTCAACCTTTTTCAAAAGAAATGTACCTGTTGTGTTCGTCTGTTTGTGTGAGTGCTTGTATGGTAGTTTGTGTGTGAGTGTGTGTTTGTGTGTGTATGGGTGTATGGGTGTCTGTGATTGTCTGTCTGTTTGTGCGTGTGTGCTGAATGTGAGAGTATCGTTTGTCATGGCGGCAGGATCCTGCAAATGAAATTGAATGGCGTGTTTGCTAAGGTTGCCGATCAGCTGTCAGAGACGGTTGCTGCGACTCTCCAGTTCTATTTGTAAAGTGATGCCCGCACCAGGTGGGACACCTGCTGAGTCGCAGTGAAAAGAAACGGGATGGGCTAGGACTACAAAAGCTGGGGAAAACAAATCCCTCACATGATATTGTAGATCAGCTGCAGGTGACAGCACACCGCAGGGCGCACAAACAAGTTCAGCCGGCCAGCTTGCAATCACTCGCAGCAACGCACGCCAAGTCTCAAGTCATTTTTGGTGCTGTTCTGCCTCCGCAAGCAACATTTTATTTCATTTGGATCATACTGCCAGCCTTTAATCATCTGTGAATGTGTTCTAAAATGTGATTTGAAATCTGTTTTGCTGCCATGTGACTGTTTAATGAAGTGTTTTCTTTTATACATGTTCTCTATTCAGACACTCAAATACACAGATTGTTAGTCATGCATTTGTGTACCTTTTTTGACAGGTGTGTGTCATAGATTTAGAAGAACAATCACATGCACCTGCTTCTGTCTTTTGATAGTCACTCTACACCCAATCAGCTGATAAGTAAACTAAGGACATAATAAGGATAACAACACACATCTGAAAACTGTCTCCAATGTATGTTATAAAAGCACTGCAAAGCATGTGCCATCATTAGGAAACTATATTAAAACTGCTCTTCCTGGCCGTCCAACCAAGCTAAGCTACTGTTACAAAGGCCCTTAGTAGCATTGCTAACAGACAACGGACCTTCAGTTCCATTGTGTTGTCTCTGTCAAGGCAAATACATTGAATACTGTTGCACAACGTTAGCTTTATAATAGAGCAACAGCATGTGAAGGAAAGTAGTACAGTGTCCGGCTAAGAGCATGTGTCAAAAAAATAAAATCCTTACCCACCAATGCCTTAAGCTTGTAATGGAGGCATTGCTCTTGGCGGATTTTCCGTATGGAGGATTGTCATAAATTAAGCCATAGTCATGAGTAATCTACATTTTGCTTTGCCTGGGGCCGTAATGCCAGGCTTAAAAAAAAAAAGAGAGTCACCTAGCTTTTTATTTCTTACATGCTGTACTAAGGGGCAGACATCTACAGTTAATGGTAATGTTAACATGTAAAATTATACATTCTAACAAAACGAGAGATATAGTATATAGATATACTTCCTATGACTCGTACATTCAATATAAGAGAGAACAATCCATTATTTCCATATAATTTCTTTGACGACAGTGCTTAAAATACACCTGAAATGAGGCAGATGTTTTATTTTATTTGTTGGTATCCTCTTAAATGCAATACAAGTATGTAAGAAGAAAATAATTCTATTCCGTTTACAGATGTACTGTACATGTGATTCAGTGGACGTGTTACTGGTGTGTCTGTGTTTTCTTCTGTTCTGCTATCAACACTCTTTGTTTATAGGAATGGAAATGCATGATATTTAATCCTGCTTGACGAGGCGTTGTTGACATCAGGAGTCAAACACAGCTGGAAAACCAGTGATTATCTTTCCATTTCGTCGTACTGTACGCACTGAAACATCTCAGGTGCTCCGACAGGAAAAGAAAAGTTGGCTTTGGCTCGGTGTTGTGTTTTTTCAAAAGAAATTATTGATCCAAAAAAAAAAAAAAAATTACAGCGAGTGCTCGTTTGGCATTCTTGGAAAATGGCGAGGAACGTCTAGAGGCATAAGCATGTTCATTTCAGCTCTGCGAGTCTGTGTAGTGTGTGTATATAGTACGTTGTATATGTGTACATACTGTAGAACACGGTGTTCCACGGTTTAACTGTACAGAGCTGTGATATTAGATTTGTCGTACAGTGAGCTGGAATGTGCCCTTCACCATCTGAAGCTAATAGCTGTGTTTTAAGTTGTACTACATGTTGGATAAGTTCCTTTCTGGTGCTGCGTGAGCCATGTTGCGCGTCCTTGTTTTGGGTGAGTCATGGCAGAAGCATGTGTATTGGCACACACACACACACACACACATACACATACACATACACACATATACACATATACATACATTCAAATTCACACACATACACACACATAGAGGCTGGAGTGGGCTTGTTACAGACTTGCAGCTCTTGTCACCTGGGATTGGCACAAGTGTGTGTGTGTGTGTTCGTTCTCTGTGCTGCAGGCAGAACTGATGACTCTTCATGTGCCTTTCTACCTACGAGAGCAGCTCTGTTGCCTAGCAACACTGACCAAACAGCAGTAGCAAGGAGAAGAGTCAAGTGCTCTCTCAAACCCCTCATTTCTCTCTCTCGCGCTATTCCTCTTTACCTTTTTTTATCAGTGCATCATACTATTAGTCAATCCATACTGCTAGCTCACTGTATGGTTTAACCAATAGCCCATACACATATTCAGTTTGTGGGTGGGTGTATGTGAGTTGCAGGGCAGGGTGACCCTGCTCTAAAGTCTCTAGCAGGGGCGAGTGAGGTAGAGCTACCTTGCTCTGATGCAGATGGCTATCATTTTAATTCTTTTTTTTTTACTTGTGCAAATACAATGTGAAAGAATTGAAACCCTTTTTACTGCATACTAAGTCCGACTTTTCTCTTGATGTTGTCTTGGTACAAACTTCTTAAAATATAAAAATTTCAACGGTTATATATAGAATCATAGAATTATACAAATTGTAATTTAAATGTCATTTAAATATCCGATCAAAGTGAACACCAACTTTCCCTAACTGCACTGTTACCTGAAAAGATTAAAGTCAAGCAGGAGGCAAAGCGGATGTGATGTTCTGATTCACCTCCTTTGAGAGGAAAGTCATTTCCAGTGAGCCGATTGGGTTTCCTTCATTGCTGCCACTTGATTACATTAGCTCTGTAGACGTCGGGAAATTAGTAGAAAATGTTATTGCGCAATTGAAATGCTTTGAGCTTCTTTCATCATCGGCAGGCTTTTTGAACCAAGTATTCTAAACATTTTGAAGAGAATACTGATTGTATTGTAGGGGCAGAGTTCATTAGATTCTTACCAGTGAAAAATCCCTTTGTCCGGGAGTGTGCACCAGACCCTATGGCTTTTACATGGGGCGCTTATGTGTGTGTGTTTGTTCAGGTCCAGAATGTATATGCCTGTGTGTCGTTCACTTGCCCCCATTAAGACATTTTTCCCATCCCCTCTTGTGGTCTGTATCTTGCCTGCGTAGTCGGCAGCAGATGGGATTCCTCCCGATGGCAGCAACATCCTGCTTGTACACAACAGCACATTGCAGGCACACTGTACCCTGCGTGTCACTGACCCACAGGGGAGAGAGGAAGGGAGGGAGCGCTGGTGGGAAGGAAGGGAGAAAAGAGAGATGGATGGTGGGATTAGAAGCAACAGGACATGAGGCAATGGAGGAAGGAGTGGAGGAGAAGCTTCTGGTTTTCCATTATCTGTGACACATCTCTCTTTGTCTCTCTTTTGTATACATTCCTGACATCTGGCCCTCTGGGATAACGGATGATTATTGGGGGGGGGGGGGGGGGCATTAAAACTAAATGAAACAATCATGTTCCTCTGTAGCCGCCCTGTCTCTTACCACCACTCTTTCCTCTTCCTCCTCCTCTTCTTCTTCCCCTCTTTTCTCTCTTCATGCCCCACTTCCACACCGACTCTTTGACTCGTCCCTCACTTCCTTCGTTACTGCTTCCCCCCCCCCCCCCCCCAAACAATTTGCCTCCCTCTCCAGGTTAGTCTAGCATATGCCTATGAGACCAAGGATGCGCTGTGCCTGGTGTTGACCATAATGAATGGCGGAGACTTAAAGTTCCACATCTACAACATGGGCAACTCGGGCTTCGACGAGCAGAGGGCCATCTTCTACGCTGCTGAGATCGGCTGTGGCCTGGACGACCTGCACCGTGAGAGGATAGTCTACAGGTTAGGTCACATGGAAAACCGTTCTGGGGGGGGCAGGTGTACGAAGGGGAATCGAGACGTTTCTTCACAATTGTTTTTCACTTTACAAGAATAAAAGATACTATAGGAGGTCCACTTTTACTTTCTTAAAAGAAAATAAGAGAAATTTAAAGGTCACATATTTGTGCTCATTTTCGGGTTCAAAATTGCATGCTCTGAAACGTCTGAAACGCTCCGTTTAAGAGATTGTGTCTTTAAGCCCCACCCATTGCAAAGCCCAGTCTGCTCTGATTGGCCCTGAATCTAACTTGTGGTTTAACTCTAACTTCCAGATACATTCAGGGGTATTTAGGAGTGTGCTAATCACAGGTGGAGGTAGCGCTTAAAAGTGAAGTTGTTAATGTGGGGAGGGGGCGTGGCTTCTCCCTTAATGATGTCATAAGAGGAGAAAAATCTGACGTGGGTTTGTGAGCACAGGTTTTCAGAAAGGTGGAATAGGAGGAAAAGACGGTTGTCTTTTCTCATACTTTGGGACTCTAGTCACACCAGGGACCCATATCAATGTTGAAAGACCAAGCATAATAGGTGACCTTTTAAGACCGTATTTTTCATAGGAAAATTATTTTCAAATCTTGAGGTTTCTGTATCTGGGGAATGGTGAGATTTACAGCCCAAGTTCCCACATTATGTGATCTTGTTGGTCTACACGAATTGGCCTTTAAAAGGGAAACTCCGACCAGTTTACACAAGGTTTAGTCACCAGTAAAAACTATTATATGATGACTTTTGTGACTCTGGAGAGAATTGTCTAAAGATTGAGAAAATGAGCCTGATGATGTCATATTGATGACATAAGTGTTGTCTTAAATTGGGCTTGACACCGTTGTTAGAACCTGGGGGATGTAGAGATTGTAAGAAGGGGTTCATGGGTTTGGAGCTTGACCAATACTAAGAGCTGAACATCAGGGTACCTCCGCCTCTGCTGCTTCAACTTAAACCATTCCCTTTTTTCTTAACCAGTCTCGAGTCACAAGTGCCTAAAACATTCATGAAAGGCAGCAGTACCCCTTTTAATCCAATAGTTTAAAAAACTCACCAATGCAAGATGTCTAAAATAAACCGTTAACTTACTATGTTTTTCTCCAAGCTCAGGATTCACGTTTCACAAGCAGTCTTGTAAAGTCGGGATCCGTGTAAATGGAAAATTCTAGATGATAAAATCTCTTATAGATTAATGGTGTGCACCGTGTGCTGATTTCACTGAGTTCTGGTGCACCTGTCTCACTCGATAGTCTCAGAGTAGTGCTAACATAAACACCGGTGTTCTTAGAAGACACACACACCCACATACACACCCCCATCTTTGCATGTGTCACTGTAAACTTCACAGTTGGCATTGTCTCTGAGCTTGGCAATGGTTAGCAGTGTGTCACAGTTTTCAAATGTTACAGCTATTAAAATAAATAATCTTTGCTTTGTTTGTTTCAAAGAGTTAGGTTTGACAACAGTTGACCTGAAAATAAACAATCTGAAAATAAACAAATTAAAATCAAAGTTATTAAAATAACGGTTCTTTAAAAAGAAAAATTAAAACATTTAAAAAAAAAAAACAGGTTAATTTAAGACTTGAAATGAATCCACATGAAAGATGGTAGAAGATGAAATATACGTATATATAAAAGATAATAACATTTCAATGAAATGTCAACAAGATGACAAGTAAATTACTGATACAAATATCTATCCAGGATTTTATTGCTGTATCCTCATGCTCAAGTTTGATTTGAATACAAGCACAATATCAACAGAATGACTCCCTCCCTAATGTATTCTTTTTTTCCTTGCAGGGATTTGAAACCTGAAAACATCCTTCTAGATGATCGTGGTATGTTCCATTTTCTTTATTTTTTATTTGTATTGTTCGAGCCAGAGTGGGCTTATATGTGGGTACACCAGATAACATATTATTTAGTTTTTTCACTGTTCTTTGATTACAACCCAGATAGAATAAGGTAGAATCCAAACAAGCGAGCTGTAACTAGTTGTATTTATAATGTGCAAGTGCAGCTGCACAATCTCATTCTTTCATATTGGAGAGAGCACAGTGACTTTTCAGTCTGAGTCATCTTATCTTTGTAATGGGGTTTTATCCTGAAATAGACGTAGCTCTAACTTTGTTTATTCTCTGTCTTTCACCCTTCTATCATAAAAGATAATTTGGGTGTAACATGACCACTGCACTGTATTGTATTACATTTTTGTATGATAATACGTCCATTCATTATCTCTGTTTTATTTTATTAAAATAATAATAATAATAACAATTATATACATTTCTGCTTCTTGTTCAGGACACATCCGGATTTCAGACCTGGGCCTTGCTGTTCAAATCCCTGAAGGAGAGACGATACGAGGGCGAGTGGGCACTGTTGGATACATGGGTAAGAATTGTTTCTATTTTTGTGTCTTCTAATCAAATCATCACAACCTTTGACCTTCTCAAAACTCTGCTTCCATGTTGGATTGAAACCCTTATACCTTTCTTTCCCCTCCCTCCTCTGTGCTCCCCTCAAGCTCCTGAGGTCATCCAGAACGAGAGCTACAGCGTCAGCCCGGACTGGTGGGGGCTGGGCTGCCTGATCTTTGAGATGATCCAGGGACAGTCACCCTTCCGCAAGCGCAAGGAGCGCGTCAAGAGGGAGGAGGTGGACAGACGTGTGCGTGAGGACCCGGAGGAGTACTCTGACAAGTTCTCTGAGGAGTCCAAGGACATCTGCAGACAGGTGAGGGGGGGATGGAGGAGGTCACACCTGGAAAAGGCTGGAAGAGGGATAAAGGGAGGGCGAGCACATAACAAAATGATTGAGACTAGTGGCCAACAGAGGACATGGTAGTAGGTAGTATGCAGAAAATACATTGGACCACTGTAGTGTTACTGTCTAGTCAGTAAATTAACCTCTTTCACAACAATTTCATCAAATGTTAAAGCCCCTGTAGACCCAAATCCACAAAATCCTTCTCACTATGTCATTTGGGGAGTTGCATGATAGTTAACATAAGAAAAGAGTAAGGCGTATAGAAATGAGATTTAGATGAGGCGGGGCTATGCTCTCTCAATCACAGCAGTTCTATGCCCAAATGTTCTATAAAAACAATGACTGTTGGCACAAAGGCCGTTTGAGAAGGCCACGCCCACACAGTCCGGTCAAAGAGCTTTTCCGGTGTATAAGCTTATTGAGACACCCAACTTTGATATCATGTATTGATTTGTAATATTTTAGACCAGCTTTCCAGAGGCCTTATTATAAAAACAGGAACTAGTTCAGGTTTCAGGTTATCATTATAAGCGATAGACGTATTCCCCATCTCAGTGATGTGTGCTCATAGCGGGAGCCACAGAGCCGCTTAGCTTTTTGAGCAGGAGGGAACGGTCCGTTTATTTGTGTGACGCTGTGGAACATTCTGACCCGAGGTTCAGCAGATTCTAAGACTCCCCAGGGAGAGGAGAGGGGGGTGGTGGTGAAGCAAGCTCCAGCAAGACATGCTAGAAAGATAACAAGGAAAGGGGAGAGAATACGTTAGTGGGGGAAACGGTCTCTGCCATGTCAGAGAGAGGGCTATTCCCACAGCCCAAAATAGACAAGTGATCCGAGAGAGAGAGAGGGCGAGAGCCTGCCTTTAGCCTTGCTGTAAATTGGGGAGGAGAGAAAGCCTTTTGGTTTTGTCGATTTGTGAAAGCCATCAGCTTTTTGGGTGACACTGCCAGGCCCAGTGGGAGTGTTCACTTGTTGTAGCCAAAGCACTAGACAGCACTCATCCACTTCATAAGCCTGCCGTACTGTAGGTGTTGTGCTGGTAATATCATCCAGAAGCTCTCACACAGAGACAGCAGTGGCTAGCTCTCACTCTATCCGACATGGTCGCTGCATTAACCCCTGAGTGTATGGATTTGTATTGTTCTTTATTAGCTTAGGTAGGGGTCAGATGGATGAAGTCAAGAGGATTATACGAAATCTACTCCCATGTGTGTTGTGTATACATTGAACTAAGGGGGGGATTAGTCATAAAACTGTCAGGATTTATTCACCGTCACAGGAAGCCTGTCCCCTTTTGTGTGTTTGATTTATGATGGAGAACAGGACTTCCGTAGAAGTTTGTTTTTATGATAAATTGGAAAAAATAATACACTATAATTGGTTTGCAGACACATTCCTGTTTAGAAGGTTGCAACGTTTTGATGTCCTTTTTCTCCCGCTGTGCCTCAGCTCCTGACTAAGGACCCAAAGGAGCGACTGGGTTGTCAGGGCCGAGGGGGCATAGAGGTCAAGCAGCACCCCATCTTCAGAAACATCAACTTCAAACGACTGGAGGCCGGCATGCTGGACCCTCCCTTCAGCCCCGATGTAAGTACCACACGCACGCACACACACACACACACAGACACAGACACACACAGACGCACACACACACACACACACACACACACGATGAGAGCACACACCATATACAGGCTCGATTCACAGCTTCGTAGCGTGGCACTTCTGCGAGCTGCAAATCAGCATACAGGAAATACCATTGTCACAAGTAAACAAACACTTCCAGTATGAGCGAGTTATGGTGGTAGCCGGTGGGGGGTTGGCGAGAAGCAGGCCAGTGATTTCAGTGTTGTAGTTTGAAATCCCAAATTGGCCGACAAAATGGAAAACATGTTGTGTTTATGGTAATGATCACTAATAAATCTAGCAAAAGGTTTTTAGGGGTAAACAGTTGATGGCGCTGGTCATACTAGGAAACTATAAAGTTGATATGTATCTGGCTATGTCTATGGAGTGTAATACTGTAAGCTTTTATTGTTTGCTTCACTCCTAGATAATTATTATGTTTGGCCAACTTTATCAAAGCTATTTGGTAGAGAGAATCATTCCATTTCCAGTGTCATAAATAGCCTGAGTGAGGGAGAGTGGGCGACCCGAGAGGTTAAATCAATAGTTGAAAGTAGACAGTGTTATCTGCTTTTTCTATTTTGGGTTTTGGTGTCAGTAGGGCCCCACTGAGGAAAACAAAGCCGCCAAAGAATTTTCAGCCGTTTGAAGATTTATAGCTTAACAATCATCTTGACTTTGAAGTCTTTAGGGTCCTGCATTCCTCCTCTCTTCCAAGAAAACGACACCATTTCACTCATCTCCTTCCTCTCTTTCTCTCTCTGTCTCTCCATCCGTCAGCCCCGGGCCGTATACTGTAAAGACGTCCTGGACATAGAGCAGTTCTCCACTGTCAAAGGCGTGAACCTTGACCCCACGGACGATGACTTCTACCACAAGTTTGTCACAGGCAGTGTCTCCATCCCGTGGCAGAACGAGGTACTGCAGGCCCCAGGCCACTCAGATGATGTCATTGCTCAAGCTCACAACAGACAGATGCAACGCAGTACTGCACTGGCACCATAGAATAATAAGTGAAGGTTCCTTTCTCTTAGACAGTAATGTAGGATATGTCCATGGAAATGCTTTTAAGGCGAGACACTGCAGGCAACAGCATCCCTTTTTCAAGCAGCGGACAGTTTTGATGTTTGTGGCTATTTTTATTCCAAAACATGTCTTATTTTATACTAGTATAAACTATTGGTTAAAAATATTACACTTTGGTGTTTAATTTACTAAACCTTGTATGTTGTTGTCTGTATAATATTAACGGCCATTATCTCAACATTGTTATTTTTTTTTAAATATGTCTATTTACTTAAACTTGGTGGTGTAGATTTACAGTACTGCCCGCCCTTACACTGACCAACAGGCCTTTAAACTGCTAACGAGGTGAAGGATATCAGGGCGACTAACTCTTCCACCATCTTGTCCCCCCCCCCCACTGTAGATGATTGAGATGGAATGCTTCAAAGAAATCAACGTCTACGAGACTGACGGGACGCTGTGCTCAGACCTGGACGTGAACCGGCCTAACCCTCCACCAAAGAGAGGCTTCTTCTACCGCCTGTTCAGAAGAGAGGCAAGTGCTAGTGCTCCGCCAACTGTCCGAGGGGGTGGGGGCTAAGGTACTTCCTCTCTTCCTCCTTTCCTTTCTTCCCCCTTTCCCCCCCCTCCTCTCCAGGCCTTGTCCAAATTCAACAGGTGGAAACACCTATGAAGTTTATACCTCAAGGATAATGTTGGTTAGAATAAGGCCTCTCTTTTTCCTTGTCTTTTTCTCTGGGGTTCAAATATTTCGTCCCTTGTTAATCCCTTTGCTTATTCTATTCTGGATTGTTTAAATGCCATTTTCTTGGTTTTGTGGCTGTGGGAAGACTCGATATTGAGCCTTGCTTTTTAAGGTACAGTGACGCATATCACAAAATGTTGTACAAAATGGTTCTTACGTCTTCTATCGGTTGCAGTGGCTTAACAACTTTAGGCTCTTTATTACAGAGACCTTTCATTTTGATCTGTACTTCCCCTCGAATTCAAGGGTGTAACTACCACTGGAGACCGGAAGGACCCCACCACCACTGAACAAATTCAGTTTTTTCCCTGCGGTGTATTGCCTCTCAGTCAACACACAGTCCGCCCTGTCTTATCGGTGGAGGTCGCTGGGGCTGTATTCACCCGGAGCAAAATAAAAAAAAAATGATTTACAAATCATGTGTAGTATTTTTGTTATACTACAATTATTATGAAAACCCCAATTTCCCCTCTTTATTTGCTCAAAAACTTGCATCCTTGCTTCAGTTTGTCTTGTCTCATGTTATCTTCTAACTGGCTGACAGTTGTGTGTTTGAGTTGATACCAGTTTGGGCCCTACAAATTTTTTTTTATTTTTTTGCATTTTACTTATGTTGTGGTGACGCAGACAACACAGTAGGTGTTTCGGTAGATTGTGTCACTTTTGCACATGTGAGAGGTTGCGTAGTGATGCCAGTTGCCAGTGGTTGGTGATGTATCCTGACTGTGTGGTTCTTTCCCAGGTCTGTTTTAAGAGCGGTTACAGTGATGACGAGATCGAAGAGCCCTCGCGACTTTAAACCACTCCCTCCCTCCGCCTGCCTCCTCCTCCTCCTCTCTTACCCCCCCCCCCCACCCCCCACCCCTCCCCTTCGCCGCTGAACTTCACCACAAACTCCAACCGAGCGCAAATCTTAGGAACTCAGTGAATGTTGACCTGTATTTATGAGCTGTATTAAAAGTGTATTATAATTAAAGAAAAAAAGTATGAGTTTAAAGATTTTGTACATTTGTACTTGAATTTATGTCTAGATGTATATTTTCACTAAAGGTTGTATTGTACAAAAAGCCATAAAAGTACCACTTGAATGCATACATTACATTTTTCTTTTCTTTTGGAATGAGTATGGATATAATGTGTTATGGGGAGGTTTTTTTATTTTAAGAAGCACAGTACCAGTAGTCTTTTAATTGTTTTTGTTTCTCAATGTAGCATAAGGCCTTTTTGTTTCTATATGTGCTGTATGTTTGTCATTAATTTGGCCGACGTGCTATGTTTCTAGCACATCAGATCCACCCGGTCCCATGAGCTAACCCTAGGCCTCCGCACATAGATCCCAATGATGTATGGGAAAATAAACCCAGTCTAACAATGCTGTGTTGTTGCCGTGCTGCTTAAGCCTTTCCCATATATTTCCCAGATCCCCACCTGCCCCCCTTCGATTGAAGGTGGTTTGGAAGTGATAAAAAGCCCATTTAGACGGGTTGCACTGGACTGGACAGTATGAGTAGTAAACCGTCTTCTAGGTGTCTGCAGTGGTTCAATCCTTAAGACAATCTTTTAGTCAGAGTGTGCGACAATTTGGAACTTTTAAAATGCAAAGGTTACATTACAGAGGCCTTTTTTTCCCCATCCTGTAGTATAAGGCCTGATATTTAGCAGTCCCGGACCCCTCCAAAATTCTCTTGTGGGATGCAAAAGAACATTAATTTTAGATGCCAGAGAGCGTGTCCCTTTGGGAACACAGCTGTTTAGTCTGTTACATTATTCCCTCAAGTAAAATGCTTTTGTGGTGAGTTAATCTCTTATTCCTCATCATATATTTTCTGCTTCTTTTATTACTTCCTGGCTGGTCTTTGTTGTTTTTTCCTGACGTGTCCAGTTTTTATAAACCTGCTTCATGTGCGGAGAGGAAATCCTTTCCCGTGAAATATCGTTATTTGCCACCCCTATTATTATTTTTTTACTACACCAGAAAGCCTCAGTCAGTTTGACTGGAGATTAAGTTGGAACATAGAGACTGATAATAATGACACGGAATCAGAGATCTGACCTGCAGCAGACAGAAGTCCTAGATAACAGGTTGCTGTTGCATCAAACTATCTTCCATTGATTCAGCTGTCAGCAGCTGTTGGCGGCCTCTTTGCCGGGTCAAGATACAGCCTGCTTTGGCCTTTGTCCCTGTTGTAGATCATAGATAGCGCGATGCTTGTCGTTCACGTATCCTGCTAAGTAGACCTCCAGTTAGATCCCGTGGCTTTAGCTGTGTTTGTACTAGATGAAAATGAGATTTTCTTAATCATAATAGAGGCCACCTTTAACTATACCATTGAAATCGTGTATGTTGTTCTCATAGGAATGACTTGAGGCGATTGCTTGTATTTGTGTGTAGATGGGGAGGAATGGTGGGGAATAATGTGTGAGCTCCTGCCGACTGAGTTTCCATCGTCTGTGTACAGTACAGGAACACTCCACCACTCGCAGAACCACGGTTGTGTTGCACTTTTGTTTCCTTCCAAGTTGACCAATCATGAACAAATGCATTTTCTGTACATTTGCCAACATGTTCGAAGCAGGATTCATTGCGTTCACTATGTGTTGTCTGTTCTCATTGGCATTTGAAGCCATTTGGCTTTGGAATTTTGCTTTCGAGGCAGTCACTGTTTACTCCCCACCACCTGTTTTAATGCTGTGAATACCCAATCTGGACATCTAGCTTTGTGTGTATGTGTTTGTGTGTGCGTATGTATGGAACTGTACACTCAATGTAATGCATTGAAGTACAACAGTACAATACAGTAGTTCAACATCATGTAGAGACTTGAATGTGACTCAATCTAATTTCAAACTCTTCAAGACCGCTCACATTTAAAATGGTACGCATATGATTCCCCATCTCATAAACTAATTTGGAGAGTTGGCTTGTTATTAAAAAAAGAAAAGAAAAAGTCCCCTGTTGCACATTCCATTATCAAAAATCAGGAATCGAACGCGTGCATCTGGCTTGTCGTCACTTGAGTTTCTGAGTGTCTTTGTTATTTTGTGTTGCTCTCAGGCACATTTTGAAGCTGATTTCTCTTTGCCTATGTAGATTTTAGCCTTTTAGCTCTTTAGCCTCAAAAACCTTGTAAATGATGTATTTCTAACATGATGTAACTAAGCTCTAACAAATATTCACTCACTCTCACGGGGAAACTAAACTGTGTTTGCCATACATGCCTCTGTCATCGTTTAAACTTTACTCTTATACCATCCATATTAACAGTACAGAGAATCTGTTTAGTTTCATTGCACTATGGTGTGTTTTGACAATGACTATAGGAAGTGTCTTTAACTTGTTTGCCAATGATACCAAAAGCAACATTAAGTTAACCCAACTTGTTTTGTTATTGGACAAATTTACTGAATAAGGACTGACAGCCTTTTATTGTATGTGCCAATTAACAAGTTAAGTTCTGACACCACCCCCTACCCCCCTCTTTCTTTCAACCTCTTTATCATTCCGTCCATTCCGACAGAAATTCCTTCTCATAAAGGAACTTTAAACAGCTCAACAGTTTTGAATGTCCGCACTAAGTGCATTGTAATGCCTGTTTAAAAAAATACATATGTTTTATTACTCAAGCATGTATCGGTTTGTAATACTTCAGGTTCCTTGTATGTAAATGATGACCTTCTAGTGCCAACATATCTCACTGGTATCTGAGGACAACTTTATAAATGACAAGGTGACCAGCTGAGCTGGCCCCGTTTGAATATGTGAAAAGCATTTCTTCTCTCCTGCCTTCCTCCAAGGCGCTGATGGGGAGTCTACTCCCACCCCCCAAAAACAAACAAACAAACAAACAATTTAGATGGTGCTCACCATCTATGTTCAAAAGTGAGAGATCCTCAGTTCCTTGATAAGGCTTGAGTCTTGTGTTGGGATTACCACCGAAAAGTGTCTGGAGGTTCTCCAGGATTACACACTCTGTCCAGATGTGTCAGATAAGTGATGTTCATCAAGGAAGGGAGGACTGGAAATGCATAATGGGTATTCAAACAGGGCCTGGGACATATTGATTTTTCTTCTTTATTTTTTTCTTTTTGTATCTGTACAGTCATGTCGTTCAACCACTGCAGTCATTGTTAATTCTTGTACAAGTTGTATCACTGGTTGTTGTACCATATCTGACATTTGTAATTATGAAATAATACACTGCCATTTGTATAAAAAATACTTGTGTCTCGACTTATTTGTGTGTCTATTCATTTTGTTGGTTGTAAATTAGTCGGCATCGATGTTTGATATTATATAGTTTCATGCTTCTGGAAACTAGCCTTCTTTATGTCCAAGCCACAATATTTAGCCTATGCAAATCCACACAGATGTTGTTAGAGCATAGCATGTAGGCCAATGCTGCACCTAGATTTTTTTTAAATCTCTAACTTGCTTCATATTGCACAGGAATTACGTTTTAAAGTTATAGATTTCATTGTGTCGGGGTTATCTCATCCACAGAGTCAGAAATGGTGGGTATAGGCCTATATCATATTGTCCATATGAAGTTGTGAGCCAGATGAGTTAACAATGCCTATTTGTTTTTATCCTTGATATGATCCACGTGATGCTCTCTTAACCACCTGACTGTTGCACCTGCCACTCATCGTACGGATAAAAGCCGTAGCGACAGCTTGGGTGTTGCACAAATATGTTTTACATAGATAGTATATGAAAGTTTTTTTTTTACAATCTGGATTCCAGAGGTCCCGTGACAGCAGCAACAACAACAAAGGGGGGAAAAAATCCCAGTCACTCGTTGGTTTAGTTTTCACGTCACTCAATGTAAAGCCGCGCTCTGATTGGCCGCTGACTTGCACCTGCCCCCTCTGTCAAGCTCTCTCATATACCACTTCCTGGTTCCATCTGTCGGGGAACGCATCGCTGCATCAAAGATGGCTTATTATCAAGCAACATTTTGTTCACCTGGGAATAACGTCGTGAAAGAATAAGCGTTATCTTACACGAAGTGAAAGGCGGGGAGCCGGTGGTAGTTGTCGCGAGCAGTGTTTGCACTCTCGTCGCACTACGCACTGTCTGCTCTCTGTGTGCGCTAACTTGTCCCCACTGTGCTAAGCTACTTAGCTCCCATAGTAAATATTAGCCAGTCGAGCTAGCTAGGTTGCTTACTGTTGATTGCTAAAATGGCCACCATGGAGAAACTGATGAAGGCCTTTGAGTCTCTGAAGTCATTCCAGCAACAACAAGGACCACCGACCGCTGAGGAGCTTGCCCTGAGGCAGTAAGTGTTTTCTTGTCTTACGGAAACCGCATATAGAGCTAACAGCCGCTGGTCTGCACAGTTAGCTTAGCTCCATAGTAGCTTCTGTTAGTGCCTCTCTAGTAACCACGGTTTAGTAGCTGTCTTGAAGCTAATTACGCCAACACTCAAGATAAAAAGAGAGATTAGGCAGTTGTTCAAACTTCTCTGCTATTTTCGGTCTACTTGTTGCTAGACATTACACCTCTGCTCGGCTTCTTTCGCCTGACATTATCAGTGTCGGCAGGTTTTCTAATGTCAGACCAGCTGAATGAAAGCTAACGGAGGAGGCGTCCGCTATGTTCTGCCCACGCACCTGCAGAAGGGACCCGTCAATTATAATGTTCACTGTCAATAAGTTGAGCTCAGAAGGACACGTTTTATAGCTACGTTATTACTTCGAACCACAGAGGGGTAGACATCGTAATAACTACCCTTGCCTTGACCATGACATATAGTGCGTTAATATTGTAGCCTCCTGGACTGACGTCATTCACGCCTGTCCCTGGCACCCCATCCTGATCCATGGAGCAAAGTGCTATAACGACCTGGGCTGCATGCCATGTATGCTTTATGCCCCCTCCCGCTCAAGGAAGGAAGCAATCTTTTTCATTCACACATGCCAAACACCTTGAGTAATAATAACAGTATAGTCTGCCATCTTTCCAACCTTTTCAAACGTGTTTTGTTCTCCAGACTAGTGAAACCTTTCAAAAGAGATCAGTCAAGGTTCTGAAGTGGCTTTGGTGTTGCACTTCATCAGATGGTTTGCCAGTCCAGAGGTCTCCAAAAGTGTCTTCTTTCACCTGTTATCAGTTTAACAATATAATGAATGCATTCGGAAGTGTCTACCTTATTAGTATACATAATTACCAATGTAGTGTTTTATGATGGCAGCACTGACCTTTACTATTCAGTATCCAACACATTTGTGCTATTTCGTTATTACTAGCTAGAGATTGATTATATTAGGATCCTGTTAAAAGTTGAAATCACTCCCCAACAGTTGCAATTCCTGGAGGGTACTGCCTTTCACTGTTTTTCCTTGTCTTTTGCTGCCTCTTGCTTTTTGTCCTTTTTTCCTCATTCTCTCCATCTTTCCTCTTTTACAGGAAAAAAGAACAGGCTACCACAAAGAAGGACAGGGTCACCCACTGCCTGACAATATGTGAAAACATTGTGGCTCAGTCTCTGAGGTAGGCCATGCTGATATAACCTTTAGTGTGTGATAATAACAATGACCTAAGCTTAATATTTTTGGCAGAAGGCACCATGTTTTTATTGTCAAAAGTAACGGAATGGTTGCCCTATTGTATTAGTTTATAATTTAAATTATATATATTTGTCTAGAATATGCAGAACTGCCGCATTTATTCTTCTCTCCAAGAAGTCATGTCGACTAATAATGACTGCATTTTATATCAATTGTTAGTCCCTAATATATCCTAATTTGTCTTCATGCAGTTCAGAGGTAGTCTGGACCATATTCACCAATAATTCTCTATAAAGTCTAACGTGTGTGTGTGTGTGTGTGTGTGTGTGTGTGTGTGTGTGTGTGTGTGTGTGTGTGTGTGTGTGTGTGTGTGTGTGTGTGTGTGTGTGTGTGTGTGTGTGTGTGTGTGTGTGTGTGTGTGTGTGTGTGTGTGTGTGTGTGTGGATGAATAGCTTACGAGACGCTTTTGAGTAAGTACAGCTGAATGAAAGAATGTTACTTGTGTTGGTGTGTTAACGACATACACAAGCAGTGTCTGTTCCTTGGTATAATTCTGTCTGTACTCTGTAATGACATTCGTTCGGTCACTCTTTTTCACTATGGCCCTGGGAACAGAACGTCTCCAGAGTTTCAGAAACTGCTGGGCATCGCCATGGAGATGTTCCTGCTCTGCAGTGATGACAGCGAATCAGATGTCCGCATGGTAGCCGACGAGTGCCTGAACAAAATCATCAAAGTGAGCAACGCTACATTATTCTTCCAGCCTGCTCTTTTCAACGTTGTCCTTCATTTTATCTCATCTTATTTATCTCATTCAAGCTTCATTCAATAAATGTGTAAATAAGTTCGGTCAATTTAGTTTCAGTTGGTACCTACTGAGGTCATCTTGCAATCACAGAATAACGAGCCTAGATTCGGGTTTGCGTGATGTGAACGGACAAATCAATTTAGAAGAAATAAGAGATTGTACATGTCATTCTGAAAGTATCCATTGTTATTTCTTTATTTTAAATCAGTTGAAAAAGCCATATTTGCCCGGGATGATCATTTTGATATTTATCTTCAGGCTCTGATGGACTCCAACCTGCCCAGACTACAGCTGGAGCTGTACAAAGAAATTAAAAAGGTAATGAGATCTGTGTCTGCGTTGGAAGTCGTATTATTACAGGGTTATACTCACACACTGGTGACCAAGGGTTGACATTTGTTTTGTGTAATGTGTGAAAATGGAAGCACTTGGTGATGTTAGTGTTTGTGGTGATTGAGTGTCTGTTGATCTCTGTAGAACGGTGCCTCTCGGAGTCTGAGGGCAGCCTTGTGGAGGTTTGCTGAGCTCGCCCACCTCATCAGACCACAGAAATGCAGGTATACACACACCAATGCCTGCAAATAAGGGGGGAAACTACCTGTAGAACAGCAAATTTAGTTTGTCTATTGTAACTTGAGTATATGTTTAATAATAAATAAAAAATGCTTGCTTCCTTAGTAAAGATAAATGTGTTTTGTTTATAATCTTTTGAAGTATTTATCATTGGATGCTTCACAGTCTGCTGTTCTTAGGGTAAACAACATTACTGTCTTACTCTGTTTTAAAATGCTTTTTTGCTTCTTTACATTCTTCTCTATCTGTTGTGGTGCAGACCCTACCTGGTCAACCTGTTGCCATGCCTTGCCAGAATCACCAAGCGGCAAGAGGAGTCGGTTCAGGAGACGCTAGCCGCGGCAATGCCCAAGATCATGGCCACCTTGGGACACTTTGCCAATGATGGCGAGATCAAGGTATCCACACAATGCCCAAACACAGAAAGCTTTATGTACATCGTTTCTGTCTTCAAATAATTGTTTTGCTTTGTTTATCCTCTCGGGGAAATTTGGCATTCCCTTTCCGGCCAATCAAAATGAAGGTTGAGTTAGTTTACCTGAAAGTCATTATTGAAACAAGCTGAAGCGAAGTTTGTATTTACTGCACTTTTACTAGGCTACATAAACAGTGAACTTGAATATCTGTATATCCTGGAGGCTTGTTTTCATGGTAAACTTATCCAATCTGTCCCAGGTGCTGTTGAAGTCATTTGTGGCTAACCTAAAGACAAGCTCCTCCACCATCAGACGGACGGCAGCCAGCTCAGCCGTCAGTGTGTGCCAACACTCCAGACGCAGCACCTACTTCTACACCTGGCTCCTCAATGTGCTGCTGGGTAGGGAACACAAAGGCCCATACTCCAAAGGCCCATACTCACTCACTCACTCACTCATTCTGGAGAATGTTTTTTGTCAATTTATGAGATCTCCTCAATATCCACTACCTGTGCATAATGTGTGTGAGCTGACAAAAACCCTTCAGTGTTCCTACAAAGCCCAGGCTCTGTAAATGTAAAGTGGGCCCCAGTTTGTTTACATACCCATTTTTACGTATCAGTTTATAGAGCCCAGGCTTTGTATTAAAACAGGGTTTTTCCACCGCACACCCTACAGACAGGTAGGGAATCATGAGGAGCTATTTACTGATTTTGACAAAGTGATTTTGACAACAAGCATTCTCCAGGATCGCTGGCTCCACCTTTTAATGGTTAAGCTCATTTCAGCTAGCCTAGTATCATACTGTTACTTACAGTACCCAACATGACGAAACACATACCCTGAATCTGTGTCTTTTTCCAGGTCTGCTGGTTCCGGTGGATGAGGAGCACCCCACCCACCTAATCCTTGGGGTGCTTTTAACCCTTCGCTACCTGATGCCTCTGCTGCAGCAGCCAGTCAACACCACCAGCCTCAAAGGGAGCTTTGGTGTCACGAGGAAGGAGGCCGATGTACAGCCAACGCCTGAACAACTGCTACAGGTAGAGAGAAGCGATTGTGTGGATTTCTACGTTTTTTTATGTTAATGATCCAGTTTGCGAAGCTCTCCTTGTGTGTGTTCCTTCAGGTGTACGAGCTGACCCTGCACTACACACAGCACTGGGATCACAATGTGGTCACAGCGTCTCTGGAGCTGCTGCAGCAGATGTTCAGGACTCCCCCTCCAGAGCTGCTGCACATGCTGATCACCGCCGGCAGCATCTCACACGCCACTGTGTTCCGCCAGGACACGGAGAGCCGCGCCCGCTCCGGCAGCATCCTGGAGCTCATCGGTAAACACAGCAATAAGCCTGTTATCCCTTTATTTAAAATATAATGTTGACTCCGCAGTTTAACCCATGGACTCTTACTGACTGACTAATGCTGGGTAATTAGTTGGACCAAACTGTGGTGTTGCTCTACTCTAAGGTGCTGCTTTGATTTTTGTTCTCTGCCTTTTTCTTTGCTTGCTAACCCATTCTGCCTGTAAAAGAATTGATCGGTTTCCTGCAAGTGTTTCTAAGCTTCAGCTGCTTTCTCTCTTCCTCACCTCCTGTTTCTACTTCCCTTTTCCTGCCGTTTGCAGCGGGAGGCTCTTCCTGCAGTCCACTCCTTCTCAGGAAACAGAGAGGTGACTAGCTTATTTATCTCCTCTGCCCAGCTCTGCCTTCCAACTGGTGCTGTAGTAAGGGTTTGACTTTGAGCACATTAACCTCCTACTGAGTCAACTGTGATGGTTGATTAATTTTCATTTCCAAATGTTTCATTTATGGTGAATGATAGAAAATATTTACTTTATAATGTATGTATCTAAAAAAAATATAAAAAATAATGTATTTTAAAGCACTCGGTAAAATTTGCAGCTTCAACAATCATGTTAACGCTGATGCTATGTTGACATTCAACGTTGTTGTTTCCAGGTAAAATGCTTTCTGGGGAGGAGGATGGGTTGGAGGAAGACGGTGAGAGAACAGAGGTCCCCCCTGGTGCCTTCACAGGTGAGATGCCCCCACAGGAAGGTAGAATGTAAAGTCACTTGCGTCTTTGGTGGCCAATACAACTTCACTTTCCAAACTAAATGGTAAAGCCCCACGTAGTAGTATAAAACTCTGTGTACTCGGGTTGCCTAGAATAAAAATGTAGGGCCTCGACGCTTCAGTGCAAATTACCCGTGATTAATTGAAAATACAAATAATGTAAACAGAACAAGCTCGAAGCATTTAAGTCAACCGTCACTGTGTGTGTATATCTTTTGTTCCAGCATCAGTCGGGGCGGATGGCTCTACTTCAGCCCAGGTGGACATCATCACGGAGCAGCCGCGCTCCTCCCAGCATACCTTGCAGCCTGGAGAATCGGCAGACCTCAGTGGCTCCTCGGAGCAGGGCGGCGGAGGAGGAGGAGGAGGAGGCGGGACATCAGCCTCAGACACTCCCGAGTCGCCCAATGACAATGAAGAAGAGATGCTGAGTCGGAGCTCCAGTGGCGGGGCCAATATGACCCCAGAGACGGCTGACTACACCACACCAGAGAACGCCACGCCAGAGGGAGGGCCCCTGGGGGAGGGAGGCCCTCTGCTGGCCACTAACGACCCCTCACTCCCACCCAGCGACTCCTCCCAGACCACCACGGAAGGACCAGACTCGGCCGTCACCCCTTCGGACGTAGCAGAACTGGTCAGTGAGATTTTAAGTGGGCATGAAAGGGAGATTTAATCCTGGAACATTACAGTCCTTTAACTAAAATATGTGCGTGTGTGAAATTCAAGAGGACAACGTGCTTCGCTAGCCAATGACAGACTTAATTACCATGTGATGCTATAATTAACTATGAACCCAGATGTCCCTGAAGGCACCGTTCACAGTTTATGAACATTTGCTACGCTTGATATAATTAGGATTTGTAAAATGGACAAAAACTTTGCTTCTGTTTCCCCACGTCTTTTGAAACACTGAAGAGACGTATCGGTGGTTTTGTGCTTTATCCCATTACCTATTGTATGAACTTAATATAACAACTTCCTAAATCATAATATAATTTTTTCAGTTTTTTTCTGAACTCACAGAGATCTTCTGGCTTCAGGGTGCTTTATAATTCAGTCCATATTGTTGGTGATCATATGTATATCAGAACTTTTAATATAATAATAGAAAACTACCCATTCAAATAGATTTTCATGGCCAATATAAAACAGTCAACTAGTAAATAATGGAGTGCAACATATGAGCCACTTGTATGGTGCATTAACAGTATTTTTAAGATAAAACTGCCCCCTTTCCTAAATGGGAATACCTGATATCACATTTGGTCTTTGGAGGGGGAAGAGAGATAACCTGACCTGCCTCCCCAGAGACATTTTGGCATTTCGATTGGTCCATTCTAACCATTCTACCTCTATGGTCCTGCCCCCTTCTGCTTTATCCCTCTAACCCGCTTCGTCACAGTCGCACAATGTGACCTCGCCGTCCCCTCCCTCGCCGACCTCCACCGAAGGCCCCGACGCCACAGACGGCAGCGACTCTCCTGTCTACACTGCTTCCTCTTCCTCTTCTTCTTTCTCTTTCTCCTCCTCTTCCTCCTTCTGTGCCACCTCCTCCTCTGACACTAGTGACAAGGTCAGCACATTGGAAACAGAGTGGGAGGGGCCTTGCTTGTCCAAATCTTTTGGCTTTTTCGTCATTCTTTCTCCTTTCGTTGGCTTGTTCGTCACGACCCATGCACTTAATTTGCCTATTTGCTACTTAGCTCCCTCTTGTTGTCATTGCCGATACATTATGCCTCCTTCCGTCTCTTCCTCGTCTCCAGTGATTCCCTCCCAGCAATGAGATGCATTTGAAAGACCTTTTGTAAAAAAACAAGCAACCCCAACATTCCATGTCGATGGCTTGAAGTGAAGATGTAGAAGCATGAAGGCCATCTGTTCCTTTTTTAAATTGTTTTCCTTGAGCTTTGGTTGCCTCTACCTTTTCAAGAGGCTGCAACAGGCTTTTGTTCCAGCGGGGGGCAAACCTGGAGAACAATTTTATCAAATACTTGGAGTAGTTGGAGCATCATTGCTTGTAAAAAACTAGTTGTCTGTAAAATGTTGTGTGTACTTATTTAATATAGTTCATGTAATAAAAAAATAAGACGAGAATCTATGAGGAATTGATTTCAAAGTTGAATTGTTTGGATCAAAAGCTTGCTCTTCCTCTGGTGGATTGTGACAATCACGATCGGAGAGTTTTCAAGCCTGTGCCTTTTCCTGTCTGTAGTTGATTTGCTGTAAATTGCGTTGACCCAAGCATGTTTCAGGAGTGTTTTTACGAGGGTAAAGTTTGTTTGACTTGTAATTTGTCGTTGTGCGTGATGCTCTGTCTTTGTCCTCAATTCAGCAAATCCAAGTCGATAATCAATGAGTGAGAACAGTTGTCCTTTGCATGTGGGGTTGTGTTCCAAACTTGTGGTATTTGGTTTTGACCCCTTTGCAAATGCTGGCTCTGTGTGTCTGTACATAAGGTGCTGGATGGCAGTGAGAGCCAGTATTCTGGGATGCAGATAGGAACACTGCAGGACGAAGAAGATGAAGGAGCAGCACCTTCCTCCCAAGAAGAACCCTCAGAACCATTCCTCAAATCAGCACTGGGTATGATTGCATAGTGCATACACATACAAACACAGACTATTGATATAATGCCTCTTTCACGCTCATTGTTTCCATGTGTGTTTGCGTGCAGCTCTGAGCAAGCCTCATCTCTTCGATGGCCGAGGTCACAACCGGCAGGGTTCAGACAGCAGTGTGGACCGCTTCATAACAAAGGATGAACCTGCTGAACCTGAACCAGACATCAAGGTAAAGACACAGCCACACAAAAGTCTCCATGCAAGCAGCATCTATCATGTGTCTGCCTCTGACTTCCCTGTCTGCTCCTCAGCCGTCCAGGATAAAGGGTCCGATCGGACATTATACAGACCGGGTGGAACCACTGGTGCACTGTGTACGGCTCCTCGCTGCTTCCTTCCTGCTGACAGGACAAAAGAAAGGTGAGTGTATACCTAACTATACCAATGGTGTGTTTTCAAAAACATCATCCTATTTGCATAAGTAGAGAATGATCTAGAAGTCTAAATTAATACTGAAGACACTGGCTGTTAACAAATCTTAACAAATACATGAACTTAAAGGTGCTACAGGGTACTTTTACAAATTTCTGAAAAGGTCTTATTTTTCATCTGATAATCATAAATGACATGTAACAGCAAACGAGACCATAAGTGCAAAGAATGATATTTATATATAGTTTTTCTTAATGCATTTGTCATGGGTACGTTCACCCAGGAATTACAGCTGCCGTAGTGAAGCACTACCGCTTTTATCCAAAGGGGGTGCAAGAATGAGCACAAACTGAAAGTTCCTCGGAGCACCTTTTAAAAGCGGAAATGCTAATAAGATAAAACAAGAAACATTGTGTATGTATTGTATATGTAAATCTTTTCTGTGCTTTGTTTTCCAGGTCTGACCCCTGACAAGGAGGTGCGAGTGAGCGTAAAGGCCCTGGCGGTCGGCTGTGTTGGGGCAGCAGCAGCGTTGCATCCTGAAGCTTTCTTTAACTCCCTTTACCTGGAGCCGCTGGACGGCGTTCCAGTAGAAGGTAGGGGCAAAAAAATACACTATATTCACATTCTTATTTACTTGATGTGTGACACCTGAATTGGCCACTATTAACAAAAGGCCAATAAGGGATGTTGTTTACAGGCAAAACTATTGGCAAGAAGGTTCACTCCGCTCATCACAGCCCAAATGGGTTTTAGCAGTTATTTACTAGAATGACATCATTTAATATAATTTTTTTTTTTTTTACACCTGTGCTTTTTCTACTGTGATATGTCAAAATATCTGGCTTAAGAAACACATACAGTTTCCAGCAGTTACACAATGCATTAATTGACAACTGTATTTGTGTCCCCTAAGACTTGTTTCTGACGCTGCTTTCTTTCTGTCCCCTTACAGACCAGCAGTACATCAGTGACGTGCTGGGCCTCAGCGACCATGGGGACCCCCAGATCAGAGGGGCCACAGCCATCCTCTGTGCAGCCATCATACAGGCTGCACTCATCAAAACACGTTACAACATTCACACCTGGCTGGCCAGTGTGCAGAGTAAAACAGGTTAGTGTGTTTTGGGGGGGGGGGGGGTTGTATTTGTACATATGTGTAAGCATTGGTGCTGACATTTTGAACGCTTGGACAGTATTTAACGGCGCCCTCTCTCTCCAGGTAACCCTCTGTCCCTGGTGGACTTGGTGCCTTTGCTCCAGAGAACTCTGAAAGATGAATCGTCTGTCACCTGCAAGCTGGGTTGCTCTGCAGTGAGGGTAAGACACTTCTGTGAGTGTGTGTCTGTGATCTGTGCTGCTCAGTGTGTTTGTGTGAGTGTGTCTTTGAGTGTGAGCTGTTCTATGTGTGTTTCAGCACTGCATCATGACTGTGTGCAGCAGCACTCTGAGTGAGCTGGGCCTGCAGTTGGTGATAGACCTGCTTGCTCTCAGGGACTCCTCCTATTGGCTGGTTCGTACTGAACTCTTGGAGACCCTGGCTGAGATGGACTTCCGGTAGGATCATTAAAAAATGCCATGTTTAAGAATAATAAAACAATATATAAAATCAAATAAAATAGCACATTTAATATTTTATGTATTAACCTATACTGCTTTTCAAAATGATCACTCTTTCCTCTTTTAGGTTAGTCAATTTCCTGGAGAGGAAAACGGAGACTTTGCACAAAGGTAGTCATCACTACACTGGGGTAAGTTCTCCATTCTAGCTTTTGTCATAGTCTTTGTTGATGGTTTTTAAACACAAAAAGCGTATATCCTTGAGACCGCCCTCCCTAATTGTTCCTAATCCCTCTTGTTTTAGCGGCTGAGGCTGCAGGAGCGAGTCCTGAACGATGTGGTCATCCGTCTGTTGGGGGACGATGACCCCAGAGTCCGCCATGTGGCAGCTTCTGCTGTCAGCAGGTATGCCATCTCTTCTCATAGACTGTGCTCACAGCCACACAGCTTGTGTATATACTGGACTTCACTATACAGAGTTATTTTAAATTTAAATGTTAGTTATTATATTTACTGTATCTTATTTCTCATGTCTTCCTTCTAATTTTCCCCTCGCCCTTTGCTAATCTGTTCATTTCTCTCTCTTGCTTGCTTCCAGGCTGGTTCCCAGGTTGTTCTATGACTGTGACCAGGGACAGGTGGACCCAGTAGTGGCCATTGCCCGGGACCAGAGTTCAGTCTACCTGCAGCTGCTGATGCATGAGACACAACCCCCCTCCCAGTTCACAGTCAGCACAATCACAAGGTACACACACACACACACACACACACACACACACACACACACACACACACACGCACACGCACACGCACAGTCCTTTTGGTGTCACAACTCATAGGCTTTCAATTGTTTGTTCCTTTTATGGTAAATACAATATGTTGTATAATACACAGACTATTGGTATGGTACCCAGACATCATTTTTGAGGAACTCAGTTTAGCTCTTTTCTTTGTCTGGCAGGACGTACCGAGGCTACAACTTGTCCAACGCTGTGTCTGATGTCACGTTGGAGAACAATCTGTCCAGAGTGGTCACCGCGGTCTCCCATGCTTTCACCTCCTCTACCTCCAGAGCCCTGACTGTGAGCTTTCAGACGCACAAAAAACTATTTTTTCCATTCCTCTTGCTGTATAGTAGGTTTCTAATGTGGGTTGTTTATTTGAATAATAACTTGTTTAAATACAATCCCTTTGTCTGTTTCTCCTGCAGTTTGGCTGCTGTGAGGCGTTGTCCCTCCTGGCTTCACATTTCCCAGTGTGCACTTGGAGCACTGGCTGGCACTGTGGCTACGTTAGCTCCGGTAGCACCTTTTCTTCCCGCTCTAGTCTCAACCGCAGCAGGGGCAGGACTCTGAGGTTTGTGACTCCTTTTCTTCATTTATCTTCTTTTTTCTTTTTTTGTGCCATCCTCGTTACATAATCTACCATTGTTCTTTATTGTAATTGCTCTCTGTCTCAATACACACCTGATGATCTCCTGCCCTTGCCCCTCTGCTGTGCAGTTTGTCCCAGTCCAGCAGTGCTCCATCCTCCTCAGCAGCCTCCTCCTCCTCTGCAGCAGCAGACACTGAGCGCAGGACTCTGACAGTGGGCATGGCCAACATGGTCCTCTCCTTACTCTCCTCTGCATGGTTCCCCCTGGATCTCTCTGCCCACCAGGATGCACTAATACTTTCTGGCAATCTGCTTGCTGGTAGGTAATATTCATAGATAAGTTTACCCCGACCATGCTTTTCACGTAGCTTGGAATTTAATAGCACCAAAACAAAACTTTCAGAGAAAAGCAGTAACCAGTTTTTTTTTTTCAAAACTGATTTGAATATATAAAATGTCATAGAGATGTATGTTCACATACACATACACATCAACTAAAACACACCACAGAAGATGGAACAATATGCAGTATAAATGTTAATTAAAACGCAGGGTTGCGTTATATGGTAATTGTTGATACAATATTCAACTTAATGGCAGCTGCAGAAGAGTCAAGAAGAGTTTTACTACCAAATAACTTGTCTCTTGATCGGGTTCCCAGCTGTGGCTCCTAAATGCATGCGCAACCCCTGTAGCGGAGAGGAAGAAGGCGGTAGCACCAACACCAGTGCTGGCCCAAATAAGATGGAGGAACCCTGGGCAGGGCTGTCTGAACGCTCCCTGGTGGCCATGCTGGAGCAACTCTTCTCCCACCTACTAAAGGTCCTCAACATCTGTGCCCATGTGCTGGATGACACGCCACCTGGACCAGCGGTTAAGGTAACTGTTGTGAGTATTTGTGTTATCTGGTGTGATAAACTCCTAGTCAAACTAAAGCCACATTTTACTGTTAAAGGTGCTCTATGGAACCTTGGGTGTGTCACAGAAGTTAAAATTTTATTAGGTATATGCTCACAACTGAATAAACAAACTTTACTCACAGAAAAAAATTGGATCCCTGGAACACTGTTTGAGGTTAGAAAGCGACCTGAAAAGTTACTGTTTCATGGTTGTTGTTAAAAGAATCAGGGCCAAAATAATTTAGTTTTGATTTATGGTGATAGAATTATTCAATTCTAGGTTTTACATGTAGAGTAAATATGTTTTGTAAACTAACTGCAGGCTCTGCAAATGAAAACAAATCCCCCTTCTCTGAAACGGCATAGTTCACCTTTTAATGACTACAACTTGCATGACGGCCGCTGCATTGTAATCTTTGTCATTTGCTCCTTACTTTTTAGGCCACCCTCCCCTCCCTGAGTAACACTCCTTCCCTTAGTCCCATACGGAGGAAAGGCAAGGAGAAGGATGCTGCTGAGCCCAGTGTTGCTCCCATGAGCCCAAAGAAAATCACTGAAGTCACCACAGGTACATGCCCACTCTGACCATGCACAGGTTCAGATACTCTTTTGGTAATTGTCTGTGAATACACTGTATTTTGATGTTATTCCTTTTGTGAGCAGGCAGGCCGGCAGACATCACAGGGTCAACAGCCATAAACAAATCTACCACCCTTGGCAACTTCTACCACCTGCCACCCTACCTCAAGCTCTATGACGTCCTAAAAGCTACACATGCCAACTACAAGGTGAGACCATGCATCCATTTCAAACTACCTCCTGTAATAATCATTCATTAAGGGTCGCGTTGAATCTTGAATGTAATTGTTCTATTTGTGAGGTCATCCTTTTACCTACTGCATCAGATAACGGCCAGTACTTTAGTGCACAGTTTGCCATTGTATTATTTTGTTATACATATATTTTTTTATACATATATATATTTTTTTTTATATATATTTTTTTTATCTCCTAGGTGACGCTGGACCTGCACAGTAGCCAGGAGAAGTTTGGAGGTTTCCTGCGTTCCACCCTAGATGTTCTGTCTCAGTTGCTGGAGCTGGCCACACTTCATGACATCAGCAAGGTGAAGTTCAACTCTATTGAAAAGTAGACATTTAAAAGTGTTGATACTATTGGTAGCAAGAAGGAGGTTTTAATCTGTGTCATTCATACAGTATTAGTCAATATATATCGACTGTAATAACTGAAAATAATGAAATGAATGTACCATACTTTCTGTCAGTGTGTGGAGGAAATCTTGGGCTACCTCAAGTCCTGCTTCTCCAGAGAACCCACCATGGCTACAGTTTGTGTACAACAGGTCAGTAATCTCTGTGTTTGTCACTGAGTTACATCTTATTTGTATGTGTGTTTCTTGTACTGTGAACTGGTTAGCTCAGTAGGTAACACCACTGACTGTGGTACTGGAGACCAGGGTTCGAATCTCAATCAGATCTCAAAGTATTGTGCCATTAGATATGTGTGTAGCAGTCTTTGAGGGTTGTAGCACTGAGAAGTGTGCTGTAACCAGTATGACTCCACACAGAGTGAGACTGGTTCCGACCGACAGGGCCTGTAAAGGCATCGGGTTACCTGTGCGATGGTTCCATACATCTTATATACATACGCATAATAATATACTGGCGGAATGTCTTCTTTTGGCAAATTCAAAGCTCAACAGCGTGATGTTGATGGTGTAATTCTCTGGATAACACTGCATCTAGTTTGCACTGAATTAAAAAAGCATTGAGCTCAGTCAGCCAATCTCAGTAAACGGAATTTACAACGGATATGTTTTCTGAGAACATTAGGACAGGTTAATTAAGAAAAACGTTAGGCAAAGGCATTTTTTTTTTTTTTTTTTTGTATTTCAGGATGGGAAAAAAAAGCTTCAAATACCAAGGCAAAAAATAAGGCTGCTGGAAATGGGGAATGTCCCTACTTTTTAAAATTGATTATTTGATCCAAACAGTTGTAGTCTTCATAATATTGCTTGTTTTTTCTATTTGGTAACCTAAGACCTCCTTGTTTTCTAGCTGTTGAAAACCCTGTTTGGCACCAACCTGGCCTCCCAGTACGAGGGCACCCTGAGTGGCCCCAGCCGCTCCCAGGGCAAGGCTCTGCGTCTGGGCTCGTCCAGCCTGAGACCGGGCCTCTACCACTACTGCTTCATGGCTCCCTACACTCACTTCACTCAGGCCCTCGCTGACGCCAGCCTCCGTAACATGGTGCAGGCTGAAGCAGAGCAGGACACATCGGGGTGAGTGGTTTGCACACACATTAAGACACGGGTGCAGGCGTCAATATGCATTGTGCAATACATCAACTGATCTGCTGCTAGAAAAAATAAACATAAATAAGCTAGAACACTGCCTAAACCGCTTTTACTTTTCTATTTTTTTTAGATGGTTTGATGTAATGCAAAAAGCTTCGAACCAGCTGAGGTCCAATATCGCAAATGCAACACGCCAGAGAGGAGACAAGGTAAACTATCATTGATAACATGATTTTTTTCTCTCTTTATGAAGTATTATTTTCAGTGCTGATTTGTTGAAGTGAGGTGCTATTGTTGTGAAAGCTGTGGCCTCCTCCTTTGCCTCCCCAGAATGCCATCCACAACCACATTCGCCTGTTTGAGCCGCTAGTGATCAAAGCTTTGAAGCAGTACACCACCAGCACCTCGGTGGCCCTGCAGAGACAAGTACTGGACCTGCTCGCCCAACTCGTGCAGCTCCGAGTCAACTACTGCCTGTTGGACTCCGATCAGGTAAAACAAAAAAACAAAAAAGCCGAAAGACATATGGGATCTCATGTCCAATTTATGGCATTAAGCTCACTAAGGAAGATATTTTCTTTTAATTTTTTTAAGGTCTTCATAGGCTTTGTTCTGAAGCAATTTGAGTACATTGAAGTGGGGCAGTTCAGGTAAGTTTTCCTCTTTTATTGTTGCTGTATTAGGGTTAGGTCTCAAGGCATTTCTAAGTTGGTCACATAAGTGATTAAACATAGCCTCCTCTGCACTGTAGATTAGCCCAAATGCTGTCCTGTAAAACAACTCAAATAATACTTGTTGTTCTTCTTTGCACAGAGATTCGGAGGCCATCATTCCCAACATCTTTTTCTTTCTGGTGCTGCTGTCTTATGAGCGTTACCACTCCAAGCAGATCATCAGCATCCCCAAGATCATCCAGCTGTGTGACGGCATCATGGCCAGCGGCAGGAAAGCTGTCACACACGGTGAGACGCTCATGCATTTCTAGTCATTCTAAGCAGGTTTCACTATTTTCCTCTCCTTTCTATTCATTACAATTTACTTTTAACAAACACTTGACCAGAAAAGCTCATCCTTAGTGTAGCTGTACCTACTAGAATGCTGGTTTTCAAATGTTTTTACTTGGGCACCATTAACAGAAGTTAAATAATATGTCATCATCATTGCTTATCCGGAGTCGAGTCGCAGATATGTAATGTATAATATGTGTGTGGCAGTCTTTGAGGGTTGTAGCACTGAGCAGTGTGCTGTAACCAGTATGACTCCACACAGAGCAAGACTGGTTCCGACCGACAGGGCCTGTAAAGGCATCGGGTTACCTGTGCGATGGTTCCATACATCTTATATACACACGTGTACTAAAGATACTTGCTGGATGTCAACTTGCAAGTGCCTTTTAGACAAATATAAAGCTCTCTGCATCGGATAACACTGAATCTAGTTTGCACTGAATTTATGTATTACAATAACAGCTCCTAGAACACAAATGTCTTCGTCTTTAAAAAAAAACATGCCAAGCACAGCCAATTTTGCTGTCAGAATCAACAAAGGCCGTGTTTTCTTAACAATAGGCTCAGACATCAAGACATTAGAAATAGTCGGAAAATTACAAGGCAAAATTTAAACAATTGGTCTTTTTCAGGAGGGAGAAAAACTGTCAAATACCTAAACAAAACATTAGGCTGCTGGAAATGGGGAATATCCTACCTTTTTTAGGTTATATAAAAAAAAGCCCATTCTTACTTTAGCTGGAGGACCATAATTCACCATTAACTTCCAAGTAATTACATTTTTGTTTTCTCCACAGCCATCCCAGCCTTGCAGCCAATAGTCCACGACCTGTTTGTGTTGAGGGGCTCAAACAAAGCAGATGCAGGCAAAGAGCTGGAAACACAGAAAGAAGTGGTGGTCTCCATGCTGCTCAGACTTGTGCAACACCATCAGGTATGCTCACAAGTAGATTCAAACACTCAGCAGGGTGATTGTAATAATGTATTCCAGCCGATCTATTCTCTGCTTGACATTTCTCTGACGTGTATGCTGTAGGTGTTGGAGATGTTCATCCTCGTACTGCAGCAGTGTCACAAAGAGAACGAGGACAAGTGGAAGAGATTGTCCAGACAGATCGCTGACGTCATACTTCCCATGATCGCTAGGCAGCAGGTAGGAAAATGCAAGCGGGTGTGTATGTTTGTGATGAGTCAGCACTGTCAAATCAATCTGCTATACAGTAAGATCAAACATGATTGTGCACATTTAGAACTATTAGCCATTGGGACTACAACCTGTGTAATGTAATCTCATATTGGTACGTTGTGTTCTCCTCACAGATGCACCTGGATTCTCCAGAGGCGTTGGGAGTGTTGAACACTCTGTTTGAGACTGTGGCGCCCTCCTCTCTCAGACCTGTGGACATGCTGCTCAAGAGCATGTTCACCACCCCGCTCACCATGGTGAGACATCTCATTTGGTATCTGATCTTGCAGAGAACTACCCTGCATTCCAAACTGCATACTCTTTTCTTTTTGCCATACCACATACAGCTGTGTATTTTAAATGCATTATGCTTCAATTGGGACATACAGGTGTACTTTTCCTAATATATATTGTGTCATGACATTGTGCATCTCACTTGACCCTATAACTTATATGTTCGTCACATTGCTGGCAGTTCTCTCAGGAGGATTGTAGGTCAGAACAGCCAACAAAGTATGCTGTTTGCACACTAAACATTGCGACTGGATGTAGTAGGACATCCAGGGAATGTTTTGGTATACTGCATTTGACATTATGTATCAGGACATCCTTAATCTAAATAGAAAACCTAAATCTGTCATACTAAGTAGTAGCAAATACTAAGTAGTAGGAAAGTATGAGTATTGGTACGCACCCCTAGATAGACTTTGTGATAGCTTGTCTACTTTTTGTCGAGTGATTTCACTGCATAGTTTTTTGACTGGAACTCCAACCTCTGCTCCCTCCAGACATCAGTAGGTACAGTCCAGCTGTGGGTGTCTGGTATCCTGGCCGTGCTCCGGGTCCTTGTCTCTCAGTCCACTGAGGACATTGTCCTGTCCCGGGTCCATGAGCTCTCCCTGTCCCCACACCTCCTCTCCTGTCACACCATCCGCCGCCTCCATCAGCAGAGCCCATCCCCAAACTACACACCAGCTGCAGACACACTGGGTAACCAGGAACCTAATGGTGAGGCTCAGAAAAGCCCACCTGAGGAAACCTTTGCCAGGTGAGTGAGAGCGTTCTCTGTGTAGTTGTAGGATTGATTGATGTTTGCACTCGGCCTCTGCGTTTTTTTGCATCCACTGTCTGTATGTTTTCCTTTTTGCTTTCATTTGAAATGTGCCCCCCCCCCCTCCCCCCTCCCAGGTTCATGCTCCAGCTGGTGGGAGTGTTGCTGGATGACATTTCCTCCAGACAGGTCAAAGTGGACATCACAGAGCAGCAACACACCTTCTACTGCCAGCAGCTGGGCACACTGCTCATGTGTCTCATACATGTCTTTAAAAGTGGTAAGCTCATTTTAACAGTTGTTTCAGTATCTCTCTTAGAGGAACTTTTAAATGTTTATGAAACAGTGTACTGTTTCCTCTGATGATCATAAATGAGCTGTAACAGCAAACGAGACCATCTGTGAAAACAATGCAATTTCTTATATATTTGTTATAAATGCCTTTGCACTGGTCCGATCTCCCGGGAACTCAGACATAACAATTGGTGGCCTGCATTGTCATATTTCCATTATTAATCTTGCATAGTCTGTCGCATATAAATA
The DNA here is from genome assembly GCF_949987685.1 of Ammodytes marinus. Taxonomy (NCBI): domain Eukaryota; kingdom Metazoa; phylum Chordata; class Actinopteri; order Uranoscopiformes; family Ammodytidae; genus Ammodytes; species Ammodytes marinus. The sequence continues at coordinate 24,230,711 of NC_137235.1, forward strand.
CATTACAAAATTTCGATGCATACTGTGGTCTCTCTTTCACTCGCTTACTTAAAGGTAAAAAATTATAGCGATTTAGCTTGACGTAAAATCCATTTCATACACCAAAACAGTTGCATGATCTTTCAATTCTTTTGGCTTTCATTTTATCTTCCAGGAATGTTTCGCAGGATAACCGCTGCAGCCAGCCGTCTGTTGAAGGGCGAGAGTGGAGGTGCACAGACAGGGGGCAGCGAGGCCGGCCTGTTCTACCCTTTAGAGGGTTTGAACAGCTTGGTGCAGTGTCTCATCACCACACACCCCTCTCTGGTGCTGCTCTGGTGCCAGGTCCTCCTCATCATAGACTACACCAACTACTCCTGGTGGGCAGAGGTGCACCAGACAACCAAGTAAGAACGGATGCCGGATTTCTATGTGTGTGTTAGACTTCAATCACACAAACTCAAGTCGACAGGGAATTGACCATGATCCTTTGCTCTTTTGTCCTTCCATCAGGAGACAGAGCCTCTCGTGCACTAAGCTGCTGAGTCCTCACTCGGCAAAGGAAGGAGGAGAGGACTCTGAGAGTCAGTTGGCCATGGTCAACAGAGAGATTGTCCACAGAGGGGCTCTCATCCTCTTCTGTGACTATGTGGTGAGACTTACCAATGCAAAATGTTTGAACATTCTTGAAATAAATCCCAAATAGACTAAGATCAACCTAAATGTTTCGATTGCACAGACTATCTATGTTATAGGATTAAGTTGTAATATAACTTTTTTTCCCCTCACTTCTCTAGTGTCAGAACCTCCATGACTCGGAGCATCTGACCTGGCTGATTGTCAACCATGTGCGTGACCTCATCAGCCTTTCCCATGAGCCTCCGGTGCAGGATTTCATCAGCGCCGTGCACCGCAACTCGGCTGCCAGCGGCCTCTTCATCCAGGCTATCCATTCCCGCTGTGACAACCTCACCACTGTGAGATTAAACCCTTTAATCCCTCCATCTCCATCATTATTCCAGTCATTTGAATCATAAAGCTCATTAAAAAATATCCAGTCTTGTTTGAAGAGTTTCATAAATGGGTTCTGTTTTTCTTTTCTTCTTTACTCCACCACCTTTTTTCTACCTAACTAACTGCATCCTCTCCTCCTTGGCAGCCCACCATGTTGAAGAAGACACTGCAGTGTTTGGAAGGCATCCACCTGAGTCAGTCTGGCTCACTGCTAATGCTGTATGTGGACAAGATGCTCAGTACTCCCTTCAGGGTTCTGGCTCGCATGGTGGACACACTGGCATGTCGCAGGGTGGAGATGCTGCTGGCTGAGACTCTACAGGTACGCCTTATGTATGGGTGGGCATTTTACTTTTCACGAGGAAGTTTACTTGTAAATTGAGTATGTGATGAATTCCATTTCAGTGTCATACATGTAGGGAACCTGCTAGGGCTATTGCAACTCCTGGCAATATTGATGAGAGTAGAGACACTTTTTCAAATGCTAACTGCTTCTCTCTTTGGAATTTTTGTAAAAGCCCAGAGTTTCTTAGATTGAAAAAGTGTTGATGTTGAAATGTTGTACTTTTTTGAGATTTCCCTCAAGTTGATCCTGTGGTATTCTGTTCCTCTACCCTACAGAACAGTGTAGCTCAGCTGCCTGTGGAGGAACTGGACAGAATCCAGGAATACCTGCAGACCAGTGGCCTGGCTCAGAGGTAACACATTTCTGTATTGCAAGTCTGTGCATGTTCTAGGGAGTTATTGTTGCATTGGTTCTCCAAATGATGCCTTAACCAATGCGTTTGCTCTCCTGTGGTAACCAAAAGTGTTATCTCTGACCCAGGTCATTTTACATCTCCTGCTCTCAGTGGGCTGTTGATGGGACCATTCATCTGCAGGATAGGAAGTTAATCCATCCAGTTCCTTCAAAATAAGAAAATAAAATGTTATATTCCTCTTCTATTTTTTTAAATCCCAGGCATCAGAGGTTCTACTCCCTGCTGGACAGGTTTAGAGCCACTGTTGCCGGCAGCAGTAGCCCCACACCTCCTGTGACATCACACCCATTGGATGGGAATCCCCCACCTGCCCCTGAGCTGGTCAATGCAGATAAGGTAAAGGGGTTAGAACATGGGATGGGGTGGAGATACACAACATACCTGCTCCCCCAACGTGAAGACATTCAGAATGGAAGGTCTTAAAATAAAATGTCTTTTTGATTTTAGGAGTGGTACGTGGCTCTGGTGAAGTCTCAGTGTTGTCTGCGTGGAGATGTTTCTCTCTTGGAAACAACAGAACTCCTCACCAAACTACCTCCCGCTGACATCTTGAACATCATGAGCTGCAAGGTGACGCAGACTGCAGTGCATTGCCCACACATCGCACCTTAAAGATATTCTTTAGCATATTGTTTTTAATTAAAACCGGAATATACAGTATTGCATCTTAACTTGGCCTGTTCCCCCCCCCCCCCCCCCCCCCTCAGGAGTTCAACCTAAGCCTCCTGTGTCCGTGCCTGAGTATGGGGATGCAGCGGTTAGCTCGGGGCCAGGGCTCCCTCTTGTTGGAGACGGCCTTGCAGGTGACACTAGAGAGGCTGGCGGGGGTCACCGGCTCACTCCCTGTCCCACACCAGTCCTTCCTGCCTCCCTCCCAGCCACAGCCATACTGGGACCAACTGGCCAAAGTGTATGGTGAGAGTGGGAGGGAAGGGCAACATGAAAATGACTTGAAGGGATTCTTACTGAGCTTGAAATTGTCCTTTTTAAAGCATTCAGGTTGCACTGTGTATTACAAGCTAGCAAAACAAGTTGGGTAGAAACCTAAATCTGTGGGGAGAAATGATTTCAATGTATTTTTTTTATGTGTTTACCGCCATTTTCTCAGGTGAGCCAAGTTTCTACCCCGCCGTTTTGTCGCTGTGCAGAGCTCTGTCCCAGTACCTGCTGAGTGTGAGCCAGCTGCCTTCCTCACTACATATCCCCTCTGACAAGGAACACCTCATCACCACATTCACCTGCACTGCTGCTGAGGTAAAGACCACATATTAAAGGTCACCTATTATGCAAAGGGCTCTTGTTCATGGTTTTTTGACACTAATATGGGTACCCAGTGTGACTAGACTCACAAAGTAAGAGAAATATTTCCAGACTTCAGTCTTCATCAAATCTACTTTTCAAAATAGATGACTATTTTGTTTCTCTTAAATGTTTGTGTGCTTCCTATTTTATATTCACTCCAACCATATTCATCTGTTTCTCTTTGCACCAGGTTGTAGTGTGGCGTCTCCTCCAGGACCAGTTGCCCCTGAGTGTGGACCTGCAGTGGGCTCTGTCCTGCCTGTGTCTGTCCCTGCAGCAGTCATGTGTCTGGAACAAGCTCTCCACCCCAGAGTACACCACACACACCTGCTCCCTCATCTACTGCCTACGCCAAATCATTACTGCAGGTGAAGGAGGACATGTTTGTTTCTGCATTCCCTGTGATTTAACCATACTATGGTCACATGACATGACTGCGTTAAGTACGTTTGGTGTTATTTCAACTAGGGCCCGACCGATATGGAGTTTTGAGTGCCGATGCAGATTATTTTCAGAGAAAAATTACGATAACGATTAAATTGTTCGATTATTTATTTTTTTAAATCCCCAAAATATATATTAAAAAAATTTACTTTTTTGAACCCTTAAAATATATAAATACTTGTTACTGTCAATAGGTGTACCTTTTTATTAATTGAAATATGCATTATCTAAAAAATAAAGTGTTACAAATATGTCTAAAGTGACATGACGCATTTTTAAACTCAGACATTAAGCATTTTATGTAACTGCACCCAACCCTCTGGAACTCCCTCCCTCCAAACATTAGCATCTCAGACTAGATAAACTCATTCAAAATTCAACTCAAAACTCACCTCTTTAAGAAATCATAATTACACCTGACTCCACTCCAAACCTTATCTTTAATGTGTCTGTATTTTGTTTTCTTTTTCTATAGGTATGATTTTCTATATGTATGATGTAAAGTGTCTTTGAATGACCTCCAATAAAGCACTATATACATTCTATCAATTACCATTGTCAGGGGACACTGTCAAGTGTGAATTAATCCAATGTATTACAACACACCTGCTGCTGCTGTTAATAGGCTATAATGTAATGCATTCATTTAGGCTACCTCTGGGGCAGCAATGCATCTCACTCAACATGAGTGCTTGAAGAGATGTGCTATAATCGGCCGATATATCGGTCGGGCCCTAATTTCAACGCTGCTCTAACTATATCTTTTTCTTCCCAGTGGCTGTGAGTCCTGGAGACCAGCTTCTGCATCCAGAGAAGAAAAAGACGAGAGCAGAGAGAGAGGCTGAAGAAGACCAGGTGGACTCGCAACATGCTGACCGTGAGCACTCACTTTGGACAGTCAATAAAAACTGCTGGCTTGTTTTATTCAATATATTAAACCAGCTTTGCTTAGCAGCCAAGTTTGACTTCTTATATTCTGACCCGGGTGTAAACGTTTAGGGGATATATGATTGCAAATTCCCCCTGTGTGTTGCAGACAAGTTCCAGTGGCAAGCGTGTGAGATCATGGCAGAGCTGGTGGAAGGCCTTCAGAGCGTCCTCGCCCTGGGTCACCATAGAAACAGTGCTTTCCCCGCTTTCCTCACGCCGACCTTACGTAACATCGTCATCAGTCTGTCCCGACTGCCTCTGGTCAACAGCTTCACCCGAGTGCCTCCACTGGTCAGTGTGTGAAAGATGATATATCTTAGGTTTGTATGCATGAATGTATTGGTCTAAAAAGAATGTGTGTGTGTGTGTGTAGGTTTGGAAACTGGGCTGGTCCCCTCAGCCAGGAGGAGAGTTTGGCACAACGCTGCCTGAGATCCCCGTGGACTTCCTGCAGGAGAAGGATGTCTTCAGAGAGTTCCTCTACCGCATCAACACACTGGGTACACAAACACATGCACACATACAGTCATGAAATGGGCTTTGTCTTTTTCAGGTTTATCTCATCAAAGACATGAGACCCCAAACTTGACTTCTGGAATGATTGATGCTGCATTACTGACATATGCTGTATTTTGGATCATCTTAATGGTTTTGTTTCTATATTTTTAGGCTGGAGCAGCAGGACTCAGTTTGAGGAGACGTGGGCCACTCTGCTGGGGGTGCTGGTCACCCAACCCATCACTATGGACCAGGAGGAGGAGACGCAGCAGGAGGTACATGCAAAACACATCAGTCCTACATAGCTGCATAAGCATACTCAGTTTGTCATTATATAAGAAATGTGCAGGTATTTATGTTGAGAGATTTTCTACTGAAGAAATACACTTGCCAAGTGTTTCATTTACTTAAGTTACTTCATTCTAAAGGCTTGGTTAACCCTTTTGTCTTTAGGAGGACCTGGAGCGGACCCAGTTGAATGTGTTAGCAGTGCAGGCCATCACCAGCCTGGTGCTGAGTGCCATGACCTTGCCCACTGCTGGCAACCCTGCAGTCAGCTGTCTGGAACAGCAGCCCCGCAACAAGAGCCTCAAAGCCCTGGAGACACGGTAGACATCTAGCTGTTTTCTGTCCACACTGCGATAGCTTCCAGAATAAGCATGCAACCATATTTACCTGATTGTGTTATTGTGCCCAGGTTTGGAAGGAAACTGGCAGTGATCAGGGGCGAGGTGGAGAGAGAGATTCAGGCTCTTGTGTCGAAGAGAGACAATGTCCATACACACCACCCGTACCACGCCTGGGACCCTGTGCCCTCGCTGTCTGCAGCCTCACCTGGTAAAGCATGATCCACACTCACAAAGTCTCCCTCCCCATAGCTGCTGCACTCACACCTGCCTTATTTCATTGTGTTTCAGCAGGCACGCTGATCAGCCATGAGAAGCTGCTGCTTCAGATCAACACAGAGAGGGAGATGGGCAACATGGACTACAAACTGGGACAGGTAAGACGTGCACGAAAAAAGAGGGAGTGCTGGATAAAATGAAGCTTATGTAACAGTATTTAGGATGTTAATAAATGTTCAGAAGCACAATGTTATTTGACTTTGTCCTTTGTCGCTCTCTCTTTTCAGGTCTCCATCCACTCAGTGTGGTTAGGGAACAACATCACCCCACTGAGAGAGGAGGAATGGGGTGAGGATGAGGAAGATGAAGCAGACACACCTGCCCCCGTGTCCCCACCCGTATCTCCCATCAACTCCAGGTCAGACACATGAATGCACACATCACTTCAGTCTAAAAACATACACGAACATGCACTGAAACAACAAGAACACACAGTCACTTACCACTCACCACTGTTAATCTGTCTGTTCTTTCAGGAAGCATCGTGCAGGTGTGGACATCCATTCGTGTTCCCAGTTCCTCCTGGAGCTCTACAGCCAGTGGTTGATCCCTGGCTCTCCGAGCAACAGGAGGACCCCGACCATACTCATCAGTGAAGTGGTTCGATCGGTGAGATAAATAGCACACACTCAGTTATCTCTATACAATAACATGGAAACATGAAACCAGCCAATATAAATATATATCTGCTTGTCAGAAATCCGCCCCATGACTCAGAAGGTCAGCTGTCCTCTCACTCTCTCTCCCATCATGTCGCCTTCTGTAGCTGCTGGCAGTGTCGGACCTGTTCACAGAGAGGAACCAGTTTGACATGATGTTCTCCACCCTGATGGAACTGCAGAAGCTCCACCCGCCAGAGGACGAGATCCTCAATCAATACCTGGTTCCTGCCATCTGCAAGGCTGCTGCTGTACTGGGCATGGTGAGGAAGGCCTTGTGTGTGTGTGGGTGTGTCTGGGACATTTTGATAGGGCAAGGATGTGTATTTGTGCTTATTATTGTACTACCATTAACGGCTAATCTGATGTTTATACTGTGTATGAGAACCATGAATGTATATTTCTAGGACAAAGTAATAGCAGAGCCTGTGTGTCGCCTGTTGGACACCACCCTGCGCAGCACCCACCTGCCCAGCCGCATGGGGGCTCTGCATGGAGTGCTGTATGTGCTGGAGTGTGACCTGCTGGATGACACAGCCAAACAGCTCATCCCCACCGTCTCCGAGTACCTGCTGTCCAACCTCAGGGCTATCGCTCAGTGAGTTTGCTGTTCAAAACACACACTCACACACAGGCTTACCTTGTTGTTCCAGCATCTCATCATAACCTGAACTGATAATGATGAAACAGCTTCAAGGAGCAAATGTATTTAATGTCAATGTGTAAGTCCCCCATCCCTTTGTGTTCTTAAGTAGATTGTGTAATCACTTAGTTTAATCCAGATTAGGGCTAGTGCAGATTACAAGACTTTTACCAAACATTGCCTGTCTCAGACACATTAAGTGTGATCTGAGAGTAACCCCCTAAAGTGAGCTAAGAATCCGGCCCATGTGCTTCAGGTGGCAAGGAATGGTGTTCACATATCTGATGTCTCAGTATAACACTGAGGTAAATGCACTTAAAGATTTGAGTTAATTTGCAGTAATAGTGATATGATACATTTGAATTTGACTTTCAAATAATTGTAATGACACAAACCAAGACTCTACGCCATCTGCTCTGTTTTTTTAATCAGATATTTCATATCTTTTCTCTTATTCAACATGAGAGTAGTCTGGCATCACAGTAACTCAGAGATTTTCAAAGTATTGTGGCTTTAATTAAGGCAGTGCTTCTCAAATGGTGGGGCGCGCCCATTTGAGAAGCACACATCGCGCTAGCAAGCGCGATGTGTGCTTGTGTATGGTCATAACCGCGCGAAAGGCCGCGATTTGCAGTAAATAAACGTCCGCATGTGTCTCCAAGTGTCTCTGTAGGCTATTTAAAAAGAAATCAAGCAAGTAGACTAATAATAACATTAATTAATTATAGGTTATCGCATCACAGAAGGCATATTGGCCTATAATAATAAAAAAAACACCACCTTAACTATGTTTACAGTTTAAAAATGTTTTGAATTAAATGCAAACCTCAGTTAATCATTTGCTCTTGTTTCTCTGTCCTGAGATTCACACAGACTGAGCAGTCTTTTTTAAATGTTACAAATTGAGCTAATAAACTGAACTTCGAATTTTTTTTAAGTTGCTGCATAAATTATCTAAGCTAATTTTATAATCTAACATCTAATTTGATAATAAGGTGATAGTATGCAGAATGCTCATGCGAAAAAAATTATGTCCCCTAGAATGCATGACAGAAAATAATTGAGAACCACTGAATTAAGGTGATGGGACCAACAGTGCAATGCAACATTTTACCACTAGGGGCTGCCCTTGACATCTTGAAAAAATATCTACTTGCCTTTCTATTTTATTGCATTCTTAATTTCATTACAATTATTCTGTGTCTTTTGTACCCTGCAGCTGTGTGAACCTTCATAACCAGCAGCACGTGTTGGTAATGTGCGCAGTGGCCTTCTACATGATGGAGAACTACCCTTTGGATGTAGGAGCTGACTTCATGGCTGGAGTTATACAGGTATATAATATGTTATATGGTTCCAGTAACGTGAACTTGACTGCAGCATTACATAATGGAACATATTTTAAAAAAGCATCAAAATGAGTATTAAATTATTTAGAGTTTTATTTGTTGGAATCAGTCAATTCCCTCAATCAGGGAAAAATATTTAATTTTTTTACTCACAATGAATTGGCAACAAATACATTGTTGGCTATACATATTCAAATTGAAAATATAGAGTTAATGTGCTAGTGTAACTCATTAGCTAAACAACATGTCCATGCATCTTTTTCTTCTTTTGTAAAAATATCTCTCTCTGTCCCCGTCTGCCAGCTGTGCGGTGTGATGGTGTCTGCCAGTGAGGACTCCACTCCCTCAGTCATCTACCACTGTGTGCTGCGGGGCCTGGAGCGTCTCCTGCTGTCAGAGCAGCTGTCCCGCGTAGACGGAGAGGCGCTGGTCAAACTCAGTGTGGACAGAGTCAACATGCCGTCACCACACAGAGCCATGGCCGCCCTGGGCCTCATGCTCACCTGCATGTACACTGGTAAGAAAGGCCTACTCTTATTGGGACTTGTACTAACACTATTATCAGTTATCCTCATTCACTACTGAGTGTAGTTTTGAGAACTGCAAGTATTACTTTTCCAAAGTAAGGTTTTTTTTTTATTTCTTTCCTGTGCCCTCATCCCATACCCCTTCCTTCCTATTAGTGTCTATAGTAAGCACATGTGTTAAATCCTAAGAATGACATTAGCTAATGTGATACAGTATGGCTTTAATAAGAAGAAATGCAAGGAAAGTGTTTCATAAATATCACATCTGTGCAGTCTCCATCTTGGATTAATGATGTAAGGAAAGAACTTTTCACAATTATTACACTTGTGTATATTTGGACACTCTGCCTGTAACACCTCCATGCTCCTACTGTTAAGCTGATCATGACTAACATTGGTGATTTTACATTTAATAAACTCTTTACAGCATAATGGACCCTTTTTAAGTTCCAACCAACCCTTTAATGATGCCTTTGCTAGCATTATAAAAATAACACCTGCTTTCTTCCTGCATGTGATACATGAATTCTCTACATTCCTCTGATATACCCTACCTCTAACCCCTACGTCAACCCCTTACTAACTCTAGAAACTCTTAACATGTTTCCGTCCATATGTCCACTGACTAAAGACCACTTCTTTGTTGAAGAGCCAGCCAGCAAACTAATTTAATAAACCGTCTCTTTTAAATGCAAACCAATGTAGGTTTCTGCATAGCGTTCTTTATGCGAGCTCAATCATGTTTAGGTCACAAGAGAACCAGGAAACATGGCATTGAAAATGTCTTTGTATTTTCCATCAGCATTTGCTCCCATAAAACCTACTTCTTAAGACTGTGACTGACGGTTCCTCTGAGAATTTTCCCCAATTTTCAGTTTTGAGGCCAAACTAAATTCTGATCTGAATCTTGTGATATGTCCCCTACTACTCCCACTCTAACTTGTCCCCCCACTGGTTGGCCCCCCCCCTCCCTGTCGTCCTCTCAGCGGTGCTTGCGTCGGGTTCAGACGTGACAGGGGTTAGAGGTCAGGTTGACGTAACAGCAGCAGAGGCGCCGGGCATCACGGCCGGTCATGTTGCTTTCTCCTCAGGCAAGGAGAAAGCCAGCCCTGCCAGTCGCCCAGTTCACTCTGACCCGCAGGCCCCAGACAGCGAGTCCATCATTGTTGCCATGGAGAGGGTCTCTGTGCTGTTTGACAGGTACACAACACACACTCTCGCACACACCCTCAATGAGACAAGAACTGTGAACTTTTCATTTAAAAAACAAACAAACCATATAGCCTTAGATCTTAAAGGTCACCTATAATGTTCATTTTCAGGTTATTTGGGTTCTATTAGAAGCTGTTTTCATGGTGAAGTGCCCAAAGAAACCCTTTATATTTCTCTTATAGGCCTTTCACACCAAAATGAACCAAGAGTCAGTTCCAGGCTGGTGTTGGGGTCAGTTCAAAACTGGTTACAGCCTTATCCCAGTTATGAACCGGTTGGTTTCACATCGACCGGAGACAGCCATGGAGCCGGCAAGAGAGCAACGTCATGACGTCACTGTAAACGTGTGTGTACGTCACCCGACGCCGCTGCTCTTGTGGCTAACGCTAAAGCTACCGCTAGCTTTAAGCACAACAACAGCGGCGAATACGTCTTATTTTTACACTTGTTGGCTCTCGCTTTGCTTTCTTAAGCAAACAGGACCCATACAGCGTATTCTCGCCGGTCAATTTGATCGCTACGTTCGGTAATTATGTTATGTTTACGTCTCGTAGTAGCGGTGTTTTTAAATATGGCGGGCATGAGGTTTGAGTTGCTCTGGTTGGTCAGGATAATCCCTCCCCCAACCGTTCGCGCAAGCAGTTCTTATCAAACCCTGCTCAATCCTGGGGTATGAGTTCCCCCGGTTTTTACGGCCCGGAGCAGGCTCTCTGGCGGTGTGAAACCAAAACACTGGCTCTAACTCCGAACAAGCCCAGAACTAGCTCCGATTTTGCGGCGGTGTGAAAGGCCTATGCGTGCCATTGCAAAATGTCCTCTTTTCAGCTTCGGTCTGAAACACTCCGTTTTAGAGCCTGTCTCTTTAAGCCTCGTCCTCCAAAAAGCCAGTCTTAGTTCCCCCGTTATGATGTCGTAAGGGGATAGAAAATCTGAGTCGGGTTTTTGAACAAAGGTTTTCAGAAAGGTGGAGGTGGAGAAAAAAAAGAGAGGGTTTCTTGTCATACTTTGTGAGTCTAGTCACACCAGGGACCAATATAAATGTTGAAAAACCATGAAAGTGCATTTTGTTTTATAGGTGACCTTTTAAATATTCAGCTTTCTTTGACCCAATTCGGTTTGAAGCATCCAAACTACCCCAATAACCGGTGCAGCTGATACACTTTCATAAACCGTAGCCCTTTTTTGTTTCCTCATCATGGTTTCCTGTTTGCAGGATCCGGAAAGGTTTACCCAGCGAGGCTCGGGTGGTGGCCAGGATTCTGCCTCAGTTTCTGGATGACTTCTTCCCGCCACAGGACATCATGAACAAGGTCATCGGAGAGTTCCTGTCCAATCAGCAGCCTTACCCACAATTCATGGCCACCGTCGTCTACAAGGTCAGCAGCAGGATATAAGCAAAAGCAAATGAATTTAAATAAAAGAAGAAGAAATGTAACTATTTTTAATGCATTATATGCCAAACAAAAAGATGAATCACAATAATCTGTACATTAGCCGAGTAAAATTACATCTAAATGATTTAATTCATTTGTATTTTCAAATGATTTGACCACAGAAATGCTATATATGCTTTGTTTGGTTTATTGGCAGTTTGTTTCTTGCAAGGAGCATAACAGAGAATGTCAATGAATTCCAGTCTCTGTGAGGTTGTTACTTGGTACCTTTGTTAGACCCAGCCAGCTTTTTGTTGTCAGTCAGACAAAATGTTGTCAAGGCAACATCAAGCTGGAGCAAAGACATTGGGGTCCCTTTGTTTTCTAGGAATGTAAAACAAATAAATGAGATCGATGCACTCCGCAGAATTTGGAGAAGAACAAAATATGAAGCGGCTCGATTCAGCCATGCTCAAATTTAATTAGAAATTAAACGCATACCAAAACAGCCAACATCTTGCAAGCTCAGTTTTTGTTTTGGAAATCATTTGATTCTGCATACTGCATTTCTCATTCCTCAAACTGATTTAGAAACCACTTTTGCTTGGTAATTTAAAAGAGACGGTCATCTGTTGTACAACGTACCTGAAACGCTGCCTGTTCTTGGAAAATGCACATTTTTTATTGCCAGACTACAAAAACAAACTCATGTATACACTTGTTTTGAAAAATTACAAAATAATCTGATCTGTTAGTTTGTTTTCATGCGTTGTACTAATATAATGCAAATCTTGAAAATAAGTAATACAATTTTGTAAGTGATTCTGTCTTTGTCTGCAGGTTTTCCAGACCCTCCATGCCACAGGCCAGTCTTCTATGGTGAGAGACTGGGTTCTGCTGTCCCTGTCCAACTTCACTCAGAGGACACCGGTCGCCATGGCGATGTGGAGCCTCTCCTGTTTCTTTGTCTCTGCTTCAACGTCCCAGTGGATCTCGGCCCTGTATCCTTAACATGACATCAATCCCATCAGCGTGTGTTATTGTAGCTTCTCAGTGGCTGCGTTCCTAATCACATACTCTTTCTTTTTTCTATTCTACATAACAGCTGATCATAAACATATATTGTTATCATGCAGAAGGCAAACAATTGGGATATACTTTTATTTATTTCATCATAACATCGCGCCTTGAACTTACCTCTTGCTTATTTATCTGTCACATCGCTGGTTGTTTTCACTCGGAAGATCCGTTGATGTGACGTCATTTCCGGTGCGCAGGGGATTGTGGGTCAGAATCGCCCAAATAGCATGCTGATTTCTGACGACAAAATGTCGATCGGATGTAGAAGGCATCCGGGTATTTTTAAGCATACTGCATCCGACCACAATCATTCGGTCATCCTAAAACTCTTTCTACTATACTTAGTATGGGTATCAGAACAAAGATGTAGAGTATGTAGCAGTGACGTGCTAATTCCAACCTCTATTGTCCTTAACTCCTCTGTTCCTCAACCAGACTGCCACACGTCATCAGCAGAATGGGCTCCAGCGAGGTGGTGGACATCAACCTCTTCTGCCTGGTTGCCATGGACTTCTACCGGCACCAGATCGAGGAGGAGCTGGACCGCAGGGCTTTCCAGTCTGTCTTTGAGACCGTGGCCTCGCCGGGCAGCCCCTATCACCAGCTACTGGGCTGTCTGCAGTCAATCCACCAGGACACTACACTCTGAAGGAAGCTGTAACATAGGCATGAAAAGCACTAAGAGGAAGCATGGAGTGAGATATCTTCCCTGGAGTTGTGATGGATGGGGGAGTACAGAATGTTTCATTAGAAAAAAAATCTACTGTAGCCTCATCTTTCCCTCCTTAAAACTGATATGAAAAGAGTAGAAGCGCTCAAGTCACCGTGACGAATTCAGTGGAGTGAGCATGCAGAAAAAAACCAAGGGCTGATCTGAAGTCAGTCTGAAGATGTATTTTAAATAAAAAGGATTGTCTGAAGAGTCCACTTAATATGAAGGACACTGGTTGCAAACCCTTCAAACTGTGGTTCCGCCTACAACCACACAGCACCCCCCTCCCCACTCTCCACACAGACCATTCCTCCAGGCCAACGACAGCACCTTGAACACTTAAACATTACATTTATCAAACACAAAAATTGGATTTGTTTATTTTCCAGTGAAGAGTTGAGTATTGTGATAAGAAAAATAGAGTAAAAGAAAATTAGACAATGCAAAGTATTTACTATATTTAATTAAAGTTTCAATGCATCTATTTTCAGTGAGTTTTGTTAAGAGTGCTTAAGGTCTGGTTAGGACACACAAGGGTCAGAAATGCCTGCTTAATGTTGTCCATAATGAGTGTCACTTAAGACTTCTTTTTATATTTAAGTTGTGGTCATTCTCTTAACACACACGAGTTAAATAGTAAATATTTTATTGTGTAAGAATGATCGCTAATAGCCATAGTATTCTTTTACTTTCAAATGACGATGTGAAACAGGGGCCGGGTGTTGTAACTGTCACTGCAGAAAAGGCACCTGGTTTGCACCCATTTGCTATTGTTTCTTTATCTGTGCAGTGGCCTATTCTGGATGTTGTGTTGAGTTGACAAAGAGCTAGACAGGTATATACTGGAAGTATAGAAAAAATCATCTCATTTTCTTCTACGTTTTGAAAATTATTCATAATCTATTTTGGCCCCATATACCAACACTTACGGCTGTGGAAACTGTCAAATCAGATAAAATACCAAAATAGCAGCAATTTTGTCTTTTCTTTTTTAACCGGTAGCAAGGGGAGAATGCATTTCCTCTCATGATTTTATGATATAGCTAATATTTGTCTAGTCTTTTTATTATATTATTGCGTTCAAATCTTGTGTGCTCCCCACTGCGTCTGAATGATTCCAGCTTTTCCATTTCTTGTACTTTTTAAATTCTCAGGATGTAAGATGTGAGTATCGTTGTTGTAATTAGACAGGAAGTCATTTACAGTCCGCTTTAAATGGAGTTACCTTCTTATCTTGTAAAAAGTAATTGTAAAGTAATATGAAAGCCATGGTGCATGATAAAATGACTGTGTAAAGCTAAGAGATCTTAAAATGGACCGTAAGATAATGTGATGTCATTTTCTTCTGTCCTATTCACACACACAATGAGAAAATGAAAAATCAATAGACCGCATAAATCTCTGAGCTTAAAGTATTTTATTGAAGACTTGACCTTGAGTTGCCTGGGAGTGTGCTGGGCGTTGTAACTCTGTACATACACTTGCCTTAGATAAAGACTGAATATATGTATGTCCTGTACACTGAAAGCTTGAAAGCATGCTTAGCATTACTGCTATTTTCTTGCATAGTCCTTAATACTGTATTTCCGTGGGTACGGTCTCCCACGACTGTTGTGTGGGAGAGATGCAACACAATCCAAAGGGAGCCTTGTAACCTTAGCGACCAACAGCAGCTTTGACAAATCAACAGATAGTGATGCCGTGTTTTTTTTTCTGTGTTTGTTGAGCTTTAAATATTTTGTCTCTGTTCAAAATTGGTAAATAGTTTATCATCCATTGTCTGTGCAGAACATTAAATACACTTAGCACTTAAAACACTTGAAGTTCCTCTCATGTTGATGTTAGGTGCTTTCTTTATGCAAGAGTCCTACAATACATATAAGTAAACATCACAGTGTATGCTAAATATTACCACTTTTCCAACCTTAAAGCAACGCTATTTGCTTACTTTTATTAATGTTAAAATAATGTGATGCCTCCTTGAACTAGATTGAAGTCCTGTTTTTCTCAGACTATCAACAGTCTCTTCAAAGTGGGTGAGAAATTAAATGGAAGATGAAAGAACACCTGTTCTTACTGCACTACTCATGTTAAATGAAATAATTCCGTAACAGGATAGAGAAGATGTTCTTTTCATGGTGTCTTGTTGTATCCTCCCCTGGCATAAGGAGAGCAAAAGACTGACTGGGGCCCCCTGCAGGGGGTAATACGATTACCCAGAAATCTTTTGTGGTTTTGGGAGATGGACGAAGGTCATGGTCAACTGATTTAACATGCTTCCCTTTAAGACTTAATTCTACTTCCAGGAGATGAATCAACTCTGATGGTAATATAGTCATAGTGTGTGGCTGAATATACCAAGTTCTTTATATGCCCAAGAATATCAACTCTGACATCTCATCTGAAATGAGCAAGCTGGTGCTTGGCCTTTCTTGAAAATACAGTTTACTGCCCACAACATTTGATTTATTTTATGATTCTTAAGGTGGTTACAGAAGTACAGATGGCGAATGATGCTATCCCACCTTAAAGTTCCTTCAGTCTGGACCCTTAACAGGTTCCTGGAGCCTCCTTCACATCTTGTTTATGTTCTTAGGACAATTGCCTGTAAAAGACACAAATTAAATTAATATTTCTAAAAGATTAACCACTGCATATGGCCTGTTTTAGAAATGAATAAATTATTTAAAGATGTTTGTGAATTGTATGACTGTCTCCGTTTTGTAAATTCGGCACAAGCCCTGAGGTTGCAAACCAGTCAATTGTGTTTGTATTTTCAGATTGAGATATCGCAACCACTGCTGCTCTACAAACACACAGCAGAGCTACTTTGTGTGTCTAATGCAATCGACCAGTGAGGATATACAACCATTAACATGCTCTGCCTCCTCTTCCCCTCTTGTCAGGGAGAACAAGCTGTTGCCAGCCAACTCAGATTAGCCACACAGTCAACAAATGGTCAAGCTGAGTTGGGCAGGAAACACTGAGATAAAAAGAAAAAAAAAAAGATTGCCAAACTTGTTAATTTAAAGCGATTTAAAAGGTCCATTGTTGCATATAAAACCTGTTATCAGACCATTAACTGTACCTCTAACACCTTTAGTATAATTTCCTTTTTCTCTGCCCGGCTGTAGCCAAATTACCTTACCTTTTATAGACACTGAATGAAAACATGTTGCCCTTGTTTTACAGCACCCACTACGATGGTGATGATTTAAAAGGTATTAACACGATTAGCAGACAGCTGCCATATGGCTTATGAAGCACTGAGCTGAAGTCCTGATGCCACAGGTATTAAGCAACTGTACACTGTAATTATAGCACTTAACATAGCCTACCATTTATAAGCTATTGCAACATATATTCCAAAATTCAAATACACTTTTGAAGCTTAAAAAAATAAATAAACCAACAGTGCAAGTAGCCTATGTACCACGCTGAAGCCACCTTGCTAGTTTTTAACCAGTTTAGTGACACTAAACTTTGAACAAAATAAACTGTCTCCAATGTGTACAGGATGCTACAGTACAGTACAATGTTTGCTGTGGTAAGCACACGACCGCCCCCCCCCCCCCCAAAAAAAGAAGATAATCCCACCACTGTTCAGCAGCACAGATAAACTTCTCTTTTAAAAGATAATGTGGCCATAATAATGTCTGTGTAAACACTTCAAAAGAACTATTTTCATGTAGTGATTTGAGCTGTATGAAGTTTCCCCCCAATGAACGACCCCCTCCTCCGCTGCCCACTCTAAACACACCTCCCTCTCCAGTCCTCCTCCTCTTAAGGCTACTTCGCCAGATGGTGCAGCCTTTTCTTTTGTTTACCCATCGTCCCTGAGTTTACCTTACTAACCTTAGCTACCAAACTATTGACACTGTCCGAGCAGCAGCACCGTCCACCGGCCTTGCACTGACAAGTAAGTCATTTTTTTGTTTAACATATCCCAGTGAGTGAAGCCGCTGGACCAAACATCTTTGACGGGACATACCAAAAAGGACCTGCATCCACCTTTTACTTAGCTATCCCCTACTTTACAACTCATTGTTGTAACCAGTTGTTGTCGTTTGCTTTATCCCTGCGTGATGGTAAAATAAAGATAAATACGGGCTCTTTGCTTCCAATAATGCTCTCATTAATATAACATGTGGGCTTGAAACGACCGCTCGCGTGCTGCAGAGATTTGACACCTGTGGAATATGCTACCGTTGATACTTTTATTTGTGATTTCTCAAACTAACTTTTGCCAATTTGTCCGCATAGCTGTTTCCGCTGACTGACAGCCTGGATAAACCAATGACAGGACATAAAAGTATGTGTACAGCGCCGTTGCCATAGATACAGACCGACATTCCAAAGAATTGGAACTCGGGGGGCGGGACTTTAGTTTAAGCAGGGGTGGATGCACTTTTGAACAGCAAGTAACGGCAAGGAACTTTTAATTGTAACTCTCGTGAATTGACAGAAACCAAAAAGCATGCCCTTCTGAGTGTAAAGTGTCACACACCCACACACTTATTTACTAAATACTTGCAACAGCGACCACTGCAACCAGTACTAACATGTAGCTCTACTAGCAAACCACTACAGCTAACTAAGCTAACGGCAACGCGTCAGCTAACTTCAGCAAACCTTAACATTTTCGCCGCAGCTTCTTAGTGAACGTGGACTATTTACGAGTAAAACTCGTTCAACAATCACATAAGGGTAACATGTTTCTGTTATAATAAGCAACAAGCGAAATAAAAAGTCAAAAGCTGAAGTTACCCTGAAGTGGTTGCGTCCTGCTGGGTGTAGGTGTGTGTAGTTTCACCTGCACGCTGGCTGCCAGGTGTGAAACGCCTCTGGTTTGAAAGCAGGTGTTCCATTGGACAGAGCTGAACTGACTCCACCCTGCACAGGTGTGGCTGCGCGTGCAGAGTCTTCCCCTTAACAAGCCCTAATGACTATAATAATATTGCCATTATTTTATAACACTATAATGACAGCTTTCCTTTGATATTTTGAGTTCTCATGTTATCCTATTGACCACACAAATGCATTTTGGATCTTTGTATGGAATAAAAGTATGGTAGAAGCTCAGGTAGACAGTTAAAGCATGTGATAGAGAAAAATGCTCTCGTCTCTGACTTGGCTGTGTTCTGTTGTGTTGTGCTGCAGGTAACAGACCTTCTGAATTGAGAGAGAGAGAGAGTGAGTGTGACACTACGATGGGAATGATACAGTAGCAAGGCCGTGCCAGAGCTGAGGCCAAGCTTTCACCCCTCTCTGCTGCATTTAGAGCTGCTACTAATTTTTTCGTAGCATCTCGACAGCAGAGCGCCGGCTTGACAAAAAGATACACGTTGCATTAAAAAAAGCCTTGCGTTCCTGCTTTTGAAGGGAGCCTCGGGAGCATGTGATGTTTGATTGAAGATCACCGAATCAATGGACAAAAGGAAGATCCCTGGCACAATGTACAGGCAAGGGGATGCATCTTCCAGGAGGCGCCCTTGTGGAGGAAGCGGGCTCAACCTGGCCCAGCCTCCTCCACCAGCCTCCTCCCATAGCCAGCAGCAACAACAGGGCCGTATCCGGGCTGTGGAGGTGGCGAGGGGAAGAACCGGGTACGGCTTCACACTGTCAGGCCAGAGTCCATGTGTCCTCAGCTGTATTCTGAAAGGGAGCCCTGCAGACTACGTAGGGCTGCGTTCAGGAGACCACATCCTCTCCGTCAACGACATCAACGTCTCCAAGGCGTCGCACGAAGACGTGGTCAAGCTGATTGGACGCTGCTCTGGCGTCCTGAAGCTGGTCATAGCAGAGGTGGATCGTCCCAAGAGGCACCATCACCACCACCACCAACGCTCTGCTGGGAGCCGTCACCATAGCAGCAACACAATGGCAGCATCTTACCTCGACTCATGCTCTAGCGATGATGAGTTGGACGGTTTCTATGACAGCGGTGTCAACAACAACAATAACAGCAGGTCAGGCGGTGGGGCCCGTGGTGGCGGTGGGTGGGGGGGCAAACCCAAACTGGATCCCAAGCAGCTGGGCATCAACAGGGCAGAGAGGGTAGTGGCAGAGCTGCAGTCTGGGGGCATTTTCAACATGATCTTCGAGAACTCCAGTCAATCCTCCAGCAGTTCAGACAAAGAAAGGCCCGGGCCTAGCTCTTCATCAAAGCCGCGCCCGCTGTCCGACCCAGAGTTCCCTTCGTACAGGCCCTCCCAGAGCAACCCCAACCTGCTCTCTGAGGAGGAGATGGCTCACGTTCTCAACGACGACTCAGTGTTCCTGGACCAGGACTTCCGTCAGCTCCACCTTCACCACCACCACCACCATCATGAAGAGCCAGACCTGGACGTAGGAGATGGGGGCGATTTGGTCCTAGAGCCCAGCGAGGGCATCCTCAACGTGGGAATGATTGTTGGCTATCTGGGCTCCATCGAGTTGGCCTCCACAGGGACCAGCTTAGAGAACGACAGCCTGCAAGCCATCCGATGCAGCATGAGGCGCCTCCGGGCAGAGCAGAAGATCCATTCTCTGGTCCTTATGAAGGTGCAATTTAATGTTTTGTTAAGCACCTGATGATAATAACTTGTTAAAGGTGCACTATGCAGTTTCATGGTAGGGGGTTTATTTACATTTGCAAAAACTGCAGTTAGTTTACGAAGCATAAGACTAGAAAATGTTTGTATACAAAACTGTGGGCCCTGCTGATGTTAACAACAACAGTGAAACACTAATTGTTAAGGTAACTTTCTAACTTCAAACATTGTTCCAGAAACCAACTTTTTCAGTGAATAAAGTGTTTTAGTCAGTTATGAGTACATGACATGTTCACTAGTGCACCTTTAAAGCAATTTGTAATTTAGTTTAAAAAAAATAGCTAAGCCTAAACTGCAGTGACCTTGAATGCCTCTCAATAAGATTACTTTTTCAACATGGGCAAGTCTGTCATGTTGTTGTTAATGATGTCTGGTAACTGTGGTGTCCCATTGTAACATGCGTTAACCACATCCTACCAGGTCATGCATGACAGCGTGCGTCTGTGCAGTGACAGAGGTCAGGTACTGGCCACCTACCCTGCAGAGATACTGGCCTTTAGCGCCTGTTGTCCTGACGACCGTCGATTCTTCGGACTGGTCACCATGCAGGCCACCGACGACCACGACGAATATCGCTATAGCAACGGACGAGATGAAGAGGGCGGTTTGAGGACTTCATGTCACGTGTTCATAGTAGACCCAGACCTATGTCACCACCAGGTATGAAAAGAGAAACATTGGTGAGAGATACAGTGAGGGGGGGTTACAATCCCACCTAAGAGGATTAATGCTCTTTCAGATAATCTTAAAAAAAAAAAAAAAAACTCTTGTTCTTTAGCCACTCTAACTCAGATCAAGAATTTTAATTACGATGAAAGCCTTTATTTTGTCAGGCTTATTGTTGTAAAATGCAGACCATTTCAACCTGGCAATGTCTTCATCGGGGCAGAAATAGCAGACCAGCCTCTTTCTGTCAGTAGTACTGCCAACACAATACTGTCGATAAGCAATTCTCTTTTAATCTCTCATTGAGGAATTTGATTATACTTTTATAAAACCAAGCCAAGCTTTTTAAATTCATCTGTGTTTAATTTACTTTCAACACAAAGCAGCCCCCAATGAAATTCTTATGAGCGAAGAAAGTCTAGACAAAAATGTTTTGATTTAAATGAGAAAATATCTGATCAGAGAATGAGCAAATAAGAAATAAAGTGGGATGCCGATTTTGTAATAGAAAACCTTAAATTGACCTGAGTAAATGTAATCTTGTGTCATTGATGCTGTTCAACTGGATATATTCTAACAGCTGCACTTAACATACTGCTAATAACAATTCAAACATTTTCTATCTCATTTAGTCCTTGAGACGTGAGTGACATATTGTATAATGTGGAAAATATCACCCTCTCGACTGACCCTCTCGCTGTGGCTGTCGTTTCTTTAGGTGCATTTGGGTGTTGCCATGCAGTTCGGCTTCGAGTGCACCCCGGACCCCGACACTGGAGGCTGCCTTGAATTCCCTCCCAGCTCCCAGCCGCTCCTCCAGTTTGTCTCCGTCCTCTACCGGGACATGGGGGACAACATCGAGGGCGTCCGGGCCCGGGCCTTCCACGACCCGGACAACGACGCGCAGCAGAACCACAGCACTAGCAGCAACAGCGACAGCGGCA
Organism: Ammodytes marinus; assembly: GCF_949987685.1. Taxonomy (NCBI): domain Eukaryota; kingdom Metazoa; phylum Chordata; class Actinopteri; order Uranoscopiformes; family Ammodytidae; genus Ammodytes; species Ammodytes marinus. Next base: position 24,252,302 of record NC_137235.1, read on the forward strand.
TCGGCAACTTTCTGCCCGAAGAGAAGAGCAACCGGGTCCTCTTGGTGGACCTCGGCGGGCCTCCTAACCACAACAACCACGTGTCCGGGCCTCGCCACTGGGACAGCCCTCCTTCTTCTTCCCAGCAGGCCTGGAGCCCCACCCTGGGAGCGGCCGCCCCTCTCCCACCCCCTCCTCCACCTCCTCCTCAACCTCCTCCGCCAGCTCTGAGGAACGGCCACTACCGTCACGACCCGCACCTGGCTGACCTCCCTCACCCTCGAGGGGTCCACCCACACCACCACTACTCGCCAGGGAAGAGGGGAGGAGCCGTGGGGGGAGGAGAGAAGAGAGAGAGAGGAGGAGGAGGAGGAGTGGTAGGGGTGGAGCAGCAGCGGTGGCTACCAGTCCATGTGCTGAGAGACTGGCGGCAGCAGCACCACCACAGCCATCTCCAGGGCCTGAGCAGCGACCAGGAGTCCTACGCCGAGTCCACCGACGGATGGTCATCGGCCAACTGCAGCACCCTGCCCCCGCCCATGAATAAGATCCCGGCAGACCGCTACCGGGCCCCGCTGGCCCCCGGAGACCACCACCACCTGCCAGCACCACCTCCTCCTCCTCCACCTCCACCTCCTCCTCTTCCACATCCACACCCACACTCACACTCCCATCGGAAGGCCCTTCACAAAGACGAGTGGGCCAGGAAGCTGTTTGGAGGTGCGGGGGACAGGGAGAGAGCCGCAGCAGGTGGAGAGAGAGGTGGAAGAGAGAAGAAACGAGGGAATGCCAAAGAAGTAGAGAAAAAGGAAAAGGTAGTTTTTTTTAATTAATGATACTCTTTATGTTTCTATCAGTTTCCACGTTGTTAATGTAGCATTTGCACTCAAAGTTTCCGACCCAATAGATTGTCAGTTTTACTACAATGCGGCATTCAGTAACTGTGTTATGCCGTGCCAGTTTGGGGGCCGTGGACCTTTTTGGTAGCGTCGTGTTAAAACTGGCCATGAGATGAGAAGCCCGGGCAGCAGGTAGCATCCCCCATCACACACCCCTGCTGTGGAAATTTACCCTGACAACTGCGTGTCCAAGACTACAGTTTATTGAGGCTATAAATCCATCTGCATTCATCCCACCGCTCACTCTCTCCTTTCCAAAGCCTTAAACCTCATTCAGTCCTTGAATGAAGTTCTCTCTCACTCTGTTGGATAAAAACTTTAAAGTGGTTTTGAAAAATTGCGATGAGCTTTGCTCCCCACACTATACATCCCTGTATTATATTGAATAATACGAGCATCTCCCTCACTATACCTAGCACAAGTAGATTGATAAGTAATTCATCCACACTGCTCCAGTATCAGGTCATTTATTATGCACTAGCCCCGCACCTGCCTTCACCTGAAAACCACCTGTTTCCCACCTTAATGACACTCTATGTAACAACAGAGCAGGCCAACTACTCATTTCAGTGTAGTTGATGTACATTGTTTGTATCTAGAAAGTTCCCTAGTTTAGTTAAAGCATATTCTTGCTTTCATGTGAATATTATAAAGATTCAGACAACATGGTTATTGATACATTAGTAATGTGACTAAAAGCGAATGAAAACTCTCCAACTATTCTGACTAAGATTAGGTTACAGTTGAAGACATTGGCTGCGGGCCCGCGGTATAAATTTCCTTTTGCACTGAGATAACCGTCTATTATTGTTTGTTGTTTCAAGACAATAGAAAGGAAGAGATACAGAGAGGCAAAGGTAGGCTACTATATCCAGCCTGACTGGATTCCTTCCTCTGGACAGCTACAGTCTGTCTCTCTTGTAATGCTCAAACAGAAGTGTGGAGGAAACGGTTGAACTGTCTCCTCCGTCTACATTTAAATATGAGAATGGTGTCGGGGGAAACACATTTGTTTCCTTGATATTGAAGGAGTTTGGGGCTTCCCCTTGTAGAAGCTGCGGTGGACAAGGTCCCACCAGGGACCCCCAGGGGACAATCGAAGGAAGTGTTAGTGTTTGCGAGGCCAGGGGCACGATAGAGTCTGACGGTGACAGGAAGGTGAATGTCAACCCACTCTAAACAATGTCCTCAGACTTGAGAATCAGAGCTATGGAGGCTGCAGCTGTCGCGGTAAGCAATGTTTGAGTAAAAAAAATGCTCACTCATTTTGATTTGTCATTGTAGTAGTTCTTCTGCTTTTTGTATGGAGTAAGTGTCAGAGTCGACTTGTCTATTGTAAGTAGTGTAACATGCATTTGCCTCGTTTGCTTTAAGTGTTTGCCACATGGTGGCACTGTTTCACTGTCCAAACCTCCATATGCTCTGTGCTCTCTCATGAATGTCCTTGGGAAAATAATTCAGATTTTCATTAACAAAGGTATACATGAATTTTGGGAATCTCTTGACAGCTGAGGATTCTTCCAAAGACCATAGACAGAAATCTGAAATATTGGTACTGCTCACTCATTAATAACTCATTGTGTATACGTTTTTGAATATAAATACATGCCCAGACAAGCAGTTGAATTGAAACTCGTGAAATGTGATACTGTGATTGTTGTGATTTTTTAAATGTATTATTGAATCAAAGAGGCTAATTACATTATTCTGCCTATCGCTTTTAGGCTTTTTTAATACTGGTGCAGTTGTCGCTTTTACAAGGAATAAGTGCAGTGTGTGTTTGGTTTTTATGTTGACAGCTGTGTTGTCGTAAACAGGAAGGATGCCTCTTTTCTGTGAAATGTAGTGTGTGTGTGTGTGTGTGTGTGTGTGTGTGTGTGTGTGTGTGTGTGTGTGTGTGTGTGTGTGTGTGTGTGTGTGTGTGTGTGTGTGTGTGTGTGTATGTGTGTGTGTGTGTGTGTGTGTGTGTGTGTGCGCACGTCGTGCACAGATAACAACTGTGGGTTTCCCACTAAAATCTGCTCTTTAAAATTTTTCTCTGAAAAAGCTCTGATGCAGCCACACCCACAAAAACCCTAGCAACACAGAGTAAGATCAACACTTTATCATTCCTTTCCCTACAACCGCGGCAATGTTTGTGTCCACTCCACATGTAGTTGAGTGTTCAAGTCTGTGATATCTGACACACACACACACACACACACACACACACACACACACACACACACACACACACACACACACACACACACACACACACACACACACAGATGCAGGGTTGACTTAGTATCCAGGCAACACCACTGGTCATCTCTTGATGAAAGTGCTACAAGACCTGCTTCTAATCAGCTAGATTCAACATGTGTCACAGTTTGGCCCCAGGAGCCCCCGAGCATCCAATAAGTCCTCATTATCATCATCATCCGGAATCCACTGATACTATGCGATGGCTCCTACAGCATGGGGAGATTTGCAAAATGCCATTTGTGAGCGGAGAGAAGGAAGCAGAATATTTCCGTTGTTCTCTAAGGATGAAAGGACAACAGTTGCTAAAAGGCTAATGGTAGACTTGAGAAAGCAAGGCATCGCTAAGCTTGGTTTACAGCGCTACTCAGTGTGCGTACATCACAGTCGGATGGATTTTCGACCGTAAATCTTGATGACCCAATGACTAATTTCCTCATTTGCTCAGTACATACAGCAGTTTATGGCAGCATGGAACAGCTGGTCTTAATGTCTTTCCAGTCTGTGGGTTTTCAACCCAGTTGTTATACCATCAGGAATATTGTTTGTGTGTTCTTATTATTGAATGATGGTACATTCAGTGAGCGCAGTGATAAATACACCTGAACAAAATGATGTACTCCATTGCAAGAACCCAACATATTACTTCCTGACATCAACTGTTGTTGTTGTTAGGATGTTTCTTTGTGCGTCTCTGTGCTATGGCTGCGGTTTAGGACTTGACTAAAATACTAGCTGGTACTGCAGGTCAAATCACAGGACTGTACATGCCTGTGTCTAACATGTGGAATTTAACATTTAAGTGGAGAAAAAAAGGCCGTCTTCAGCAGACATGCATGCATAAGCTCAAGGCAATGCTGCACAAATCTAAGATTTTAATTTTCACAGTAAGACTGTGTAGATGTTATGTTCCGTCTTCATTTGATTCACACTTAAACATTCAGCTTTCTATAACACCTGGCCCACAAAACACACACCCACACACACACAGGCACCAGTCATAGGGTGTGAAAAATAATGTAATGCTGTTCATTTTCGTGCTATTCATCAACACCTATGTGGATTTGATCATGGTTTTAATTATTTAAGTTGAGGAATTACTTTATTAATGTCAAAAAAAGTAAACATTTAAAAAATATTTTCCCAAGGGAAGTGTTGGTATGTGAAAAGATAAATGGACATAAGTTCCCATTAATGCAGCTGTCATAGCTCTTCGTTAGTTACTTTATTAGTCAATGGTTGGTTACATTGAAATTTGTCTTTCGCATATCCCCTCTCAAGTTACCACACTTCGGAGGGGGTCAGAGCGCAGGGTCAGCCGCAGTACAGCGCCCCTGGAGCAGTTTGGGGTTAAGTGTCTTGCTCAAGGACACAATGGTAGAGATGGTGGGCACCGTAGGCGTAATACCAGCCTCTGCTAGTTTTACAACTAACTGCCTCCTGTCCGGTGCCGGGGATCGAACCAGCGACCTCATGGTTACTGGTTGGCCACCTTTCCTCTAGGCCATCCTACCACTCAAATTGAATAAGGATATGTTGGATAAGAAGAGTATTCTGCTTTTGTTTAAGAAATACACATAAACTAAACAACCGTTTCTCTTAAAGCTTCATCAAAATAAACACTTTCAATAGGTCCTATTTTAAAATGTATAAGACAGCAGTTATATATATATAACTGCTATATATTAGTTTGTTTATTTTCATGTGCCAGTAAAGAATGGCAGTGAAGAGTCACAGGAAGTATAAAGAGAGGGAGGGCATGTGATATAAACCAGACCATGACCCAGGAAATTGTCGATCATTGTTAATGTTAATCTTCCCAGACCACCAAGGAGCCCTCCATACATGTAATGCCATTATACTCACACTGCTCCCAATGATGCGGGCTATGCACTATTGCTTTTAGCCATCACCATGTTGAAATACGCGCAGGTTTGGGATTTGTAGCGTAGTTGTATCTGTTTGTTTCTGAATATTTTCGTTCTGAAAAATTTGCAGTAAACGTTCCCCTTCACATCAGACCTTTGAAAATGTCTTTTTTTAAAGGTCTTTTGCGCCCATGGACGTATTGGGTCGCGGGGAATAGTCAGGGCCGCCGCATATGCGAGTGCTGGTCGTGTCATTTCATTAGCATCTGTACCGCACTTGGCATCTGTTGAGTATGGAACAGAGCACTGGTCAAAATAAACTAGACTTTAGGGGGCACACCGCAAATATACTTGGGGGCTGGGTACAGATGGCCTAGTGTGAATGCTCCCTAAGCCTACTGCCAGCTCCACTTGTATTATGTACTATCTGAACTTAACTTGTGTTTTTTTTTTTTTTTTTTCATCAGGGTGGCAGGTTCCGTGGTCTGACTATGGGCTTCCCTGCTATCCCGCAGCGCTCCAATGCCAGACGCTCCTTTGGACGCTCCAAACGACACAGCCTGGCCCGCTCTCTGGATAACCTGGAGGTAGGAGAGTGTATGCGTGCACACACTTGTTAGCACACACACAGACACACACACTATGCAGCACTCACATCTGCCAACAAGTGTCAAGTGTTATTTGCAGAGCTCGAGCTCAGTCTGGCCGATGTGTTATCGTCCACATTTGAGACACTCGTGCACCGTCCACATCTTTTAATAGCAGCCTCCCGGGCATCATGCAGCCTCCCATGACACATCAAGCGCTCTTCTCACATCACCGTGGCAACATACACACAGTTCTGGATATAGAAAATGTACATTTACAGGCTGGCATTCGAGGATTTTGGACTAAGTTTGCTGTAGAGCTTTAATGGCCGAGAATTACTCAATATTAAAGGTGCACTATGTAACTTTGGGTTTGTCAGAGAAGTGAAAAATATCTACTGTATATTCTCATAGCTGGAGAAACAAACTTTCCTCACAGGAACATTGGATCCTTGGAACACCGTTTGAATTTAAAAAGCTAGGCCTACCTGAAAATGTAGTTTTAATTGTTGTTTGCATCAGCAGGGCCCACATGTTTGTTCACAAAGATATTCTAGTCTTCCGTTTGGTTCCAGGTGATTATATAATTATTCAATACTAAGAATTACATCTAGAGAAAATATGCTTTGTCAACTAAATGCAGGTTCTGCAAATGTAAACAAATCCCCCTCTCCTGAAACTGTATAAGGGGACTGTATGATATATGGAGCGTCACATTTAGGTGAAGAGGTATATCATATTCTGCTGACTGGGTGCAGGATAGCTACATTGTTGCAGGAATTATACGTTTGCTGTCCATTTAGCTGCAAGAAATATCTGAGTATCCAGTCATTTGAGAGCCATGAGTTTTGCTTAACAATAACCCTATTTAGTTATAATTTACAACCATTTTATTTTCTTTCGAGAGAAAAACGGTTGCGGCTTCTGTAGTAGGCTGCTCTCATGGCTACCAATGTAAATAACCTCGAGGCAAGGACGACGTGTGCCCAAGGTTACATGTCGTCTTACTCATGATGGGATTTTCTAATATGACATTTATTTTGATATTCAGCAACTATTTTTTTCAGCTTTCTGTGTTTGATGTGAGCGACATAAAAATACCTTAGGTTAAAGTTCTCAACATGGCCTTCATGTTTGTTTGTGTGTGAAGTTTGGCGAGACCAAAGCAGAGTGCTGCTGTCCTGCACGACTCATAACAGTAGTTTTGGTCCTTCAGATAGACATCAGAAGAAAAGCTAAATGTTTCCTCAGTTTATGGCTACCGAGGCACCCTGGGAGTTGATAAGCAGATCCCACACCGTCGCTTCAGTAATGCATTTTTTTTTTCCAAATACATTTTTGGCATTTTTCCTTTATTTGAAACATGGTAACGAGACACAGGAAATATGGGGAGAGAGGGGAGGGCTACTTAATTACATGTTGCAAAAATCCCTGGCTGGATTTAAACTGGAGGTAACAGCTACATTACCAGATTGAATTCAATTCCTTGAAGGGGAATTTTAATTTGCAGATCATTTGGTGCCGCAAATGAGCTTTCCTGCCCACAAATTCCCATTGTTGTTTTGCTACACCTCAAACTGTAATCATTTTCTAATTCAAATGTTATTACACGTTGTAATCATCAGTCCAAATCTTAGCTAGAGACTTGACGCCAACTTATAAAATATATGACACAATGCTTCTTTTCATACAGCAGTTTTTTTTATTTATTTTAATCCTGACCTATTACAACAAAATGATTCATCATCATGTGTTAATGGAGCACCAAAGCATTTTTGAAGACATTTGAATTGCCCACCATTGTGTGTGTTTCAACCCGGGAGAGATCTTTTGCTGTCCCATGGCCAGACCGTCCCATGGCAGGATTTCTCTCTTCTTTTCTCCTCAACCCCACCCTCCACCCTCCTCCCTCTATTCTACCTTTTTCTTCCGGTCGTTAGGCCTTTTTCTCTTGCTGCACATGCGGTAATGTCCACAAACAGAGAGGGCTTTGTGATGTGAGAGGGGGGAGGGCGAAAGAGATGGGTGTGTGTGGTGTGTGTGTGTGTGTGGTGTGTGTGTTTGTGTGGTGTTGGTGGTGGGGGGCAATGGGTTTCGGGGTGTTAGCCTGCACTTCTAATGAGCTCTGATGAGCAACAAGCTGACATTCCCCTCGTTAGTGAGGCCCTAAACACAAAAGTACATAGACAGACACACACCCATGCGTGCACATACATATACATGAAGAGCCATGCATGCACGTACACATGCAACCCTCTCAGTGACACAGCCACATTGATGCACAGAAGCATTATTGCACTATAACTGTATGCACACACACACACACACACACACACACACACACACACACACACACACACACACACACACACACACACACACACACACACACACACACACACACACACACACACACACACACACACACACACACACACACACACACACACACACACACACACACACACACACACACACACACACACACACACACACACACATCCATCCATCCATCCATCCATGGCCCGTTAACTGTGTTAACCATTTAAGCCCCTCCAGCAGCTTTCAGACATCATCATGATGTAGTTGCTATGGCTTTGCACAGTACTGTTGGTGTATCAGATATAAAGGCTTGCTGATTATCTTGTGATAGATCTGACTGTGGTGGTTAACCTTACACACACTGACACACAAACAAACAACAATGTCTTATGACAGCAGTAAGGGGAAGGATGCGAGTGTGTCTGGATTTCAGTCGTCTGATGACTTCTCTGTCAAATCAATTTTCAGTGTGTTATAAATGCATGCAGGCTGATGGGACACACTTTGTTGGAAAGTATTAATGTTTCAAATCACACAAAGCTGTTTTAGAGACAGCTCACAGGCTGAGTTGACCATCTAAAAGGACACAATCAGTTCTCAAGCGGTCCTTGAAGTCTGGATAGCTGAACAGCAAAGTGATTGTGGGTGTACCTGTGGAAGCTTATTTCGGGAAGTAAGACTGACAAAGGAAATCACCCACGAATAATCCTTGAGGTTGACTGCACAAATACAAAAGCCAAACATTGCCCATTAAATAGGTGATTACAGGGCTGATTGCTGCTGTTTCCTCAATGAGCTGCATCGTAATTGATAGGTGGAGGAAAATCAAATGTCTCCACACAGCTCAAGTATCGTTGGGAGAAACAATTCAAGCAATACCTAGTCCAGTGTTTTACCAGTCCAGGCAGTGCTTTCTTTATGGTGATTTCAATTGTATTTTTCTTGGTATCCAATTTGTTGCTTTTCCACAAAGTAAAATTGAATGTATTAGAATCATTTAGCATTTTGTTGATGGATGCACACAAGGTACATTTCTTGCAAATGCTCTGGGATTTTGTGAGCTTTCACTGTTTCAGCAGTCTTCTGCTATTTATACAGACAAATGATAAAAGGCTGTTGGCTGTAGCCACACGTGATACGTCTGAGCAGCACACATGCATCTACATTAGTTCCACTAATGTTGAAGAGAAGACGGTATATACTAGTTTAAAACAATGACTAATTATGGTCTCTTGTTCAGTCTTAATCTTTTTGGACAAGATAATCGGCAGACACTGTTACAGTTCAGATCATGAAGTAATGTAGCAGAGTGGTTTAAATGGCTCACGGTTTGGCATAGAAGCAGGAATCCCATTTTTTAAATCAATTCATGGACAACATTTATATCAACAATGCTGATATTCAAAGTGTTTTTCTGTTATTACCAATCAAGCCAGTTCAGTATGTTTTGATGTGGTATTCCACATGCTTATCCATGCACTCATGAGTCACAGGAAATGATGCACTTACTAGATGCAATGTGGAAGATTGAACTCTATGCTACTTGTGTGTTGTGAAGGACATTCTGTCATAGGTTATTTAGATCTGTGTTTAAACGACATTGTTGACTTGTGTTCTTCAGTGTTTGGTAGAATGACTACATCCAGCCCATTTGCTTGCCTGTGCTGTGACCAGATACGCAAGTTTCTACTCTGCTGTTGCATTTCTGACTGAGGCATGTTATAACGCAATAGTTTTAGTTGTAATCATTAATATCCATGATCACAACTTAGTGCGCCATGCATGTGCCATTTCTGCAGTGCTAGTTCAGAATCAGTCAAGCTATTATCAGTCTTATCTGTCAACCATTACAAAATACTCTTTTTTCATCAAACTTTTTTGTCAAAGGATTGGTTCAGTTTATTAAGTCTATCTGAATCGTATACTGACATGTTCATATGTACTGTACGTGGGAAACCTTGTTAGTTGCTGCAGTAGTTCCTCCATTTTTTTTTAACATGATAACACATTTCTGAGCCACAGGGGAGGCCAAGTAACAAAAAGAGCACTTCTTGTACTAAAAAGATCATAACTTTGATGGCCACATACTTCACTTGACAGACCGTGATGGATGAAGCCCCATGTTAACTCAAGTTAATCTCAGTGTAGCGTTTGGAGGAGATCTCTTTACAGACAGTTTAGAGAAAAGTGAGGAAAAATAGTTTTAGTGTACGTTTGCGGTAGGCATGTGACTGTTGTTTTAAGACAAACCTTGATACAATTGTAAACTCATCCTTTAATGTCCATTTACTGGCTCAGTTACTCACCTGACTTCGTCTACTATGGAAGACTGTCAGCTGCTAAATTTAGATTGTTTTATGTCAAAATAATAATACTTGGATTGAACGTAACGTAAATAATTTACTTGCATGTTTATTGACACACCTAGTCTAACTAGTGTGAAACCAGTAGTAGGATTGTCTTAAGCTCTAGGGTATACAATCAGTGTAAACAGCTAAATGAACTCATGCATGTTGTCATAGTCAATATTATGTGGAAACAGGACCTGATTATCTTTCTAGAGTACTTGAAAACACTCTCTAGAGCTGTTTCAACGTGACATTCAGATGAGCCAGGTTGTGAAAAACATTGTGTGTCTGTGGGTCGGTGTTGACACTCCTGTCTGTATGATGTCCTCTTGGTTATCTGTCAGTGTTGAGTGTGAGTGCAATGGTGCTTCACCCGCTGTCCTCAATCCTGGACTGAGCGTGTGTGTGTGTGTGTGTGTGTGTGTGTGTGTGTGTGTGTGTGTCTGTCTGTGTGTGTGTGTGTGTGTGTGTGTGCACCTCCACTGTGTGTCAAGGCATGTTTAGGAATGCAGCTTCTTCTGATTTGACTTGCACACAGCCTAATCTTCGCCACAAATACCGATCCTTGCTGTCAACTGGATGATCTCTCTGTCTGCCCCCCCTCTCTCCCCCCCTCCAAAACATATCTCTTCTTATGTCTTGCGTACCTAACTTTGCCCCCCTTTTTCTCACCACCCATCATGGATGTCAGTGCTCCGGCCATGCACGGGGCATACTAAGCAGATGAAGGAAGAGGGTAACGCATTCAACACCAGTGCTGATTTTATGTGTGGCTGTGTGTGTGTTCTTAAATGGCAAAGGGGTCTCCCTCCGAAAGCCGTGCCTCCGCATATGTATTGTGTGTGTGGGTGGGTGGGTGTGTGTGTGTGTGTGGGTGTGTGTGTCTGTGTGTGGGTGGAATAGAAATTATAGGAGGGCGGGTAAGAGAGGAGGGGGAGAGCAGAGAGGCACGGCGAGGGAGACGATAGAGTGGGATGAGAAGGGGGATGAAAGAGAGAGAGAGAGAGAGAGAGAGAGGGAAGGGAATCTTAACGACAGCGACATTCTGTAGCGGTTTGCTCCATCAAGCTTTTGCCGCTTCGTCTCTCTGCGCGCACACACGCGCACATGCACACACACACATACACACACACACACACAAACACACACACATTCAACAGCTGATGACATGTGTAAAGAGGGAAGGTGTCACATGCAGAGCTGAGGATTACTTGTCTCTTCCTTCATGGAGCAGCAAACTTTGAGCGTGGATCCTGAATCGGCCGCTCATCCAGTGAGTAGACGAGCTGTATAGTGCACTGCATGTGTGTGTGTGTGTGCATGGGAATTTATATGTGTGTGTGTGTGTGTGAGTCTGTGTATACTCTTTCTACATTTAATGCAGCCTATATATTTGTACCCACCGATGACTCCTTTGCCTCAGTCACATATAGCATTCAGGCGGTTTTACTCAATCAGGACTGGTTTAGACCAACACTGCTGGAGCAGAGGAAATCAGTTGAAGAGATAAATAAAATGCTAAATTTCTTAATTTCTTTCTTTCTTTCTTTCTGTCAATTGATTTGGAGGTTTTAAAAGCATAATGCGTCAAAGTAAACGTCCTGTTTTAAAGTCAGTGCTCTATTTCTGCTTCTCCTTGTGCAGCTGTTAATACACACTAGTCATTCAATGCACGTTTATTCAGGTGAAATACAGTGAAATTTACCGAAACTTAAGTTTGCGGGGCCTATCTCTGGAATGACAGATCATGTGACCTGTGCGGGCCAATCATCAGGGTCGTTTTTTGGCTGCGCTGAGTTAAAAGGGAAAACCTGTTGATTCTGTTTGGTTTGGTTTTTGGTTGCACAGGTCTCAAGGAAGATACAATGCCTGTGTGATGTGTTAACTTGAGTGGGATTGATCGATTAATTGAATGAAATTGAATTGACCTCATTTGAAATATCCCTGCGCCAAAGACTTAGTGTGTATCTAATTGCACTGTAAAATATACTACCAAAATATCTTAATTAGATTAATTGTAAAGACGTATAAAGTGGCAACATATATGGTAGTATATTCACAGAGGTGATAGTGTCCACAGCATTGTATTTATGTAGTTTTAATAGGAGTTAATAGGAGTAGTTGTTGACATGCGTGTGTGTATGTATGCAATCTTCTTGAGTGAAGGGGTTTTGACACTCTGGTGGAAAGCAGCATATTATTTGCCTCAACACAGCAGTGAGAGAAGAGCGGCCTACAAGCCCTTTGACCCAGCACGCACGCACACACACACACACACACACACACACACACACACACACACACACACACACACACATACAATGAAAATTCTCATATCGGAAAGAGTGGATAAGCGTGCTGCATGCATTTCTTATTCTGTTTGTGTGTGAATTGTTACTGAGTGAGTGTGTGTGTGTGTGTGTGTGTGTGTGTGTGTGTTTTCCTCGTGACATCCCCCTGGGAGCAGAGTGTGTTTCGTGGAGGACAAATCAGATGATGAAGTGAGGATCAATGCTGCTCCTGTATACCAAGTACCTCAGGAGTCACCTCAGACGCTGCTCCAAACACAAGTGCTTCTTTTTTTAAAACCTTCATCAGGTGCCAGATGGGTGCAGCTGAGCATACACCACATCAGCACTATCAAAACGGTGTCATGTGGTCAGTCAGTCGCACACTGTGTATTACCAGTTAAAAGGGTCGACAAAATAAGAGAAAGGAAGAATAAGAGATCATTTTTCATCACAACCTTCAAGATGTGTTTGAGTCTGATGCATCAGCAGCCCACTGTAAATCACAGCTTTTAAGAGTCAACAACATGTGCCAAGTCATTTTTAAGTTCTTTCTCTTAAAAGTAGCAGTATGTGTCATCATTTAATGGAGCTCTGACAGTCTCCGGTTTTATAAGTGAGTTTTCAAGCAAATGTGAGACAATAGGCATGAGTCATTGCACTAATAGGCATTGAGTTGATGATGCACTAACACTAACATATGTCTATGAAGTGTTTCTGTTGCCTTTTTAATGTACTTACTTGTGTGTATTGTTTTACAGTAAAGTCTGCCCCACTGACAATATTCACGCTAACACACAATACGGATTATAGACAAGGCCGATCCATTGAATCACTGATGCACTCTGTCACACTGAATAGTGGTGCTAAAGCGATAAGAGACAATGTTCTGAAGGAAGTATTTCCCCGGCTCGGTTTGATTTAGTGCGCTTCACCTCCATTGTGACAGCAGAGGGCAGTGTTGAATTTTGTTGAATTTCCGTGTTTTGGGGCGAGATAATCAAGTGTTGAAAGTGAGCTCATGCAAGCCCTTTATTTTATTTTATTTTATTTTATTTTATTTTATTTTATTTTATTTTATTTTATTTTATTTTATTTTATTTTATTTTATTTTATTTTATTTTATTTTATTTTATTTTATTTTATTTTATTTTATTTTATTTTATTTTATTTTATTTTATTACGTATATGTAACTGTTGGTTCAACTGGTAAGGAAAACCAACTTTTGATCTCCCCACTTTGCTTTACTTTGTCTTATTCATAAACTTGATTTGAGACCGTGGTTCCAGTCCCAAACATTTCCCAGAATCTCAAACTTCTTAAATGTTCCCCATTTTGATAATGATCTGCAAAAAAAAAAAAAAATGTGGTAGGCAAGGTAGCAGAGGTTGGGTCAGGCAACAAGCCAATGAGGGAGCAGGAATTCTTTGTCGCAATATTGCATTTTTACAGGATTTATGTATTGATTATAATTAAGTACTGGCATTTGTCACGTTTCTGATAACTGAATGACCAAAATTAGACAGTGATTTTCAGTTTACTAGCTGAATTTACTATGTCACAATATTTTATAATATATTATATTATATTGTTTGTGGACACTATAGGCAAACTAAGGATTTGAATGGAAGGAAATACTTACTTGTTATTACTCATTTCCAAACTAACTATTTCAGCATTTCAAAGTTTAGAAATAAGCATCACAGACATAATACATTAGTATAGACTAGAGGTTGGCAAGTAAACCTTATACGAACCACTCAAGGCTATTAACTAATTCAAAGGTATACTTGTTGGAATACACATTGTTTAATGTATGTGGCTAGCTTTTTGTTTCTATAAAGGAATGTTTATAAAGAAAATAAAGAAAAAAGAAGAAGTAGTAAAGTATAAGTGTAAATGAGCAAAAGCAAAGCATGTGTTGATGTACCTATGGACACATTATGTGTTAGAATCTGCTTGGGAAATTAATGTATACTACTGTATTTATAATGGGAAAAATCTCTAGACTCACAACATCAACTCAGTGTTAACTTTTAACGTCTCTGTGTGTGTGTGTGTGTGTGTGTGTGTGTGTGTGTGTGTGTGTGTGTGTGTGTGTGTGTGTGTGTGTGTGTGTGTGTGTGTGTGTGTGTCTCGCTGCATAGTGTGGCTGGTTCTGTGTAGCCCTGTTGTGTTACTGTCATCTGATATCTGCTGAGTGGAATATTTCTCTTTTATGTTGAACTGCCCTAGAAAAAAACATGTCTAGTGGACACACACACACACACACACACACACACACACACACACACACACACACACACACACACACACACACACACACACACACACACACACACACACACACACACACACAAAAGAAACAGAGCTGCCTGGCTAGACCACAGGAATTAGGCTAAAGAGGAGAGGGGAGACATGAGAAATCTCTTTTCTTTTCTTCTCTCCTCCTCTCCACTCTTCCTTGGCCAGGATGTGGACTAAGCCAACTTAAACTTTGTCACACCCCTCCATGTGGCTCCCCCTATACTTCTCTCTTCCCCTCTGTTGACAGATATGTTTGAGGCTGAACTTTAGCACGGTCTACTCTCACACCATACACATTCCGGCTCGTTTAGGGTGTGTGAAAGAGCAGTGGGCTGTTCTAAGATTTAGTATGCAAAGTTTGAACAACGCAGCTTCACTGGCTTTTGAGGTGCATTTAATATAATTATCTGAATCATGCAAACTTGAAAGATTTTCAGATTGGGGGACACTGGGTGGCCCCTCTAGCATAAGAAGGGTCTGTTGAGTATGGCTTTGACAGTGCCTTTAGCCTCAGTGTGTGTGTGTGTGTGTGTGGGGGGGGGGGGGGGGTGGACAAAAAATTTACCCCAAACTGTGGACTCATATGGCTCTTGGGGAGATGCAAAAAGAAAAGAAGACATAAGTGACACTTCTTTGTTAGAAATAATAATGTGGAATAACATGGGAGTAGACATAGCTCACATAGCTTTTGGTGTTCACTGGTTTGCCATATGCTTGTGGAGGGTGAAGCTAAGCTCTTTGATGTTTTTGTTTCATCCGGAGGGTGCCTCGTCCTACAAGGAGAAAGTTCCTAAACAAACACAGACAAAATGACAGTTTTCAAGGACTGGACCATTTTATATTCAATTGAAAAACCATTTAGATTCAGTAGCTTGAGGGCCTGGCAGTGAGACAATCCAGTTCAGAGAGAGTGTTGTGTAAGGATTTCTATACACATCATAAAACATGTCTGAGTTTGCTTATGAAATATTTGTTGGATGAATATTTGTAATTGAACACCCATTGTAATGTCTTATCAGTGTACAGTACACACCAGTGAGTCATCACAGACAGACAGCGGCAAAAGACGGTCACACCAAATGCGTGGGTCTGATATGTAGTCACAACACCATTGAAAAGACAGAATGTGGAGGCATAGGAGAAGGTGTAACAGAAGCGCTTACTGTTTTTTTTCTACCAATACAGGAAATTAGGGGGAGCAAGGCCATGTGCACAGTTTCAATTGCAGCCTGTGTGTGTGTGTGTGTGTGTGTGTGTGTGTGTGTGTGTGTGTGTGTGTGTGTGTGTGTGTGTGTGTGTGTGTGTGTGTGTGTGTGTGTGTGTGTGTGTGTGTGTGTGTGTGTGTGTGTGTGTGTGTGTGTGTGTGTGTGTGTGTGTGTGTGTGTGTGTGTGTGTGTGTGTGTGTGTGTGTGTGTGTGTGTGTGTGTGTGTGTGTGTGTGTGTGTGTGTGTGTGTGTGTGTGTGTGTGTGTGTGTGTGTGTGTGTGTGTGTGTGTGTGTGTGTGTGTGTGTGTGCGCGCGTGTGTGTGTGTGCGCGTGAGCAAGTGAGAGCGTAATATTGGCTGCTCCGTCCTGTGAAGTGCCTTTTTTTTCTACAGTTGAAGTTCTTTAACACACCTGCATACATTTATTTGACGTTTTATAAAGCGGACCTTAGGCACTAAACACTTTCTGGCTCTTTCTGTTTCCTCTCCCTGTGCAGGAAGCAGAGAAGGTAACGGCAAATGTACTCAACCAGTAGAATACATCCGACACAGATGAATTGGATTAGACCTATAAACTAAACCTCCTGACATTGATTTGAACAGGGAGGGGTAGGAGGAGGATTGGAGAGGTAAGGGCCGTGCCTTTGCGTCATTGGCCGGCTGACCTTTTGTTCCCGCCCCTTTCTCCTTGATGGGGGCGTGTCACTATGGAAACGGAGCCGTGTACAGTATAGTGTGTGAGTTTGTGTGTGTGCGTCTGCCAGAGAATGGAACTTCCTAGTCAGTCTGTCAGTCAGCTAAGTGTGTGGAGGAGTGTGTGAGAAAGCGAGGGAGAGGAGAATAGAGTAGTAAGAGAGAAATAGTGAGTGTACACAGTGTATTGACTCGATGCGACTTTAGCACATAGTTTAGGCTGATCATTCACAGCTGTAAGGGTTAGTGTGCGTGTGTGTTTGTATGGGGAGTGTGTGACAGGCGTGCTGAGGCATGGCTCCATCAAAGTCAGCTGTCTGCACGAATTTCCTGCCCTAGTTTGCTCCCAGAGGCACCTCCGTCACATGTGTGTGTGTGTGTGAGATTGTTTTCATGTGTGTTTGCGCGGGGTCCGATATGTAGATTGAGCAGTCGGTGGGTTTTCCTCCTGTGTGAGGGGAGAGCAGGATGAGCCTGAGGAAGAGGCTCTCCTTCAAGCGGGTCTGGAACTTCAACGCAGTGAGTAGTATGCCCACACACACAAACACAAAAACACACACACAAACACAAACACAAAGATACACACACACAACCGCAAACACACACACACACACACACACACACACACACACACACACACACACACACCAATTCCACGCAAACTTGAAACCCGACTAATGCTGGATACAAAATGTTCAAACGTTCTCAGATTTATAAGCCAAAGCGTTTATAAAAAAATAAAAAATAAAGCAAAGTCTGGCTGTGATGCTGCCAAGGTGGAAAAACTTAATGGCCTCTTCAAAAGAGTCAGCAGCACTTTCTTTTCTGCTTGGCACACGTTCGTTTTTGTAAGCCCCTGCTTTGGTTTTACATTCTGTACAGTTCATGACAAAAACCAGACAAGGATGGAACGGGGATGGAGAAAGGGAAACGACGGTGAATTCCAGCGTTGTTATGCTCACTAGTGAGTTAGGCAGGGTCACAGATGCATGGGAGGCAAGACTGTTACCTACAGCAGAGTATAGGGAGAGGGAGGAATCCATTAACTTCAGTTCATAAGAGAGGGAGGGAACCATGTGTAGAGAGACAAAGTGAGACCAATGAAGACAAGGATAGGAGCTCTTGGGGAAAGAAACAATACAGAAGTTGAAGCCCCTGTAAAACCCAATCCTCAAAAACTCATGTAACTGTAAAAGATAACATGTCATTTGGGGAGTTAGTTGCATGATTAAAGATATTGGTATTTAACTTTAATAAACTTTATAGAAATTTGGTATAGATGCGGCAGGGCTATGCTCTGGTTCTTATGACAAAATAAGCATATAAATCTAATCACGGCATTTCTCTGCACGGACGTACTATAAAAACATTGACGGTTGCCATGGGGACAATTCGATACGGCCACGCCCACACAGTCCTGTCAAACGGTCTCTAGACAGGAAAAATGGCCTCTTTTTTTAAACTAGTGTGTGTAAAGGTAAAGGGAGACAGAAGGAGAG
The DNA here is from genome assembly GCF_949987685.1 of Ammodytes marinus. Taxonomy (NCBI): domain Eukaryota; kingdom Metazoa; phylum Chordata; class Actinopteri; order Uranoscopiformes; family Ammodytidae; genus Ammodytes; species Ammodytes marinus. The sequence goes on from NC_137235.1 coordinate 24,270,541, forward strand.
GAAGACTAACCAAAGTTTGAGACGCCTCCAGGCTGTTTCCCTTCCTCTTGAAGCCAGATGTGTTTTTGGGGCCAGAGATAGAGAGAAGGAGAGAAGAAGAAAAAACACAGAGGTAGACAGACAGGGCCAGAGATTGAGACAAATGGAGGCCAAACACAATGGTCTGCCTTGGCTGTGTGAGTCATATGGTTTGTACATTACACCTCCCGGGCTTGTGTGTGTGTGTGTGTGTGTGTTTGTGTGTGTGTCTGTGTCTGTGTCTGTGTCTGCGCGTTGAAGAAAGTAAGAGTTAATCTGCTGTAAGACAGCAACAGAAAGGTGAGCTGACATAAACGCTCTCATTTCATCGCCCTAATTTAGCGTGTCGACCTGCCGCTGTGTGAGTGTGCTCCGGCCGAGGTATTTGATCAGATTGTTATCGTGTTTACATCTTGTTCCCTCTTCTGTCTGTGTGCGTTGCAGGGCAAGAGGCCAAGTAAAACAAACATTTATCACATGGCTCAGCCCTCTCCTGAGTCACATCTCCTGCGCCGCTCTATTGTGGGGAAGCAAACATTATCTGGCATTCCTTCCTATTCACAGATAGCAGATATCGATTCCTGAATGCATGGCAGGGATGTAGGCCTTTATCCCAGAATTCCAGAGAGAGTGCGAGTGTGTGTGTGTGTGTGTGTGTGTGTGTGTGTGTGTGTGTGTGTGTGTGTGTGTGTGTGTGTGTGTGTGTGTGTGTGTGTGTGTGTGTGTGTGTGTGTGTGTGTGTGTGTGTGTGTGTGTGTGTGTGTGTGTGTGGATTTCACATTGGGGGGGAAAAGAAAAAAAAAGTTCTGAAATATTTGTGGGAACGTTGAGACGGTGTGCACACATAGGCTCCATTGACAGTAAGTCTGCTTGTGTATCTGTTTATTCGTCGATCTTGTCAGTTATGCTTTTTGAAAAATATTGCTGAGAACATTATTTTTTTCCGGGGAACTAGTTTGATGTGTGCAAGTCTGTCTTCTACATCTCAGGGTTGCATCTAAAGGATAATGGCCCAGAATCTGTGTCCCATAGCCTCATTTGACTCACTATGGGATCATTCAAACTCAATCGGCCTCATCCCATCTCATCCGAGTTAAGCTAAGCTAAAGCTAAGTGGTTTTTCACTGCTGCCAATCCTGGCAGGGTGACTCTGGTCTTGTCAATGGCAGCCACTATTCACCTCATATTCAAAAGTAAACACACAGGCACGCACACGGCCAGACTCCTGGCGCAACAGCTTCCTCCTCAGCTGGAAGCGTGTGTGTTGGTGTGTGTTTGCGTGCACACGTGCAGCGGGCAAAATCTGTGTTGTGCATTCTAAGTCACCTTTTTAAGGACATTATGCGTGTGTGTGTCAGTTGTTCAGTTATAGGTGTGGCCCCCTCTAGTAATGCCAGTGTTCACAGGCACAGGAGTGGACTTATAGAAGACCTGTTCAATCTTCTTCTCCCATATTTCAATCTCACTTTTTCTCTCCCACACACACACACACACACATACACACACACAACAGTTGAAGCTCATTTCTGACCAAAGGTGGCAGTTGCAGCTCCAGGGATGAAGCCAGGAATAAGGTTCCTGTACAAACAGTCTTGTCTTTGTGTGTGTGTGTGTGTGTGTGTGTGTGTGTGTGTGTGTGTGTGTGTGTGTGTGTGTGTGTGTGTGTGTGTGTGTGTGTGTGTGTGTGTGTGTGTGTGTGTGTGTGTGTGTGTGTGTGTGTGTGTGCGTGTGCGTGCGTTACACCCACAGAAAGTCATGTTTAATTCACCCTGTTAAGTGTTACTGGCTGCTCCGTGTCTCATCCTTCCAAACAGAGTGTCTTTTTCCAGGAATTGCCGTCCACCTAGACGCAGATTCACAAGACAGGGACCATTTTGGAAACTTGAGATTGTTTAAGGAGACTTTTATGGCTCTTAAAGTATTAATATTATCATAATAGTGACAGTGTATAGCTGTAAATTTCAGCCTGCGTTTTGCAAAAGCTTGACCTCGACGTCCATGCCCCATAACAGATGATGTAAGCCACCCCTCTCCCACTAGTCACAGCTAATAAAAGCACTTGGAACCTGTACACAGAGTAACTCTACCACACACACACACACACACACACACACACACACACACACACCAACATGAACAAGCCAGGCCTGTGGCTATAAGGTGGCATGTTATGTTCAGGGAGCTGAAAGCAGGAGGATCTAGGTGTACAAACATGTTGTGACCCGCAGGCAGAAATGTTTTTTGTCATGTTTTTAAACCGCACATATTCCAGTTTATCGTTACTGATCAACAAGGTCATGCACCCAGTTCCCAGGGCAGAGATTCTGGGGAGCCACATGTGCCAGCCTATTTGATCAGACCTGTGTGTGTCTGTGTGTGTGTGTATGTGTTACCACCAGTGAGTGTTGGGCAGACATGTGACCCAGCGATCTTATCTTTTGTTGAAGTGTATGTGAGAGAGTGGTGGGTGTGTGTGTGTGTGTGTGTGTTCATTGTTAAACTATCCACAACACTTCCACTGTTCAGAACACAGGACTTCTCCGAACAGCAAAATATTCTTAGAAACATCTTCACGGGCTTAATTTTATTTTGGGAATACCAGTATCTAGTTCAAGATGTGTCAGCCGCACCCACAGGCGGAGTGGAGATATAGAACAATGAAGGCTATTGGACTAGTTACGAATAAGGCGTCAGTTAAAGTTTGACATTAAGATATGAAAGTGCTGAAATGATTAGTGGATTAGCAACCTCTAAGTCATTTGCCAAGATAACATGCCTAACATTTCATGGTTCTAGATTCTCAAATGTATTTATTGTTTGTGTAGTTTAAAAGGGAACCTCATGGGGGGTTGGACTATTTGTTGGACAGGACAAACCATTTGATGGTGTCTTTACAAAATTGTAATTATAATAGTATTCACCCGTTTATTAACACAATTTATTTAAGATTAACAAAGAACTGATCACTGAAAAGAAGTGTCACTTGCTGTTGTCCGATGCCATATTTTTTTATTATTTCAGTTTTACTCTATATCTCTACTTTATATCTCTCTTGGTATAAATCTTGGTCACAAATCATAGGGGATCCTAATCCAATATGTCGGTTTCTGTTATGAGTCTATTTAAAAAAAAAAAAAAACGGTATATACTCTCAGGTCTTTTTTTTTCTTCACATTTCTAATTTCAATACCAGTTTTTGCCTTCATAATTAGTTGTGTTCAATTTTGTAATAAAGGTCAGGTCAGCTATTCTGATAAATGCTTATTTCAAAATGACTCTGTGTCAAAATCAGTGAATATCTCCTAGTGAACCGCCACCTGTACTTACTGTGTGTATGCGCTGAAAGAAAACCTCAGTGTTAATACACAGCGTAGGCTCTGTAAAACAGGCATGTTGGTAGCTACGGTGGGGCCCCTCTGTTTACATACGAGTTTACAGAGCATAGGCTGTGTATTAACGCCACACAGTGCGGACAGGTAGCGGATTGTGAGGTGATATTCCCTGATTTTGTATGAAAGTATGAAATCACAGTAAAGAAAAAAATAATAATAATGTGGTGCTTGTTTGACTTTGTTGTTAATGTCTGTGTGCTGACCTGAATTGGCAGGCTACTGCAGGAACAGCTGTGCCTGGAGACAGAATAGAGGAAAAATTGTGTTGACGTGTTAATTGATGTAGAAGGAACCGTTAATTAAAGCCATGTTTGAATTCACAAAAAATCACAACCACATGCACATTCTGAGGTTTTGCTTCGAACTTGGGGTGGTGACATTGATTGTGGTAAATCCCTGAGGTGATTCAGATCTCCATAGGTTTAAATGCAATGGAGGCTAAAAGTAGAGCACATGGCCGTCTATGAAGTGGAAGGACTTCTTTGTTACATACTGGGGGGGGGGGGGGGTATATTTGATATGAGTCTATTATAAAGATTTAACATTTTCCTTCTGCAGGCTTTCTTGGCGGATAGGGGCTTGGGCTGGGGGGAGAGCAGCTTTAGGAAGGGAAAGTCTGGAAAACCCCAGCCGTTCCCTGTGGTCTGTCAGGAATGACCAGGATCTGCCAGGAGAGGAGAGGAGAGGGGGGGGGGTTGAAGGAGTGAAGAAGAGAATGACTTGATAGAAGAGTGAGAGAGAGAGAGTGGCAATCAGGGGCAGAGGAAGAAAGAGAGGGATAACTGGATAGGAGGAAAAGAACAAACAAAAGAAGGGGGTTTGAAAAATAGGTTAGAGGGTGAGTGTGGGAAAGAAAAAGGAGAGGAGAGGGGACTTGGGGCCTCCACCAGGGGCCAAACCATGGAATAAGTCTGGAAGTGATCACAGCAGGGCTGAATGGGGGTTAACACACACACACACACACACACACACACACACACACGTTCACAATTCACAAATGCCGAAGAATGCACCCTACTTACAAAAGACATCTCCAACAGATGTGGACCACATGCACACATAGACTGAACCCATATAAAATACACACACTCAGCGTGTCTTAACGCACACATGAATCACGCGCTCACATTAGAGGCAGGACACACGCTGTTGAAATGTGTGGGACACTTAATAAGCGTGCAGATCGGGTAACTGGTTTCCACTGGTGAGGTTTCTGCCTCTGTCATTTTCTCTTGTCCTCTGCGGCGCTTCCACCACAATCAACAGCTATAAAGTCACATCAAATCTCCTTTCACACGCCGGTGCCAACCCTGTACTCTTCCAGGGACAGTCTGAAATAGCTAATCCCAGTGATTACGCTTGCTGGGGCCATCTGGTCAGGACAGCATGGCACGAGTGAGGAAATGGCCAAGCTGCACACAATTCCAACCAGCACATACTGTATACTGTATGCTGTGCTGGTTCTGATTTGATTAGTTCAAGGAATGTACATGGAATGTGAGTCAGGATTGTGCAGGTTTGTGCAGGCTGCATTATTTTGTGAAGTTTTGAATATGAATAGCTTCTACAAGTGACTGACTGCAGAGTGACATAGCAGGTTACGGTCGGAAAACCCGGGGCTGCGTTTACATGCTCCGTGCTAACCAGGTGACTGTACAATTTGCATATTTTTGAACCTTGGACGGGCTACGTATATTTGATGTGTTATAAGAAGCTGCTTTTTAATGTTTATTTATTTTTTATATATTTTTACAGCCTACTGTTTAAGCTGCGGAAAAATGAACTATCAATTTTATTTTTTTTTAGCCAGATGTCAGTTTTAGTAATTATTTTGTTTTGAACACAAAGACCTTCCCCTACAAGTAAGGATCTTTTTTGGACAGTAACTGGGTTACTTAATTTCAAGTGAATTCTCTGAGTAACTGCAATTGTATACTGGTTCCGCTTGTATAGTGAGGAGATTAGCTGTGATCCCTTTGTATTATTTTGTTTTCAGCCCTTGGGCAAAGACAGGGTGTGGACACAATATCATGTGCAACACCAGTGTGCAAAATGCTGCTCAAACGGTGTTTAGTTTAAATATAATATCATGTTTGAGAGCATGGAACAGCAATTTCTTTTCCCTAATAAGCTCAAACGCTTATTAAATGGCTGGTCGGGGGACTTCTGTGCTTGCAATTTGCCACTGACAATCATGGTCACTGTGTTAAGTGTCGTTCAACATACCAAAGTAAAGGGGAGAGAGCACTTTAGTCCTCAGAAATGATGTGGAAACATTTCTAAGTGATGAATGTAAAATAACCTCACATAAACAAAATCTAGTCATCTCAGACGCTCCTGTGTGTCTGGGTAGGACGACTAATGATGAGGTCATTAAAAGTTCATTTCAAAACACAAACGTCCCATAGAAATGACCTTAAGAAGCGTCATATCTACCCACATATCCACTCCATTGTGCCCTACCATCATATGAGTACAGAGCAAGATTAGTGGTCAGATTAACAGCATTAAAAGACTCAACAGTGTGGCTCAGACCTTTTTTTTCCGGAAATTTTGACTTCTGTTTTTGACAAACAGTTCTGTATTCAATTGCCTCTCACCCCTCCTTTCTCGTCCCTGTCTCTGTCTCTGTCTCTGTCTCTCTCTCCCATGCCTCTCTTTTGTCTACGCCTCTAGAGTTTCAACTATGTCCCAAATTTACATTACTGATGTCTGGGTTGAATGATCTCATCCCAGCTCAGCATGTCTGTGATGAAAATCACTGCACAGAATTGTGTGTGTGTGTGTGTGTGTGTGTGTGTGTGTGTGTGTGTGTGTGTGCGTTTCTGTGCACTGTTTTGTGTCTATGTTAGGGGTTATAGAAGTTTGGTTTGAATAAGCCTTTGTATAGTTATCTGTGTTTGAGTGAGCGAGAAATATGGTGGCTGAAAGTTAATTTAGATTAGATTAGATATGATCCAATTTGTGTAACTGTGTGTTAATTTATACCCTATCTGTAATTGGTGAACTTCACGCTGCGCCGTGAAATCGGGGGCAGGCAGACTCAAAGTTCCCCTATTCACACATAGCACATGCACACACACACACACACGCACATGCACATTGCACATTGCACACACACACACTCACACACACACACACACACACACACACACACACACACACACACACACACACACACACAATAAGCCCCACCTTCTCTGAGAAGGGTTTTCCTGCCGAGCAAGCACAGCCAGTTCACAGATAAGTCCGCCCACACGCAAGACAATGAGTGTGGGCGCTGAACCTGACTGTGTTATGATGTGAAAGTCTGTGTGAGTTAATGGGCCAGGTCCTGTGAGAAACACAGTGTGTGTGTGTGTGTGTCTCCATGTGGCCCAAAGTGCGTGCCCGGGCAGGTGCCTCCTGGAGCTGATGTTTTGTGACCTTGTGAATGTGTCATCCGTGTGATGAGGGATTATCCTAATCCATGTCTCTCTGTGCTTCTTTACAGTCCGCTGCAGTCTCCGATGGAGGTGAGTAAATATGTCTTCACACAATCTTCTCCATACACTCTTTACACCTTTTTCTCATCACACTATTGAACTGGCTTCACTCATTCTCCAGTTATGATATGCTTTAAGTACAATTTAATGGGCTTGAAATATTGCTTATTGTATGTGGCCAGATATTCTGTTCAACAGTGAAGGTTATGGCCATGCTCGCAGTGGGAACCGTCAGTCAGGTTTGACCTGCTCAATGTCTGCCCCACCTCTATACTTTGTTAAAGCCGTCAGGCTGTAACCTAAAAATAGTCCTAATTTTGTAAACAAATCATGGATAGGACGCACAACACAAGATAACAAAGATGGTGCTGTTCAGACTGAACAAAAAAAGGCTAAATGTGTTTTTGGCCTTTGTATATCATTTATACTAGTGTTTGTGAAACAGCTTTAGGAATTGAATATAATAGTTCAATGTCTGAGAGTTCATTAGGCTATATGTAGAAAAATCATTTCTAATACTGTTGGTTTTGTTATGTTATTAACATCTGGAACCCTCTCAGGCATTTATTTTTATTTTTTTTACATTGATCGATTCTTTGTCCCCTTCCATGTTTTATTGCATTCTCCTGGCCCTCATTTGAAGGAAGCTATCGGTGTCATGAGCATAATTAACTCAAAGCAATTAGCACGTGCTAACAATAACGAAAGGCCTCTGATTCAGGAAACTTGTCGTGGTGCTTTAACGCCTCACAAACGCACATGAAAGACACACTTTATAGCAGACGGGGGATAAAAGGAGGAAGAGGAGGTGAGAAAGAAGACAAAAGGGGTTGTAGAATGATCCATGGCAGACCAGTCTTCAGTCAGCACAGATGTAGAAGAGGCTGTGAGGGCCGGAGTGGGACTCATTTTCAGCCCTGGAGTTTCATGCGTCAGACCGGCCCACTTTAGTTCACGGCCGACATTATTAATGTAATGTAATAACAACCTTAATATGTACGTCTGCAAAAGTGCACTGTTCTCTGCACCCTTGTTATTCTGTGTTTGACTGTGTGTGGACTCAAATGCTCCTGTGTAGCCTAGCCTATAGGTGCCTGCCATGGTGCTACTATGTGCAGTAGGAGTGTGCGGAGACGTCATTATCTGTATCTGTTCAACAAACACAATTATCTGTATATGTATCTGTATTAGGATATGAAACCGGAAGTGGGCTGGGCTTATGTCTGAATATTTTTTCACCAACAATTATTGTCCCTTCAGAGCCTCAAATTGATTTAATATTGGCATATTATTAATAATGAGATATGTTTTCCTCATACTGTAGGCTACTTCTCGTCTGTTTCTCTCTCTCGTTATAAGTTATATGAACTGTCTGAGCCCCTACACGTTTGACTGGGGGACATCTAACATTCAGAGTCTGAAACAGTAGGCCTATTACATCACAGTAAATCATAAACTTGCCCACTTTATTTAATTTTTTCATCTTTTTCCCTTTTTATTTTTAACTAAACTAAGTTGTATGATCCATCGATCTAGATAAGATTTATTTTGCCCGTTTATTTCCCTCTTCTCTCTCACTCTCTCTCTCTCTCCCTCTGTCTCTCTATAGACCTATCTCTGTCTCTCTATCACGCTATCTCTCTCCCTCTCTTTTTTAATTTCTAACTTGGCTCAATGAATAATTACTTTAGACTAGGAAACAGCGTTTTATAATCTAGTGATCTAAGTGATCAACGCACAGTTAGGCTAACAGATTGTATGAACTAAACAGGCAAAGTGTTTGCAGATCTAATATTTAAAGACTGATTTTATTAAATGAATTACACGGCCAGTTGCCTGCTATTAGAGAGACGTGGTTCACGTTAAGAGATTTGAAATACATTAAAGTCAGGAGGGACTGAAGGTGACTCGGGGTCAGAAACTTCCAGCGGAATGGAGAGAGACCGCGGCTCACGGGGCCATGCATTAGCCTAATGCAGGCGGTCTGTCTCTTCTCCGCCACGGCAGCGGAGATGAACAGCTGATCGGTGCCACTCAAGTTAAAGGTGCTGTAAGCGGAACGGTTCTTTTAGCTAACTTCCTGTCAGTTACTGCAGTTAGCAGTTCCATCGCTCGTCCCTACGTCACCACATTAATGCACTGCGGTCTTCAAGCAGCGAGTTATCTAGCATCATCTCAGATCCATACGTGTGATAAATCATGATACAAACCATCAAAACAGACATTGGGAAGGATTTTTACCTGCTCCGCCATTGTAGGCGCATACACATTCAACCATCTGTTGCTCTGGCGTGCACCGGCAGTGAGACCATGAGTGAGACCATGAGTGAGACGGGTGTCGGTTTGTAGCGTTCTCTCTTGTGATTGGATAAAAATGTCTGGATCCTCCAAAAAGTTTATTTGCCGATTACATGCAGAGCAGCTGACTAAGAGATTGGCTTTATGAAATGCGCACATTATGTAAGTGATCACTGTATGAATCGAGCGATTTAACACTTATATTAACATAAATAAACCGCTTACTTAACCTTTAAGGCAGAACGCGCTGCGTCAATTTAGTGCATGATAGACAAAATAATTAAATTTGTTTCCCGAATAATAACCAGACTATTCGCGAAGTAAAAATATTCGGATCGATCTCGTTGTCCGTGCTCATCCGAATAAATGTTCGGATTCGGGCTCATCCCAGTGCAGCCGACGCTACAGTCGCCATTGTCCCGAGCATAGATTGAAAATAAATGACTGGGGGCTGTCACTAACTTTTATGAAGCCTTTGGTATGAGCGCAGAATTACAAGTTATCTTCATTCACCGCAACACATGAAGTTCCCATTTATGCTTCAAAATAAAAGTCATCTCACGTTACGCCAGTTAGATGCTTTTAATGTGAAACTGAAGCTGTAGGAAATGGTCAGTTTCCATTAGCAGTAACTTAACTGCGGACTAATAATATGATTTTTAATGCACCAATAGGTATAATGATATTTTAACCCAGTCAGTGCCATGACTGGGCCGGCCCTCACATCCCAAAAACCAGAGCGGCCCACCGGGAATGCTCCCGGTTCTCCCGATTAGCCACTCCGGGCCTGGCTGTGACCACTTTCTATTCACACCTGTGTTGGAGAGAGACTGTGTCCATCTCAGGCTATATTTATGTGCATGTAAATCAAATCAAATCAAATCAAATCAAATCAAATCAAATCAAATCAAATCAGTTTTTATTTGCCTCAGTGGACTTAACATTCCATACAGTATGACGCCCTTAGAGTGACCCTTAGCTAGATGTACATGTGATGAAGGGAACATGATGGCATAGGGACCAGTGAAAATGTTTGGTGGTTCCTAACAGTGGTTTAGATTGGAAAGTAGGATTATAGATCAGCAGAATATAGAAAGTGAATTGTTATTGCGGGTAAACACAGCAGAGCAACTGGCCTTAATGTGTCTTTATTGACTGTTTGTGAGCTGAGCAACATCTGTTCATTGGTATTCTTTGGGAAAACAACAAAGCTGTGTTTTTCTGTAAATCATTTCTGCGGCTTTGTTATTGCCTCTCTTACTGGAACACCATTCTTAAATAAAACGGCGAGTAAACGTTAGAAGGAAAAGAATGGTGGTGCGACGGTTTATTCATGGATCACACGTCACTGAGTGAATGAGTGGAGAAACTCATTACCTCAGAGGAGGTTAAATGATGAATGTAATCTCTAGCTGAAGGATTCCTGCAAATTAGCCTGACAATGGGGTGAGACAGTTGCTTTTAGTTATACGTTATACATTTACAGTATTTGACAGCTGTTGTTGTTACTAATGACTTTGTAGATTAACATTATTAATGCAAAAATGAAGTCAGCTAAAGTTGTATGAATTATTGTTGATTAAACACTCCAGTGGTATGTAAAGTATTAGGATTTGCAATTAAAGATACTTACACATTCTCGAATGGGCCATCAATAAAAAAAAAAATCATACTTCAACCCACGTAGTATTTAGAAGTCAGGACTTTTACTTTAATTAATTGATCATTTTCGCGCTAAAGAATTGCTACTTTTACTTAACTAAAATATTTGTAAACTTATCTCCCTAGAGCCTGTAGTCTGTAGTCTGTAGCCTTTGAATGTGTCACTCTCAAACGACTCAGGTTTTTGCAATTTAAAATGATAAAAGTTTTGCATTCTCACAAATTCAAATTTGTCAAGACAAGAATAGGTTGACAGATACTCTTTGTCTTTGTTGGTCTTTGTGTGTGTGTGTGTGTGTGTGTGTGTGTGTGTGTGTGTGTGTGTGTGTGTGTGTGTGTGTGTGTGTGTGTGTGTGCGTGTGTGTGTGCGTGCGTGTGTGTGTGTGTGTGTGTGTGTGTGTGTGTGTGTGTGTGTATCAGGTCTGAAGGCCTCATTAGTCTCAGTAGTGCCTTCCTTCAACAAGATCCTCATCAATACTACAACTTCTGTGTGTGTGTGTGTGTGTGTGTGTGTCTGCGTGTGTGTGTCTGCGTGTGTGCAGGACATGTATGAGCTTGTGCTCTAGCGTTTTTAGTTCCCTGTGTGTTCCTGGCTCTGAATTATTTATTATCTCAAGGCCTGTGTGTGCTTGTATCACTTACCTACCTGCTTATAGGGTGGTGTGTGTGTGTGCGCGCGCGGATGTACATAGTTGCGTGTGAGTGTTGTGACCCGACTCTCTCAGGTTGTCAGGCAGGTTGCTAGCCATCATCAGCCTCTCTCTCTCGTCTCTCTCCTTCATGTTTCCTACTTCTTTTCTACCCGTTTTCCCTTTGCGTTCGCTTCGTCCTGTGATGTTGTCAGCTGTGTGTGTGTGCTGATTGTATGTTCAACCCGGTGTGTGTGAGTGTGTGAGGGGCCCTGTCAGGGTGAGTATGGATGGAGGGGCTTGGTTGCCCCTTAAGAGTCGCTACCTGAACTGTTGGAGCCACACAGGCTCCTACCAACTCTACCCAGGTGAGGAGACAGCTGCAGCTAAATCCCATCTATTGGAAACATAGGATTTAGTCACAGAAGAGCAATATATCAAACATACTGACAGCAGGGGCTTTGATGTTGAATTTCAGTAGACCTTTATTTGAATGACTGAAAATGTTTTTAATGATTGTCAAGTGTAAAGGTAATTCCCTTGATCACTAGAAGCAGATGGTTTGTTGAGCAAATAGTTTTGTCACTATACCAAGTGCCGGGTGGGAGTAAGATGAGCTGTGCTGTACCAAAGTCTGAAGTGTGTAAGGATTAATTGGCGTACCTGCTCTGCTCTTTTCTTATTTCCATCCTCAGTACAAGATGGCAGTGCATTGAATATTGCCTTTTTAAAAAGGATTCTGAGTTGGCATTGAGGCAGCGATGTAGTCCTTGGACCAAATTCTAACATATTCTAAAATGGGAGAGTAGCTACTTATTTTCCTCCGTATTATATCTTACTGGTGTGCCATAATGGAGGTCTACTTTGCTCAATCTCTGTTTTTTATTTTGAATTTTGGCAAGGATTTGACTTGTGTGGCTTGGATGAGTTGTTGGAACCAGGGGAGATCATTCAGGAATAGATACGTTCTTATTCTGGAAAAGAAAATGGGGGAATTATAGAAGCAGAAACCCACTCGGTAAGAACAACTCAACTCTTTTATGAAATGGTGTCAGAGGACGCTTTCTTGTCCTTTCTTGTAGCCAGATGTTAATGTTGATATGCACCTAGTGTTGGCCTGTTTTTATGACAGACCGCTGATCCATCCAGGATGTGTGTGTTTGTTTGTGTGCGTGTGTGTGTGCGTTCGTGTGCGTGTGTTGTGACAGATTCCAGGCGTGATGTTCGTCTTTTATTCGCACAGCAGTAGATTAGAAAATAATGACTGAAGCAGATTTCTTAGGAGCTGATTGCGATGCAGATGAAAAATGCAAGGAGAGTGAACGGATGAGACAAATCCTCAGTGTGGAAATGGTCCTTGATCACATGAAACGGCTGAAATTGCCAGTTTGTCCAAGCTTTAAATCACACAGGGCTCCGGCTTGCGGGGCCAGTCTTTTGCAGTTTATTTTCAGGATCCACGTCGTCTCGGGGCACCTGACCGACGATGCCTTCCCTCTGGCTGTTCTTGTATTTAGTTTTATCTCATCTTGGCAGAGCCCATTCTCAGTTAATATAAGGCCCGAAGCTCTCTCATTCATTCCTATTCAGGTTAGCCTTTTCCTCCGCAGCTTCTCTGCTGAGGAAATTAATCGATTCTCAAAGGCAACGGGACTCGATTAAGCAGTCCATGCATACAAAACACCTTCATTGGAATGTTAAAATTGTGCTTTAGCATAACACACCCTTTATAACTGAGAGAATACACAGAACAAAAGAGTGAAGTGTTTGAGGTGTTGAGCAAGTAGTTTAACAACCGTTAATAATACACAACGATAATGCAGGCAATGGAGCATGTTTTGTTAACACACTCTTAACAGATCTCAAGTGAATTTCTGTTGCATTAATTAGTGATAGAGAGGTGGGTTATCTTTTTCATTGAATCATATTGTGATGTTGCGATCACTTCACATTTTTGTTTCACACAACTTTCATGTCTACCACCTAGTTTCTGTTTGACACTTTGATATAATGCAGGTGTGAAGCAGGCAGCCAATAATGTAATAAAGTCCGATGACGTAATACCTTTTCACTTTTCAATGTAATGTAGCCGTTCATGTTGTAACTTGCTGTGGTGGAAATGTTATATTTAGCTTTGCTTATGCTTGGTATTTTGGGATAACACTGTACACTATATTATTTCAGCTTACCACTTGGACTGTGGAAAGAGTTGGAAACCCACAAAATGATCAAGTGAATTTATTTTCAATAAAATCAAATCTGGAATATCAGTATTGTAGGGATTGTACGGGGTGAAAGATTAAGCAACAGAAAAGCTCAGCAGGGTTAGAGTGCAATCAGCATGGGACAAACCGTGCCAAGGTGTACACCATGCGGTTTATAGTGCTGCCTTCAGGTAAAGCCCCTGTAGGCACAGATTCAAACCAAGCAAAACTAAATAAACAATGGAAAAAAGTTGTTACTTATGGATTATAACCACGTCACCTAGCCCACCCAATGATCAGCTGTTTTGGGTACAGAGAGTAAAAGAAAAAGTACGAAAATAAAAAAATCAAGCTTTTTTAAAATAAAAACATTTCACTCCCGAATAAAATCAAATTCGGAGGTACCTGGAGAGTCTATGTCTACATAACTCATACCACTGCAGTTATTTGATGAGTGTTTTTTGTGTGTGTTTGTCTTTGCTTACAGAACTGAACAGTGTGGAGCTGCAGGGCTGCAGCAGTGACAACAGTCTGAACAGCAATGCCAGCCTGCCCAGCGTTCAGAGCCACCGGCGCCACACCGAGCGCAGAGTGGCTAGCTGGGCTGTCTGCTTCGAGAGGCTGCTGCAGGACCCAGTGGGAGTCCGCTACTTCTCGGTACTCACAACAGCACATGACTGGGTGTATAGGCCCTGCCACATTCACATGACAGATAGCCTGTGTTTTTCTTCCAACTATCAAAAAAGGAATTGCAGTAAAACTTTAAAGTGAAAAGGACACATATTATGCTCATTTTCAGGTCCAACATTGTAATATGTGTTCTTTAATAGAAAGTTTCATGGGTTTCTGAAAGGTGGAGGTGGAAAAATAAGAGAGAGGGTTGTCTTTCTCATAGTTATGGGGTCGCATAGGTGTAAGGGGATCCATATTATTAGTTGTATGAAGTGCATTTGCCTTAATACATGACCTTTTAAAGTAAAAAATAGTCTGTTTTATTGTGTTACTTCTATAGAGTTTGTATGAATCAAAACAAAACTGTCAAAAGTGCATAGTATGATCCATACACTATTTTATCTACATGTTATTGTATTACAGTTCTTTTGTATACGACCTCTGTCTTGTCACTGTGTGTCTATATGAGCTTGCCTGATTTGTACTAGTCAAATCCTTATCCACATTTCATTCTTGTGTTGCAGGAGTTCCTAAAGAAAGAATTCAGTGAGGAGAATATCCTGTTCTGGCAGGCATGTGAGTTCTTCAGCCACATCGCTGAGAATGACAAGAAGCAGGTAACACAGACATTGTTGAATCCATGGAAACCAATAATACAGGGGGGGGGGGGAAGTGTAGGTGTTAATAAGCTCTCTTCTTTTTCTCCTCTTGTCTTCCTCTCTGCATTATCACCTTGTCTTTTATCTACACCTCCACCCTCCATCCCCCTCTCTTCTGCTCCCATGCACTGTGCCTTGACCTTCCCCAGCTCTCTCAGCGCGCCAGGGAGATCTACAACAGCTTCCTGTCCAGTAAAGCCACAACGCCGGTCAACATAGACAGTCAAGCTCAGCTCGCTGACGACATACTCAACGCCCCCCGGCCTGACATGTTCAAGGAGCAGCAACTGCAGGTAGTAATCTTTCATCATTTGTCTATCTCATATTGTGTTTATGTTTTATAGTATCGAATTATTCTACTTACCTGCCCAGGGACTACAGGTTGAAAATAGCAATTTGCTAAAACCTGGCTGGTACAATACATCTCGCCTTGCCTTAAACAAGGTTAATGTTTCTTTTGTACATTGTCCCTGTTTAAATACAGTTAGATTACATAACATCACAGTAGCTAAACTTAGATGACACTGACCTTCCTCAGGAGGTGGAAGTGAAGATAAGGCTTTCCCAGGAGGACCATTATATTATTACTCATTAAACTTGATTAAAACAGACCCCTATTGAAGACGCACTAGTATTACAGCACCGGGTGCTGACATAACACAAGTTCAACTATTAATCTTTGCCCACTGTGTGGCATGGTGGATGTGAATAGCTTCTCAGACGTGCATGTCGTGGAGGGGGCATAGTTGCTGAAAAGCTCTATTGATTTCAACAGCTCAGCACAGATGCTCACACTCTGATAAGAGTCACAAGGCTAGAAGGACATGCTCAACATCATCTTTTATATTTTTACCCTTGCACACAATGTTCCCCCCAAAAATACACACAACCTCCCTTCAAAGCCATAGAGGAGGCTTTTTAAGAATAGCCCCTGGTCTCGTCAAGATCTCGCAGCACCACTTTTTTGCTCAGTACTCATGCATGTAGACTCAGACATACACAT
This sequence comes from Ammodytes marinus, assembly GCF_949987685.1. NCBI lineage: Eukaryota > Metazoa > Chordata > Actinopteri > Uranoscopiformes > Ammodytidae > Ammodytes > Ammodytes marinus. The sequence goes on from NC_137235.1 coordinate 24,286,563, forward strand.
ACAGCACATACACTTTATAATATATACACCTTCACTCACTCACACCACACTCTTCTTTCTTTTGGACTATCCCCCTTAATAATTATATTGGAATATTAGCCTGGCAAAACTAGCCTGATCTTGCGAGCTTCACATTTGTTTCTTGTCTTCAGTCTTGACTTTCTCCAATTTCCGTGGGGAGGAGCCTGGTCAAAGAAACGACCTGGACAATAAGGGCCCGCTATCATTCGTCCGTTAGTGGAAGGCAGCCCCTGATTGGTTCATGTAGTAGTCGTCAATCAGTTCATTTTTGACCGGGATCCTCCCCAAAGGGATTGGAGAAAGGCTGGGCTCGCCAGGCTAATACAGTATTCCACTAGCAGCCCCTTGTTTGGTGCCAAACCATTCACAGACAGAATGGTAATAAAAATCAAAGGTGTTTGTCAGATTTTGATACTTCTTGTGTAAAGGTGGGGCACAAAATACAGTATAAAGACATTATTAAAGGAAAAGTGAAAAAGAAGGAGTTCAGGCTGGTCTTGCCAGGCTACTGGACTTTTACTGCTTCTTGTCATCCATTTTTCCAGTCTTTCTTCTGTATGTTGCCATCATTAATCCTTCCTTCCTCCTTTCAATCTGTCTTTCTTCATTTTCATTCTCCTTGCCCTCCATCCCCCGCTCCCCGCCTCTCTGGTTTTGCCTTTCCCTAACCTCCTTATGTGTGAGCGTGTTCATTCCTTCCTGCACGTTCTATTAACCACGGATTACTCCTTTCCTTCCTTTTTCACCCCTTTCAGATCTTCAACCTGATGAAGTTTGACAGCTACACGCGGTTCCTCAAGTCTCTGCTGTACCAGGAGTGTATGCTGGCGGAGGTGGAGGGCCGGCCCCTGCCTGACCCTTACCACATCCCCAGCAGCCCCACCTCCAAACACAGCACCACCGGATCTGACCGCTCCAACCTTTCCACCCCTAAGAAGGTATAACGCAACACAGATGCTTTCCACTTGACTGTGTCACGTCACAGCATGAGTGTGTGGGGGATAATTTAGGAAATAGATTTTGGAGAATGATATAGTCTTCCTTTTTTTAAATTCGAAGTGAAAACCAAAATGAAAACCAAAATTAATTTCAACTGATTTTGACGGAACAACGTCTGGTCCGTCTTTATGTATTTTTCTACAGGCTTATGTATTTCTATTTACCTCCAGATGTGAGAACATTTTGCCTTTTCTTTGTTTTTAAGGCAGTTAATGGCCTAGCCCCGTCCATCCCCTGCAGGGTTTCTTTGTTTAGATTTATGTGTCCTCTACTTTGCGTCTTCTGCTCTTCACTGGCTTTGTGTGTCTTTATAGGAGGACAAAAAGACCAAGTCGGGCCGATCTTTAAATGAGGACGGTCGGGATGATTCGGGAGACCGGAAGAAAGGCATCTTCTTCTCCTGGTCCCGCAACAGGAGCTTCGGCAAAGGGCCGAAGAAACGGGAGCTGACCGACTTCAACTACAGTCAGTAGTCTGGTGGCATTTCATGACTTCCCTTTCAGTTAAACACTTTATCTCCCTAACCATACAAGTTCCCTTCTGAAGAAATGAACGTACGAATAACAAAAATTGTTGCCGGTTCAATTAAACAAGACACCAAACCCTAATTTTTGCCTTTTTGTTTGAACGATTTTTTGAAAAGAATAGAAACATTCAAAATGGAGGACTATTTGCTATGCTGACACCAATGATATTATTTTAACAGATTTTGCCGGCAGCAATGGTCGCCGGGAATCCCAGGGTTCGCTGTCTTCAGGAGCCAGTCTGGAGCTGGGGAGGAACGAGGTCAGTCTGTGAAGAGACAGCACCACATAATGTGTTTAGACAGTACAGCGACGGACACATAGACATTCATTTCAGCAGGGAGCTGAGCTTTAAACGTCAACATCTGCCTCTAAAAGTAACTCAAAGGAAAGCGAAGAATACTGCCTTAAAGAAGTTGGAACCGTGACGTTTTTGGTATATTTGCATTAAAAATTACTATAGTCAAGATCGTCGCTAGAATTCATTTTTTTTTGTCGGTCAAGTTATCGATTTTAATCACCTAATGTTTCATCTGTGCTCGTTGGCCAATATGTTGGGTAGTAAACAATATTTTTATAAACTCTCCATAAGTTGCGTGTTCTAAAATCTTAACGTCAGTGATCAGACAAATGTAGTGGAGTAAAAAGTCGAATATATCCCACTGAATTGTAGTGGAGTAGTAGAAGTTTAAAGTAGCATGAAAAGAAAGAATTCAAAAGTACAAGTGCCTCAAAACAGTGCTTGAGTAAATACATGAAGTCACACTAGACCTCTGCTGTTCTTCCTTCAGGGTGATGTTTCGCGTGGTGCAGTATCAGGCTCAGCAGAGCGTGGAGGTAGCAGCAGCGCCCCCTTGAGGCAGTGTAACATCACCCTCCCAGACGGCTCCTGTTGCCCTGTGCCTCTGAGGGCCGGTGTGTCCATCAGAGACCTGCTACTGGGCCTGTGTGAGAAGCTCTGCATCAACCTGGCAGCTATAGACCTCTTCCTGGTCGGAGGGGAGAAGGTACAACACAGCTAGTGGACGTCGGGCTGTCCTAAATTGCTTCATTTTGAAACCTAAAAGCACATATGCAATGTATTAACACAACAAATCACTCTAAACCAAATGAAGCAAACCCACTCACAGATCAAACCAGCAATGGGTCGATAACATGCCATTTTAATAAGGTCAAAAAATGTCAAATGTGTTTGATTTTAGTGTCTTGTGGAGACCTGCGTGTGACCACTAAATTATGAATGCAGCTCGCTGTAATAAATTGTGACCAGAAAGAAGCATTTCATATCAGCCAGGGGGCTCTGAGAGCATTTATTTTGCCGTTTTATTGAACATTCGGTCATCACACTTTAGGGCTGGGCAACTAGCTAGGACACATTTTATGATGACTACTTTCTTTTTCTGTTTCTCTCTCTCTCTCTCTCTCTCTCTCTCTCTCTCTCTCTCAGCCACTTGTTTTGGACCAAGACTGTATGACACTGTGTTCTCGTGACCTCAGATTAGAAAAGCGCACTCTCTTCAGGTACAGTGATGTGCAGCAATAAACATAAATTATGTTTATTGAAAGCAATATTATTGCTTTCAAACATTTTAAGTTAATGCTAGGAGTAACAAGAAAAAGGGTTTGACAGAAAATGTTTATTCTTCTTTCCTTCTTTTCCAGACTGGACTTGGTCCCTATTAACCGTTCGGTGGGCTTGAAAGCAAAGCCCACCAAGCCAGTGACTGAGGTGCTCAGGCCTGTGGTGGCCAAATACGGCCTGCACCTAGCTGACTTGGTTGCACGCATTGTAAGTCCCCCCCTCATCACTGGCTGCCTGTAGATAGAAAAGTAAGCCAACAGACAAGAGTATTCGATGGCTTAATACTGATGTGTGTGTGTGTGTGTGTGCTTGCGTGTGTGTGTGTGTGTGCAGAGTGGAGAGCAGGAGCCATTAGATCTAGGTCTTCCCATATCCAACCTGGACGGGCTGCGAGTGGTATTAGATATAGCAGACCACACTCCTGGAAAAGGTAAAGAACATACACCCCAGCACATGCAGATGCTGTCAATGCTAAATTGAACCTGCCGTCTCTCGCAGACACCATGCTGAACAAAGGCGTATTAGTAGTCAACTGTGTCTCTATGTCTGCTCCCCTTTCCCTGATTCAGCAGACAAACAAAAAGTAGCTCCATCTAACAGCCACGTCCCGCCCTCCACGAGCAGGAACCAATCATCAACAGTAAGATCTCCTCCACTTTCTTATTTCCCTTTTTTTCCCTCTGGCTCTGGAATGTTCCATAACCCACCGAATGTCTCCACTTCCTGAATGATGATGTCACGCTACTAAGTGTCTCGCTGTCTTGAATCACCCATGTCTGTTTTGCCATGTGTTACAAAAAATGCGTGCGCAGGTGTGTGTCTTTAATAACGTGCACTGTTGCACTCTTGAGGTTCCTGAAGTTTTCCTTTACTGTGGTCTGCCTGTGGCCGAAATGCATTGTCAACTTTCCCATCTCTGGTTTGCTGGTTCTCTCTCTTCCATAACAAGCCCAGTGGCTGGGGGATACTAGCCCAGCTTGGCAGAGCTTTTCGCTGGGTCACAGAACATTAAAAAGGTCCCTGTGGTGCACCTGGAAAGGATCTACTCGGTGGTGGAAGCAGTGCTTTATATTCCAGCCTGGCTTTTCTTGGGGTTTAACCATGACCGTCTAAAGTGGCAATTTATTGCTTTCTTGATAGATTCTAGAAGTTTTTTTATTATAAAAAAATAATACTACATCTGTTTCCCTCTTCAATGGCAGTAGTGTGGCTTTAAGTAGTACGAAGTTGGTCTCTGTTGTGGTGTGTGTTACTGTTACCCTACATGTTGGTAATGCTTAGTACACACATTGTTGGACATTGTGGTTGGCTTCATGGAACATCGCACTTATCCGTTTATTATGAATTCATTACATACATGTATATTGTATAGAAGTAATTTCAATACATGTCCTTGGAAATGAATAACTAAAAACCAACAATTCCATTATTTTTATTGTATTAATTCCATTTCATTGTCCTTCCTTTTAAAAGTAGCATCATTAGAATTTGTGTACCCTACCCCCCCCCCCATCACATCAAAGTGTTGTCATTTTACAATATGTCACCCTCCTCGCCGCCAGTAGCAGTAGACTAGTCCCCCCACGTGTTGTCATCACTTGTGCCCGTACTTGCACCATCATGCCTCAGTAGGGCTCTAACGGCCCGCTCCGCTCTCCTTGTGGCCCCCAGGGCGAGGACAGGCCGTCAGGGAAAGCAGGTTCAGCCCACCCCCATGGGGCAAACGGCAAGGCTGGGCCCATCCCTGACTCAAGCAGCCAGCCCTTACCCAACCACTCTGTCTCTCTCCATAAGGCTCCGGAGAAAAGAAAGCAGAAAAAGATTAATATAGACGAAGCTGAAGGTAAAGACTGAACAACCTCCCTCTCTCTCTCTCTACCTCTCTATCTCTCTTTCTCTGTAGTTTCTGTAGCTTTGTTGCTGTGATCACACTAACCCTTTTGCCTGTCTGCAGTATTTTGCAGCACCCTATGCTTTCAAAGCTAGCTAGCTACATGTAGCACAGTCACCTCTGCTCACACTGTATGTAGCTTTGACTTGTCTAACTGATACACACCCCCTGTTGCATGTTTCTGAGTTACAATGAAAGTGTTTTTTGAAGACTTTATTTTGCGTGATTATTCATTTGTGTGTGTGTGTGTGTGTGTGTGTGTGTGTGTGTGTGTGTGTTTGTGTGTGTGTGTGTGGCTATCCCTGTTCTTTTGTGTGTGTGTGTGTATGTGTGTGTGTGCGTGTGTGTCTGTATGCCTGTTTCTGTTTGTTGTGTTGTGTGTGTGTGTGTGTGCGTGCGTGTCTGCGTGCGTTTTTTGTGTGCCCACAGAGTTCTTCGACCTCATATCCAAAGCTCAGAGCAACCGAGCCAACGACCAGCGAGGCCTGCTGAACAAGAGCGACCTGCAGCTCCCTGATTTCCTGCGCCTGTCGCCGGCGGCGACCCACCAGGCCAGCAACGACCTCGAGCCCACTTGCTCCACCCCTTACTCCCGCAACCCAGACAACGGCAGCCTCCCTAGCAACGCTCGCCGGGGCAATAAGGCTGACAGCGGGGAAAGGGGAGGAGGAGGAGGAGGCGGTACCCACATGCTCAACGCGAGCCGTCAGCCCCGGAGCTTGGACTCTGCTCTGGGCACTGAAGGGTTGGCTGGAGGGGGGAGGACATCCAGGCAGCCTCCCCCATTTCCAGGCACCGTCTCCCCCATCATCCAGCCGTACCCTGGGAACCAGCGCTCCCTCCTCCAGGACTCTGTCAGGGGAGAGTCGGTCCAGATGCTGGAGGAGGACGCCCTGTCCGACCTGACTCTAGTGGGAGAGGGGGACATTAACAGCCCCAACCTCAGCTACGTCACCCCCTCAGCCCTACAGTGCAACCCCCACCCCCAACCCCCAACCCAACAACAGCAGCAGCAGCAGCAAGCGCGGGACAGTCGGCCTAGCTCAGGTACCTACCCTGTGTGAACGCTTAAAAAACGTTTTTGAACTCTCACCTCTTCCTTCACCTGACTGAGTGAGCGCCACTGGAGACCCTGATAAAGTCAGCTCCAAGCTCTTTACCGGTCACTCTTGGTCCAGGATTGCCCAGAATGCATTCAGATCCTCTCACTATTTAGTAAATCACTTTCTACTGGCCAATTACAATTATGAAACATTTCATTCCAGATTGAAGTATTGTTAAAGACTGTGTGAGCTGGTACTTTCATCACATGTGGTAGGAATGAGTGTGATTAAGTCAAACAATGGATAGAGTGAGTTGATGCACTGAGGTATTACACAGACATGCTGCCAGCATTTATGGTAAGTCAACAATAGCCTTCAAATAAATCAAGTCAGACACATGAAATGAGGAAAAATGGATGCATTAGGCTTGGAATGATCCTGTGCTCGGAATTTCCCTGCATGTTGTGTTTCTGTGTGAACTTTTGATCAGACTTGCTGTGGTTTCTTTTTTTTTGGAGGAGGAGGAGCGCAGGATGAATGGGTTATGAACAGTGCCAAACTCCCCATCCCCCAACCCCCAGTGTACAGTATCTAACAATGCACTTTAGCCAATTACAAACAAGACTTTACACATCTTTAAAATATTATTCTCTCTCCCTGCTTTTTTCTTTTTTTATACTTTAACCTTTTGAAAATGTCTGTGTTATGCTACAGGTGGTGACGCTGCCTCAGGGCAGGTAAACAAGTTGCTAACAATCACTAGCTGTTCCAAATCCCCTGTGCCATGGAGGCTACATTACTGCACTTCTAAAAGTGGACCATGTATTATTTTCAACTAATTACTACTTTTGGAGCAGGCTGCATGCTGACATTAAATACAAACATATGCTACAGTGCCATGAACGTACACATTTCACTGTGCACACTGTTCTCTCACCTCAGGCCCTTTTCGTGTCATTGATAAAATATAGCAAGAGCGCACACATGCAACTTCGCTCTCCGGGCCAAATGATTTAAAACCCTCTGCACTGAGCAGTTATCTCCCTTACGTCGCCATTTTCCTTCTTTGCACTACATGACACAGCAGCATCTGTATTTTTATTTCTTCTTCTTCTCAACAGTGTTTGGTCTTCTCCCTGCAGGGTTTTAGCTGGAAAATATTTGGACTAACAAGTCAAACCGTTTCACTTTTATAAAGGTTTCACTATAACTTTATCCTGTACTATTAATTTATCCAATCTCGTTTTCACTTTTATGATCTTATCAGTCAAAAGTATTAATTTGTATATAGTACATTTTGTGATATCACCGCATTGCCGTAGTCGTTGTGGAATTTTGCAATGCGACCATGCTGTTTTCTTCAGTTGTGTGTCTCAATAGAGATCAGTTCTCCTCTGTTCTGTTCTGTTGACTGTGCTGTCTGTAAATAGAGCAAATAAATGTCTCAAAGGTTGAACTCTCTCTCTCTGCAGAGCCTCATGTGAGCGGCCTCCTTTTTCTTTTCTTAGACTCTCAATAATAGCTGATTTATTCTTTTCTCCTCCCTTCATTAGTCACGCGCCTACTGTGTCCACAGCTCTTCTGTGAGCCGAGCTGGGATCTGTGTTTACATGTACTTTTACATCACAAGAATTGACAGTGTATGTTTATTTTCATATCGTGTACTGTAGTACTAATCAAATGTCCCTAAATGTACTGTGACTGTGGTTCAGTACATGTCATTGCACTTGCTGAAGTACAGTGTTGAGATTATTTGCCTTTGCTCCTCTCCTTTTTCTTCTTCTTCTCCCCCCACTACATTTCAGTGAGAAATGTGAACGTTTTACTTCAATCCATTTATCTGACGGATGTAGTTGTTATTTGTCTTGCAGGTTTGGTTTTCACATAAAAATACATTATTGTTCCATAAAATATAATGAATTGTTACAGATTGAATAGCGCAGGTATTGGTTTCTAAAGCAGTTGGGATCTCCACCAGACACACCATTTAAATGCAGCTTACATGTTTAAGCATAAGCAATAATAATCTAATTGAAAACATCTTTTTGAAGTTGTTTTTCATTACCAGCTAATGATGGAATCTCAGTTCCCTTCCTCTTGTATTTGACCTTTACTCCATCTTCACAATTCAGTCCTATATATCTTAATTGATATTCCTCTCCTTCTCCCTCTGTCGCCTCCTCTCTCTCTCTCTCTCTCTCTCTCTCTCTCTCTCTCTCTCTCTCTCTCTCTCTCTCTCTCTCTCTCTGTGTGTGTGCGAGTGGGACAGCGCTTTTGTTTCGGGGTACAAAGGCTTTTGGGGGGATTGGGCTATTAGCTATGCATGGGTTCCCCTCTGCTCAATGCCTTGTTAGGCAAGCTTTGTCATGCTGGGCTCTTTGGCAGCTCACAAACAACACTAGGTTCTGTTTCCTCCTCGACCTAGCACACACACACACACACACACACACACACACACACACACACACACACACACACACACACACACACACACACACACACACACACACACACACAGTGGTACTCATTTCATCACTTCATGCTCACACTCACATACACAGGGCGCCTACATCTGTGTGTATCTTTGCATCACATGATAGTCTTATTCTGTAGCAGTTTTATTAGTGTTGTTTGTTGTGTTTCCTCAGGGTCTGACTTGTGACAACAGCAGCAACTGTATTAAAGAGCCCCATAGAGTTAATCAGATATATCATATATCATTGTTGTTTCCACTTCCACATATGCACAAAAACAGCTGCCTGGCTGTGATGTATGAATTGATGTTGATTTTTTAGGGTTCACCAGAGGCCTCTGTCAGAGACCATGATTGGAAAATAGATCATAGAGACATTAAAACATAGACCCGTATCTGTGAGGACAGTGGATAGTTGTAGCCTCCTTTTGTAGAGCTTTTTGACAACTGTAAAATCCATTAGTCTAACACAGCTTACTGTTGAGAATCATGTTTTATTAAAGCAGAGGTGAGATGTCTTTAAAGTAAACCAATCTATTATCTGGGATGATTCTTGCGTTCATGCCGCAGGGCGAAGGATTTATTTTATTGCTGGTGTAATTACATGGGAATAGCCTGTTCAGAGGTGCTCCTATATGAATACAGTGTTGGCTTGGTGTTTTCATTTCATCGGCCCCTGCTGGGATCAATGCGCAGCATGTCCACTGGCCAACTAAGTAATTACTGCATCGGCATAATTAAGCTTCTGGTCTCAAAGGGCCCCATCTGCTGGAGAGAGAAGGGAGTTAATTTAATTATTTCCTCCGCTGATCCAACCAAGGCCAACTGTATTTCCCATAGTATATCCAGGACTGGAAATCATAACAGATAGTTTATTTAATTTAATTTAATTTTTATTACTTTAAAATCAGTGACTTTTCTTTCACTTGAAATATTTTGTACTCAACAATGTTTTGTAAGTGTTAGTAAGAAAGAGAGTGGTATACAGTTGCACTTTGATGGCACACACACACACACACACACACACACACACAAACACACACACAAACACACACACACACACACACACACACACACACACACACACACACACACAGGTGTTCAATAAATATGGTAAATATGTAGTTTGTCCTCAAGAGAAACAACAAAGCTAACGAAAGACTGAGGCAGATAGGCAGATGTCAATAAAACAAACCCATCACATTACAATTCATCCTGAGGGGGGCATGGCTGTCTTATTAAACCACCCAATTATAGTGTGGAGACATTTCACTCAAAACCACAATTGTTAACCTTGTGGAGGGCAGACCGACATTACTATTCATCGAAGCATGCTACCCGCTGTTTGTCATAGTAGACATTCTGACTTGGAATAGCAGGGAAAGCGCAGGTGGAACCATTACGGATGTCTGAGTTTAAATTATTATAAATGCACCAGCAGACATTTGACATGTTACAGTTACCTGTCAAATGTCTGCTGTATGAAAGGCCTGTTGTTTTATCATTTTATTTGAATCTAATAAAACAAGACAAAGCGGTCTGTTAAATTAAATGAGACAACGGCATATGCAGCAACGGGTCTGAATTCAACAGAAAACAAAACAGCTGTGACAACCAACAGAAGTGAAATCACCTGTCACTAAAACAAGAGAATATGTCCCTCTTTCTTTCTGACCAGTAGATGGCAGCAGTCTATGTTATTCAGATGTGGGGACAGTTTATTTTCTCTCTTTGCTCTCACGCGTGCATGTACACACACACACACACACACACACACACACACACACACACACACACACACACACACACACACACACACACTGAGCACCATCTAACCCTCTTTCCCATGATGTCATAGCCAAGAGCCAGTATGGGAATATATGTCACATCCACTTAATCTACTGCTGCCACCCAAATCTCTCTCTCCCTGGATGGGAGATGTGTGTGTGTGTGTGTGTGAGTTAGTGTGTCTGTGTACGTGTGTGTTTCGGTACCCATGCTGTGGGAACAGTTGGCGATATGCACACCATGGCTTGAATAATCTTCTTAATGTTTCTCTCTCTTCTTTCTTAACCGTACTGAGGGACACAGCTTTATTTGTTTGTTGATGTTACTTCTCACTGGCCCCGCAGGCTTTTACCTACAAATGCACAGCAGCAGTTTGCTCCTATTGATTGTTTGTTGATCTTGGTCCCTTCATTGCATGTGTTTTTTTGCGGTGGCTGTGAGTGCTTTGTCGTTTGTTTTGCCTCCTCCGTCGTGTCCCCTTTGGGGTTTTTTTTTTCTTTTTTAAAGCAGCGTCCTCTTCCTCAGGTAGAGACAGAGACCGATGGAGAGGGAGGGAAAGAGAAAGAGAGAAAGGAGAAAGAGGTTTCAAAGTGCCGCCCAGCAGAAGAGCCACATCTTCCAACCCCGTCCCTCTCTCTCCTCCATCTCCTCTTCCTCTTCCTCTTCCTCTTCATCCTCCTCCACGGCCTCCTCTTCGCTCTCGCCGCAAATCCAAGTCCCCCACGTCTCGCTCCAACCGCTCCACCCCGAAACGAGCCTTGGATTTGGACAACATCGGTGGCGGGCCCCCTGACCACCACCACCACCACCCACCACCACACACAGACAGCAGCAGCAGCAGGCAGACAGGCAGAGGCCCCCGGGACCATAGGGGCTCCCAGGGCTCAGAGCTGGACCGGAAGTGGGAGGGTGTGGCCCTGGAGCTGCGATGCCGTGGCAGCAGGATGAGGTCAGCGGTGTACCAGACTTCAGACATGCCCTCCATGGTCAGAGCCAAGAGGCAGTCGGAGCACGGTGAGGGCAAAGGGCACGTCGACCGGAGTAAATTGAAAGCGACCTTTGTATGACGGAGCCCTGATATAATGCTGACTCACTCACTCACCATAGGCCTACTACCACACACTGTCTGGCCTCACTGACGCCCGCCTATGTGACCACACTGACAGTCTCCATGGCAGCTGAGACATTGCTTTCTAGGGTTATAAGGTTGAGACGACTAGGTGTGCAGCTGCTCCCAGACTCTCTCCACCCATCAAGTGGCTGCTATTAGGAGGTGGCAGACTGAGATTAATCAGACGCCCTGTGTCCCAATTCCACACTCTGCATATTTATGTACTGTGTAATGGTGGAAATTAACTAAGTAAGCTACATTAACTGAATCACAATTTAAAGCTATAGTGTGTAACTTCTGTTGCATCCATGAGGAATTCGGAGTAGTTACCGTACAACAACACTGTCGGCGTATCTACTTGAGGTAGGCCGTCAGTGATTGACATGGATTTTATACCTTCTGCTGTACATCCAGGTTCTTTCATAGCAGTAGAATCAACATCAGAAACATTTCGTGGGGCTTCTTTTTTTCTGAGCGCCTGCGCCAGTGTCAGGGGTCGACACCAGTTTATAAACAATTCCCTACTGAGAAATACAAAGAGAGTTTTGTGGAGCTGATAGGCTTCATCAACTTTGTGTCCACTCATTTGGCGATAGCTTGAATGTAACAGACATTCATTAATATGGAAGAAGTTACGCGCTATAGCTTTATGTGACTTGTATAACTTTGTATTTTCAGTCCAGGCCACTTTGCACTCTTACTCCACCACATTCTATTGGGAAATATTGTATATATGTTCACTAAGCCATTATCATTGTCTACAGATAAAAAAGTCTCAAACTAATGATTGTCTTGTTAATATAATGCGTGCTGTGTTTTATGAAAAGGCCCTACAGCATAAAGAAGTTAAAATTAGATCCTGTCCGACCAGCTGCAACACTCAACACAATGCTTCTTACATGGTTATACACTAAGAATAATTCATCCACAGACATCTGAAAGGGAACATGCTGCACAATGAGGACTTTTGTTTTCCAAACTAAGTATATTTTGCAGAATTGTTATACCGTCTTAACAATTGAGTCCTGCTTTTTGAGGTGTTATTTTTGAATTGTGGTTAACTTACTTTTAACAAGTAAAAGTGTTGAGTACCTCTCTCACTGGTAGTAAGTGTTCACAGTGGAAAAATTGATATTTCACAAAGCAAGTAAGACTAAAAAGCTTTTTTTTTACTGGCCACCATGTAAAGTGGTGATGAAATAGCTCTGGGAACACCTCAAAGAAATATTGACTAAACAAAAATGTATTTTTTACATCTTGTTTGTTTAACATAAAACAATACTGCACAACAGCTTTTAGCATACAGTGCATATTGTATAAAAAAGTATGTATGTATAGTAAGGATTAGGACACAGTGGTCAGCATTCTCTATCTGTTGTGCCCATGCGGGTGAAAACTTCCTAATAATAGCAGTAGCTCTTTGTTTCTGTATTTTCTTTTACATACATTTGTCATTTAAAGGGCTACTCCATCAGTTTACTTTTAGGATTGCTATCCCACAAAGATGGAAGACTTGTGAATATTGCACACTTCACACAGGAGAAGCTGAAGCTCAGTTGCGTGTAATGTACATCAAAATGTTGTGAAGTGCTGGTAAAATGTGCAGCCAGTCTTCCAGCCCAAATACACCCCGGTCACAGAACACTGTATACAGCTGCTTTCACAAAGAATGAGCAGTAAATCACATTCAGTGGGACTTTTTTCATAAATGATTTAACTGTCAACAATCAGAAATACATTTTGTAATAGTGAATAACACACTGCCAGCTGTGGGGGGCATTTGTCAGGACAAGGTGGTGAAGGAAAGACTCCCTGCTGTGAGGTAAGTGTTATTTGCCTGGCACTTTAGCCCACCAGCTATTTCACTAAATTCACCTGTCATTCCAGGAATAAATAACACTGAATTTACAGAGGCCCTGGGAGTTATACCACCCCCAAAACCTCCAGTCCTGACACAAGTACCTTGGAGAGTAATACCGGATTTATAATACACTTTTTATATTACCTGTTGGCTGTTGCTGTAAAATAACAGTAGGCCTAAATCATTAGAACCAGCAGGACTGCAGTATTCAACTATTTTGCCCTTAGGATTTGCTAATTAAATAGGGACGTATTATGTTCACATTAAACAGTATTTATTTGAATAGTAATATTTTTTATTTATTTTTGCGGATTCGCATTTCACATCTCTTAATTGGCATTATTCTCGTGCTCTCACCCTAATCCATTTTACAGATTAAATTGGCTTTCCACAGACAGAGCTGAGGCTTTACTGATTAGCATTAAGGCAACATGAATCCCTGTCTGACACCCGGCTGAGAGCCAGCCTCATGGGTTAAGTGAAAGGTGCGCGAGCAATGCACCTTTAATCGAATTAGCCCCATTGTAAACAATAAGCACTTGACGCAAGATGACAACTGTAGGCAACTATCGTGGCAGGAGGCGGCTGTCCCCCGCCGCCTGGGTGCTCTGATAGTCGGGGAGAGAAAGTGCTGTCTGTCGGCGGCTGGGGCCCGGGCTGTAAAGGCTATTTTGAAAAGTGACCTCCTCTATCTCTCTCTGTCAGTGCAACACACACACACACACACACACACACACACACACACACACACACACACACACACACACACACACACACACACACACACACACACACACACACACACACAGCTGCTCGGAACCATGACAGAAGATGACGGATACAGTTGTCGCGGAGGGACAAGTCAAGTTTAGAGATGGAAAAAAGGTCAATTCCTACGACATTTCGCTCATTTTAAAGCTTAAAATGCCTTCCCATGCTTCAGAGACAATCAACAGGAACATACTTTGTATTTTACTGATTCTTTACAAACTTCTCCACAGTGGAAGACTCGGTGGGTCGTTCTTCGGAAGCCCTCTCCGGTCGCAGGTATGTGGCATAATTATACGCACTTTTTTAAATTTCTATTTTTTATAATCGGCTCTAATTATCGCCTCAAATTATGCACATTTACACAGCTACAGAAAATATCAGGTCATTCTTCCATATCACTGAGCACTGCTCTCATTTGGTTTTCTGCGGCTAAACTAATCACAACTTGTCAATTGGTTTCTTGGCTGTGCGCCACAGGAGCGCGTAAACGCAACACATCCGCGTCAACACATTACGAAGTTACGCAACACACCAGCTGAAATCGATTGAGCAAATTCGCTTTTAATGGGCGGGTGCAGACAAAATACGAAAGCTGCATGTCCCCTTCAAATTAAGAGTCTGGAAATGACATCGAATGTTTTTGTTTTAAAGTGCCATTTTGATTAAAAGTTAATTATTCGAAAGCCTTCCAGCTAAGACCATAAAAAGTGACATTGCCGCGGTCAAACAGAGGATTCTCTCAGCAAGCTTGGCAGAAAAATGATGTTGAAAAAGGCTTAAACTGAATGAAGTTTTCACTTGAGATGCTGTGATGACAGACACGGTGTGCCTCTCATACATAAACACATGGCTCAACCTGTGGAGCCTACAGGTTAAAGTGACGGGCGCATTGTAGAATAGGGGCTAGCTTTGCTCTGTGTGCAGGAGCATGTGTGTGTATTTGTGTCTTCCTGACTTTGATCATCAGCTGTGTCAGTGGATCAGTTCATTGTGTTAGGATGTGTTACCACAGCTGTGCCTCAAACACAGGCAGGCGGCACAGGGGAGATTATCAGAAAGTGACTCTGTTGTTATACGGCATTCTGCTATTAATCGCAAAATTGACTTCTAAGCCTTTCACTCTCTAAAGTGCCTCACTCTGTGTGTGTGTGTGTGTGTGTGTGTGTGTGTGTGTGTGTGTGTGTGTGTGTGTGTGTGTGTGTGTGTGTGTGTGTGTGTGTGTGTGTGTGTGTGTGTGTGTGTGTGTGTGTGTGTGTGTGTGTGTGTGTGTGTGTGTGTGTGTGTGTTTGTTTGTTTGCAGATTGTCTGTCTCTGCTGGTGTACAAGGAGAAGAAGAAAGCGAAAGACAAGGGCAAGGAGAGGCTCAGTGTGACTCTAGAGGTAAGCTGCTGCTTACAGACCAAAGCCTGTGTGTTGCTGATGTCAGGAGCAGGTAACCCACACTGGAAGCAGCTTTTATTACAGCACTGTGGTGTTGTTGCATCACTCACCCAAGGCCTTTTACTGATACCACATGTACAGGGGGGTTAGAACAAGCAATGTGAATGCAACAGGGATGGATAGGGGCTGAAGTATAGGGCCACACACAGTAGACTGCAAAATGGCAGGAGCACACAGACAATTTGCATTAAACAAGGGTGCAAGCTGAAAATAACTCAAAGGGATGAGACTTGCGAGTGTTGTCCAAATTATCATGTGAGAAATCTCTTTTTTTTTCTGTACGAACTCATTGCTCGTAACCATGTGATCCATATTCTCAGTAAACTGCACCAGACCAGACTAAACACGCCAAAGGAAATAGACAGTCACATGAGCTGCCATTTTGTGTTTCAAGACACTGCAGGCGAATAAGGGTAAAAAAAAATAATAATAACTTATACATATCCTCATTAAACCTTGCCAGTTGATTATTTACATTAATTGTTGTTAAGGGTGGTTGTTTGGGAGAAATATACAGACACAAACAGAGAAGGTTTACTAAAATAAACACCTAAATGTACATGTTGGACCTTTTTACTTTTTTAGTATGAAAGAAGACATAGCAAAATAGCCCAAAATCTCAAAAGTGGCCAGTGCTTCCAAACTGACCTTAACCAGGAGAGGTAAAACTCTTTTGATTAAGGGCTGACTGGACTGGCGTCTCAGTGATTTTCCTTTGGTTTCAAGTGTGGCTCTGTTCTTTGTGATGATAAAAAGAATACAGAATAAAAGAGAATATATGGTTAATATATGGTTAATACAATCTAAATGTGTAATGTGCTCTGCTGTTAATCAGGGTATCTGCGGTGTGGAGCCCGGGCCTGGGTATGAAGGGGTCTCCTACACCCTCTCTATCCTCTGCCTGGCTCACACACTGGTCCTGGGCTTCAACAACAAAGACGCACTGCTGGCCTGGGACGCACGCATCCGCTACAGCCTGGGAGAAGGTCAGTGGAACTACTTTGTGTGGAAGGATTAGTTCGCTGTGGGTGGAGAGTTGGTTCACTACGCTGCAGTTGTAAAACACACATCAAAACAAATCAGCTTGTGGTATTCTATCAGGTTGTTCTTTGTTTTTGCACTAGAAGAATTTGCATAAAGCTGAAGAGTATAGGTTGTTTTTGGGCAGTATTAGATACCATCTCATAGCAACTTCTTTATGTTAAAGGACTTGTTGATACAATAATAGTATCTAAAGTATTGCTTCACCAAAGTGTTTATATATAGACCAGCTTGTTGATGGAGATAAAAGAAAATGAAAACATATGTGTGGACGCTGCCAGACAGACTTGCCCCTATACAGGGTTTTGACCTATGCTTTTGATTTTGGGTGCTCTGAAGCAAGGTTCTTAATAAATACTGCACAGTTCAAGTTTACCTTCCTGTTGCTCCCTCTTCTAGTTATCCTTTAGAGACTTACCCCCTCCACAGTAAGAAGTTTGCAATAAGAGTAAAGAAAAAGAGAAAAAACTCCACTTTGCCTGATACCCTGGTGAATTCTGCAGGAGATGATACAATATTTCAGAGTAGCTGCCCTAACTTCCACCCAAACAGCTCAGAGAAATGCTAAAAAAATATGCATTTTATATGTTAAAAAAAGTTTACAGTGGCTGAGCTAAGAATTCTAACTATGCCTCCTCACATAGTATAACTTTTTATTGCTGTTAAAACTTTCTTTCTTGACCTTCTTGTCTTACCGAGACATGTTCTCCCAGCGACAGTGAATTTTAATAACATCTCTGAATATCTACAGTCTGATTTTTCTGCCAGGCTGTGAGTTGAATTGGCATTTTGTTGCACTGCGCCAGGCAGCACGATCAGTATTCATATTTCGACACACTTTTCTGAACAGCTCCATGAAAGACCACTTGCAGGACATTTTCAAGGCTCCGTCCTACCTCCAAACCTTTTTACGCGTCGCCATGTGAATGTCAAAATTTAACCTTCCCTTTAAACCCCAAAACTGCAGTTTTCTTGACATTAAATATCGGATAGCATTTTCCTGCTTAACAACAGCAACTCTGTTCTTTTCCGTGTTCCTGCCTGTAACAATAAAACCCTCTGCACATTAAATATGATGGATTATGGATATTATATTGGTTTTGTGGTTGTGTTTTCCATAGCTGAGTTGTTTCAAATGTATCCTTCCTAAAAAATTGTGAACACTATACATTCTCCGCATTGTAACTTTAGGAGCCAAAATATTATTGTTGTTGTATCTAGATAGATGTGCACCTGGGCAGGTGACATTAATTGGCTGTGCAGTCTTCAAAAGGAACCATTCTATGCCGGGTCAGGTGTTTCCGCCCCAAAGGAAAACGTTTTTTTTTCAAGCTGGTGTCGGTGTGAGAGCGGAGGCAGCTTGTGTGGCAGCACTCTTATGTTTTTTTTACTGTTCCGAGTTAATTAACCATCTTTGTTTTAGTGTTTTGGCACAGGAGAATATAAATGAACAGAGTGTTCAAAAGGACTCGGGCTGTGTACGTTACATCTTTTGCAATACCATCCGGAGTCATTAAAATGTATCCTGGGTGAGAGACATCTCAGTGGCTTCAAAGCGTAGGCCTAGCCTCTACAGTGTTGATTTACTTCCGTAGTCTTTGGTCTTACATCATTTCATTATGCTATGAAAAACACTTTCCGTGATTTAACATGTGCTTGTGATCAGTATACAAACGCAATGTATGCTGTTGCCCCCTGCTACCCATGTACAGCATACAGGCCGTGGTACTGAGAGAAAGTGCCATCTGCCCAAACGTAGCAAAGACAAATTGAGCATAGAGAGAACATAGAGAACTGCTTAATCATCCTTACCACTGCCGTCACTTGCTAGTTGCTACACTGTACATGTGTTTTCATAAGCCTTCGTATGTCATCCGCCCTGTTGGTTGGCACGTGATTTACGCATTTTTTATGATCAATGTCACTTCAATTGTTTTTCATTCATGATGATATAATGTGAAAAGCACACACTCTTGTCTTATCAAATGTATATAGTCTCATCTACTTTTCTCTCTCTCCTTCAGTCCACAGGTTCAGCGTGAGTGTGGAGCCGGGTACCAAAGTGGACAATGGGCCCGCCTCCCTCCACCTGTGCAATGATCTATTAGTGCTCACCAGAGGCGTGCCTCCTGTCGTCATTGGCCACTGGAAGCTGTCGGCGCTGCGTCGGTACGGTGCGGTGACGAATGGCTTTGTGTTCGAGGGGGGAACCCGCTGTGGACACTGTGAGTAACTGGCCGACTGAACAGGTTTTTATCTGCCATGTGGTGTGACACATAGACACATGGCCTGCTGCCAAAATGGGTCAACACTTTTAATACTTACATACCAAATAATAGCCACGGGCAATGCACAGTGCATCACAGCCCGGCGTTTTATTGTTGGTGGAGGTGTATTATGTTTGGGTAAATAACCAATAGCCAAGCCAAGAGGACATGTTTATTGTTATGTCTACCAAAGCTACAGTGGAGCTTAACACGGGATGGAAATCAATGGTTAACATCATGTTTTGTTCATTAGAATCATAGAGCCTTTTTCAGTTCTGTTTATGCACTGACATCTAACAATTATTCAAGAGGAAAAGTTTGAGATATGATACATTTTCCATAAGCAGTTTTACTCAAACCTCTTAAGCAAACAGGGTGAACTTTCAAGTCTAACCAATCAAGAATGCATTGCCCCAGAAACTTTTCTCCATGTGCACTAAATTCTCCTTGTTTAGAGCTCCTCCATTAGATACATAAACACTGCTTCAGTTCTCTGTAGTGCGGCAGCTTAACTGTCATCTAACACTTTCGAACTAATTTAAAAACACCTGTGATTTATTGCAGGTGTTAATTGTGCCACATTGATCCCCATAAGAAATTACTTTCTACATATAAACCAACCTCTCTGTGCGATGGCCCACCAAATAACTGTGTGTGTGTGTGTGTGTGTGTGTGTGTGTGTGTGTGTGTGTGTGTGTGTGTGTGTGTGTGTGTGTGTGTGTGTGTGTGTGTGTGTGTGTGTGTGTGTGTGTGTGTGTGTGTGTGTGTGTGTGTGTGTGTCGTTGCCAGGGTAAGGTATCCTCTGAATGTCCAGTTGATGTGGGCATGAATGTGAGGAATGAGAGACAGTTTTATGTTTGTTTGTGTGTGCGTGTGTGAGATCTAGACAGCTAAGTAAGTGTTTAATAGGACAGTGTTCAAAGTGTTGATTACTTAACTTGCCAACAGTTGCGATATCTTAAAATATAGATTTTTCGCAAGTCCTCATGAAGAGTGAGAAATTGCCTCCTAGCCGACATCTTGTTTTTTTGGAGATGTGTTAACAGAAAGTTTCAGGATGGACTCGTGTGATGTCTGTGTGTGTGTGTTTGTGTGTGTTTGTAAAGCGTCTCATGGCGCCTACAGGAATAACCACAAGGGCCATAGTCTCTGGTTTCAGTGTTCCAATGAGCAACATCTATTAATACCAGCCTCCTGTAGTGGTCATTTAGCCAGCCACATAATGCCTGCTGGCTCGATCGCCAATCACAGTTTGCTCCTTCACCTCCATCTACATATTACCCAGCAGCCACCGGGGCAGCAGCGAGAGGCCCACTGGGCATAGCTGCGGAAAGTGACAGAAAGACAGAAACGTGAGAGTGAAATCCGCCAGTGACATTCCTTTCGTGAGGCCAAGCTAAAGCAGAGTGTCCGTTTACACTTGTACATGTTTATTTGTAATTGGTGAGCACATGTGAGACATACCAGTCATTTTTATCAAGTGTTGGTTTCACCCAAAGCAGACTTTTCTTTCATTTGGGTGTTTACACACTAACTTGTCTGCGTAGAGTCACAGGTTCCGGCCTGTTGTATCTGTTTATGTATTACCCAGAAAGCATTGCAAACATTTCAATACCGTATCCGCGGCACTGACCCAGATTCAGTCAGAAGAGTTGGGAGTGCTTCTGTGCACTTGTGGTGAAGCAAATGCAGTGCAACATAGCTAACATACTGTATTAGTCTGTGAAGTGATGTTGGAGCATGTGCACCTATTATGTATGCAAACCCCACCATAAAACACTGGGCACTTCTTCATCTACATGTTTTGGACTCATAAAAAGATGAACATAATTAGCTCTACTCCAGCTAGCAATGCCATTAACCTTTTTCAGAAACAGTAAGCTGGGGAAATGCTACTGTTTATCATAACACTTCAGATCTTATGCAAAGACATTAGGATCAACTGCTCACTTTTTCCCGCTGGCATTTTTTTTCTTTTTTTTCTATTTATCTTTGGAACAAGTTCTAAGTGATGTGCAGTCAGCATCAGGAACAAAGAAAAAAACAAAACAAAAAAAACACAGAACTTACAGAATGAAATATTCAGCAACATAGATTCTTTTTTCTTCTGGTGAGATAAGTCTGACATATTGGCACGTCATTGTAGGATAAGCAAAGGGGGAAATGATAACATAAAAAACAACTGCATTCCATCTAGGTGAATCAATGGAGGATCTTTGTATTGGCCATGATGCCTCACTGTCATGTTTTACTGAAACACCTTTTGGAGTTTTGCCTGTGCTTTTCCTGCCATTGCAACTCAAATCATTTGGTTTGAAAAAGATTACAAGGCCTGTTTTAGTGCAGACATTTTGACTTGTCCTAATAGAAGGACAGAAAACAGAGACACTTATTACACTTAACGATGCCTTGTTCTATTAAACTGTCCCAGTAAGCCACGGTAGTTATCCTACATGAAAACCAAGACCCTGAAACTGAAGCAGGTACATGGAATTCAGCCGAAATTTATTTGAATAATTTTTTTGTACTGACATGTCTAAATGTGAATACATGATCAAGGTAAGAAAAAGTCCCAAAGGCTTTTTTCCTTGCTGACATTTTTTATGTTATTGTAGGAAACAGCACAGAATATCTAACTTTTAATTGCTGCGTTCACATATGTATGCTGTGTCCTTGGTGTGGCTAATTGGTACACCTAAATAGAACAAGGTAGCTCCACCTGTGCTTCTCCAAATAGGAAATGTCAAAAAGTCTACGGTAGGGATGGGTTGTTTACTGCTAGCGATGCAACTAGCTAGCTTGTGTTGCAAGTTTTGTTGAACTTGCAACAAAAGCGGATGTGTCATAAAAAGTAACAAAATGGCGAGCATATTTAAAGCAGACAATGAGGCCATGATCATTACAAATCTGTGCAAATGATGCAGAATAACTAGAAACACATGGTTCTCTATTAGGAGCCCTATTTGTGCACAGTACTTTGAACCAATGTCCTATGGAATAGCTCCACTGCACACCCACAGCACCATAATTTCCCTCAAGGCCTTTTTGCTCTGGCAAGTACAAGTGTGCGGGTCCAACAGTCATCTAATGCTGCTGAATAAAAATGTTTCACCCTTGACTGCCACTATGCTCTCTGCTGCAGCTGCACTTTGAAAGTCAGCTGGGCTTTGGAAGATATGATTTGTGGCTGCAGAGTTGAAGACATCAGGGCAAGTGACATGACAAGCATTTCTACTGCCATGGACACACACGCACGCATGCACGCGCAAACACACACATACACCCTAATGGGCAGTCGTACTTTGCAAAGTTTTTTTAAAGTATTCAGTATAGCATGGACAGACACACCCCAAAAAAACACACACACACACACCGACTAATGAGCAGCGACATGACAAGCCTTTCTAATGGCATGGAAACGCTCACACACACACACACACACACCCTAATGAGCAGTCGTGCTTTGCAACGTTCTTTAAAGTATTCCGTACAGCTGGGGTCTTCATGGCCCACGGGTTTGGACGTGTGGTGTGCCCTTGGTTGCACAGTCACATGCGCACACTGCAGCAGTGTGAATCAGTACACAGCCATATCACTACTCCAGCTGCCATTATGCAGAGTGATAAGGAGGCCACGCTGTTCTGTAATCGAGGATGTTTGGAGCGGAGTCTGTGTCTTAGCTAGACGGATATGTTCTGGCTTATCAGGTCCAGCACAATCACAAACACACACACACACACACACACACACACACACACACACACACACACACACACACACACACACACACACACACACACACACACACACACACACACACACACACACACACACACACACACACACACACACACACACTCAGATGACACTACATGCAAACACAGTAATAAAAGATACTCGGCAGGGTTCGAATAGCCGTCAAGCCTTGTGATCTAGATAAAAGCAATTTTAAGCTGACTTGCTATGTCGGCAATCTTTCCATCTCCCTCAGTCAGCGGGCATTACAGTAACACACACACACACACACACACACACACACACACACACACCCCTTATCGTAGTACAGCAGCGTGTATATGTGTTTAATGTTTGTAACAAGGCATTTTGCAGTGTTTTTGTCATTGCAGTTTGTCCATGTTCTCTGATGAGGACGCTAGTACAAGTAACAGGGAACTTTAACAAGTCTATTGCCATATGACATTAAAGTGTGAATGACCTACAGAGGTTATAATGTCTCTGACTCCCCACCATAGATTGTATATCTCCCCACCTGTTATAAGTGTTGAAACCTCTTGGGTGGGTGCTGAAAATGTCCTCAAGACAAAACAGCTGCGCATCTGCCTTTGACCCTATCACTTGTACAGCATATGCTTCATAATGCCAGTGTGAAGGATGGGAATCGCCTATGTGAACAAATCAGATGGTCCCAAGCAGACAGTATTTTGGTTTGCATTGTGTTATCTGGCCCATTTTTTTATTTTCAATATAATGTAGTACAGCTCCAATAGGAATATAAACTCTTTTTAAGATGAGCTGAAATGCAGCTGAACTCAACATATTTGTGATAAAACAAACACAAACAGGGTCCAACAAGGCCCCGAGTGGAATTCACAACAAATCAAAAAACACAAATACAACTGCCACAACATGCCCTCTGCGAGAGTTACAGAAAAGTGCGGAATGCATGCTTTTTTCATTTTCTTTCTAATGCAAGAAGATTACCTTTTTATTCGGTTTTTCGTTTAGTTTTGAGAGGTTATAAAGACATGAGGCTACCCGCATAAAGGCTTTAAGAAAAAGGTTTTTGAAAATGTGTGGAGAGAGAAAAAGCTTCTCAAAGCCTCAGGAGATTTTTTTCCTTTCATAATCCGATAACAATGAGAGACTAGACAGATACCCGGCCTGTACTTTACCACGTTGTGTACCAACAGAGTCAGCGAACAATGCATGACATCATTTTTTTTCGCAAAGAGTTGCATTTATATAGTCGAGTTATGTTGCCTCCAACAGGCAAAGGTTAAAATGAATCTTGGGCTATTTTGTCCTTCAGTCATGGACTTTTTATTCTCTTGAGTTTGCAGTTTTTGCTGGCATTGAATTAATGGTGGAAACTGCAATCTGAACCCGAACCCAAGAAGAAGCTTATTTTCTTTATCAATGATTTCAAAACTTTGTTAGTATTAGATCTGTCAGTGTGTAGTAACATTGCCAGTCTGTGTTCTATTGCTTTGATTTAGATGTATGAAGCAGGACACATAGCTTGTAACCTTGTAACTTAATACCTATATCATTTTCTTTTAGAGAGTTAATTGACATAGTCTGAATACATTCAAAAAATGTATTTTTATTAAATTACTTCTGTCAAAGGATTGCACTAGACTATATTGAACTGTGTTTCTATTATCTTCCCCTGTATCTGTGAATGCACTGCATCATGACAACAGCCTCAAGGCTAGAGAGACACTGTCATTCTGTGAATAGTTTGGGCCCTGTCAACTTCTCAGAAGTCCCTCCATCATTCAGCATTCTCACTTGGATTTAAAAGGTTTTGCAATTGTTGTTTTTTGAGTGTTTTGTCGAATTGAAGTTAGAACATTTGCCACTATATGCAATCCAGGCTTTCATAGGGGCCTCATCTCAGCTAATAGCCTTACACTGATATCATCTGGGACTGTAGTTTCATGCTCCATCTCCTCGCGTTGTGAGTCGCTAAGCAGGCCGGGCACTTCCACCGACTAACTGAAAAAAAAACACTTTAAAATACACAACGGCTAATGAAGCTAAGAGGTTTCCATTACGTGTAATGCTCAGTGATGATTCAGGTGAGAAACTATTTTCAATTATTCAGCTGGAAGAAGTAATTGCTGCTCTGGAAGCATATTTTAATAGCTCTGAACACAAACGTAATGAAAAAATAAAAGTAGGTGTATAGTAAGTGCATTTGATTTTAGTAAGTAAAGTTTAACCTTCCAGTTTGATAGATGAGTGTTTAATGTTGCTTCGTAACCTTTGGAATGTCCTCGGTGTAATAAAAGCACGATACAGTATAAATGAGATCCATTTCGGTTTTTTTCAGCAAAACGGCTGCTTTAGAAATCTGTAGCTCGTTACTCAAGACTGACTCTGTGTGAATTATGAAGTGAGATGTTGTTTCTGCTCTCGGCTTTTCCTTTTTGCACCAAACTTTGTTCCACAAGAAGAAATGTTTTCATTAGATTTCTTTTTTTCTTTTTTCACCTTTTTATTTTTTAACCAAACCCCTGAATAAGGGCTCGAGGATGTGAGATTTTTTATTTATTTATTTTTTATTTTGCTCGTCTTGAGGTCGAGCAAATAGGTCTTTCCTGCCTCTGTGTGGGCTTGGTGGGCTGAATTGATAGACGTTTTATGTAGCCTTTAGAAGAGAACAGTCACCTGGACATCACTGAATATTATTTGGCCTTGATCAATGAATTCATTTTGCCAAAGCAGTTTTTTTCATACCTTGAGGTCATGCTTTGAATTTCACCAAAAGTATTATTCTTAACTCCATCAATTTTTTTTGGAGTAGTTCAACATGCACTCTTTCTCTCTCACTGAAAGTTCTGTCTAAAGTTCTGTCTAAAGTTCTGTCTATCTCTCTCTCTCTTCCAGGGGCCGGGGTTTTCTTCTTGTCCTGTTCAGAAGGAGAGCAGATCAGCTTCCTGTTTGACTGCATTGTCAGGGGCACCAGCCCCAGCAAGGCCCCTCATGGCGTACGACCTGCCCTGCCAGGTACACACACACACACACACACACACACACACACACACACACACACACACACACACACACACACACACACACACACACACACACACACACACACATACATACAATATTAAGTAAAGTAACACACACACACACACACACATACATACAATATTAAGTAAAGTAACACACACACACACACACACATACAATATTAAGTAAAGTAACACACACACACACACACACACACACACACACACACACACACACACAATTACAATATTAAGTAAAGTAACCAATCACATTGGTAGTAACTCTGTGACTTTCATTATAAAGGTTTACTGCCTGTTCTGTGTGCATGTTTAGCATTGGTGTCAGGCGCCATGCTAACGGAAACACCACATGCTCATAGCATGGACATATAGCCCCCGGGGGTCACCGTGGATTAAAGGGGTTGAGCCCTTGCGTGTGACTTGTGCACTATTGTACCTCACTGCTAATTTTATAGGCATTTCTGTGTCCACAAATACAGAGACAGAGGATGTAGTGACAGTTGAGGAAAGAAAAGTTGTACAGGTCACATGCCAAGGATCTGACAACTCTGTGATACATCAGAATAGACACAATATACATGCCTACCTCTCTGGGATACAGTATGCTTTGCACACAACATCTGTTTTCAGTTTGGGGCATAGGGGCTTAAATGGGTCTTATGTAAATGTAGAACAGATGCCAACTTGTACCAAAGAGACTGCATGTATTTATTATTTATTTATTTATAATACATACTGTGTGAGATAGGACATAGCAGGAGAAATAGCAGGAGAGAGTCAGTTATCATTTAAAAGCAAAATAGGATCGTTTTATTGTCATGGTTTTTGCCATCTACTTCCATCATACTAATAGACTTTAACTGTCCAGTCAATAGGCCTCTGTAGGCTTGTTTATATCCTGCTTGTCAGGGAGTGCTCTATACATGCAATCTCAACAAATCCAGCCAAAAGCTTGTCTTCTCGATAGCTAACGCTTGAGGCCAATAAAGATTCTGCTTACATTCAGTGTTTCTCGGAACATAATGCATATTTAAATTACATAATACAAAAATACAAAATGTATATGAAGTTATATATTTTTTATTTTTTATTGCATTTTGGAGTGACACTCGTGACTGAATGAACTCTTTTAATATTTCTGCCTCAGAACTGTCTAATTTTTCCTCTGGTGATGTAACAGCAAACGAGACCATCAGTGCAAAGAATGCTATTTTTATAGTTTTTCTTATGCCTTTGTCATGGGCTGGAACTATAGCTGGCATAGCAATAACACTACCGCTTTTGTCCAAAGGGGCTGCAAGAATGAACACAAACTGAAAGTTCCTTGGAGAACCTTTAAAAAAAAGTAAAAATGAGCTCTTCCTTGACCAGCTTTATCTAAGTGCTGCTTATAATGTATGTTAATACTTAAGTAATACAAATCCAATAATACAATATGTTATAATGTTACTCTGATGAGTGCAGTCTATGGCCTAATGACCACTTTTACTATTGACACTTGATACTTTGGTTGGTAATACATATGTCCTTCAGCATACAGTAGTATTTCCACATTGTGGTATTGCTATTCAAGCTTAAGTATCTTAATTACATTACATCTTGTACATGTTGCAAAGTCAGTATTATGCAAGGCCCTACAGGACTGGATTAGACAGACAACAAACATGTCCATGTCAAATGATGGCCATTGATTGAAGATGAAGTAAAGAGGATCCAGCTTGAAAATGTTAAGCCTCCCTGCAACATTTAGTCTAGTGTGAGCCAACCTGCGTCAGTGTGCCCTGAGGCCCACTGTAACCCCACCACATTCAGTGCTGTGAAGCAGCTATAATTAGCACGGAAGAGCAACGCTAGCAAATGTTAGCTGACACCTCGCATAGCGTAGTGAAGAAACTTGGCGTCTGAACCATAGCATTAGCTGCTGCAGTCCAGCGGCAGAGATCCAGGAGTTGGGTTGTTGACACCTACACACACAAGCACCCTGAACCTTTTGCAACATATGCACCTTGGCAAAAACACACACACACACACACACACACACACACACATATTCACAGTATGTATATATAGCAGGCATTACGTGTGTAATTGGCAGGGTTTTACACTAAATTGATGTTCCAACAGAAAGTCGAGGCGCCGATAACCTCCTGTGGGAGATGTTAAATTTACAAGCTGGTGAAACATTTGGCGACACGCTCACACATACGGTAGACATCTTCAAGAGGGGGCTGGTGCACACAGAAGCTCTCTTACAACTTTACAACTGCAGGCAAAAACATTGTTTTTTTCAAGCACTGGTGATATTTCAGATTTTGCTTCCATAACATGTTACCTTTCATACTGGTCCAAAAAGGTTTATATATTACTACAACTTTTCTTATTGTGTCTGTATACTTCTCCTATACAACCGTCTTTACCTGCCATTATCTCAAAATTAAGTTGTTCTAATACTGATACTTTTAACCAAAAATCAGCTTAATTTTTCATAATTATTCTTAGCACTATCCTAAGGGGTAATTACAGAATCATTTGTTCATATGTTGTTACTTATCTGATTTATCATATTATATGCTTAAAAACATGATGAAAATGCATTTCCTAAGATCTATACATAGTCTCTTTTGATTTCTAAAATGAAGAAAGGCTGTATCAAAACTCTGTTCAGTAAAAACCAGACACTATTATGTTTTCAAAATAAAATACAGATTATCCAACATATAGATTTTAGTTGTTTAAAGAGATGAAAATGTACGCATAATAAGTAAGATATTGCAAGAATTGTAATACAAAAAATACTTGTTTAATGTTAGTAAATCAACTGGCAACGATTCCTGATGTTGGCCTATAGTGTCACGCCTTGATATTGCCATTTATGAAGATACCAAATGGGTTGCTAGCTTGGTTTTGTGAGATTTTTAATTTCCAAAAGACATTCTAGCACACTGAAGTCTGTTTTCCTACCTCCATGTCTTTTTTTGTGTTTTGTGCATAAACAGCAGATCCCAATGCCGACCCCGTGTCAGCAGAGGAGCGAATCAGCCAGGAGGCATCAGACCTGGAGAAAAGACTCAGCATGTTGTCTCAGTGCAGCCTAGCCAGCAGCACGGGTAAGTTATCCTATTACTGCAACTCCACATTATATGAGCTCTCTGTCATGTATCAGAGGGACATTTGGCAAGATGCACATCCCTGGAGATAGGAAATATGTGATAGCCTTACAGTGGTGGTAGCTTTATGTGTTAATTATCATCCACATCTTCATGTGAACTTTCCACACTCTTTGAGTTGGGAACCTGGTTCACATATTCTCAAGCAAAGTGATTTAGCTACTCCATCTCTGAATCTACTCTACTCTTTTCACTCCTCTATTGTGCAGGACTGTCCCATCCCCACAGTACGTGAAACAGAAACAAAGTCAGAAAAATTGCTGCTGAAAAAAGCACCTGCTACAAAGGTGATATTACCGTAGCCGGTAACACTTTACAACAAGGGTACATTAATTAAACTTGACTTAATGCTTAGTTAATGCTTAGTTAACACTTAACAAGCATCAACTTAGCAATAACTAACTGTTATTAACTGCTTACTTTATGTTTTTAAAATACTTAACTAAGCATTTACTAGCCTTTATGCTTATTTAATGCTTAACTAAGCATTAATTTCCTAAGCAGTGTTAATGCCAAAGCAAGCATTGACTAACCATTAATAACTAAGCATTAACAGTTACTTAATGCTTAATAATCATTTCTTAACCGTTAATAGCATTAAATAAACATTAACAAACAGTTAATTAATGTACCCTTATTGTAAAGTGTTACCCTGTAGCCTATGTCCACAACCACAACAATACGTTTGTTTTAAAAAAACATAACTTTTTGCAATGTTTAGGCCTAGCATACACTCTTTCATATGATATTTTGACAACTAAGTAATATAACATCTCATGTTTACTTTGAAGACAAACAAATGCAAATAATGTATTTAATTTAACCAACATGATAAATAGATTTAAAGAGCCTCACAGCTGTACAGAAGACGCTTTTGTGTTACATTCATTGAAATGGAACTACATTTTATGTAGTCACTGTGTTGTTACTGGTCTGCTATATATATATATATATATATATATATATATATATTACATTTGTAGAGATGCAAATGAAATAGAAAAATCGGAAAAAAATATTATCTGATCTATCTTCCCTCTAACCGCCAGTTTAAAGTAGAAGTCTTTATTCTGTTTCAATGTACAGTTCTGCAAAGTGTACTTTGGCATGTGGTTGTAAATCCACTGATCACACACGTATCACTATTACTGCCGCCCGTTCTATCACATGTTTTCTAACACTAGTGGGTTATACTTTTCCAAAAATGATTATGAGAATGAGTCCCAACAGATGGTACCGGTGACCCTTATTTTTTGGGGTCCTGGCTCACGGACTACTTCAGTATTGAACATAGTCTTAATAAAATGTTTTGGTATTTGCTTTACTTCGAAACTCTTACTCATCATGGCACCATGTATGCTCAGGCTGGCTGGCCTTCTGTCCACACCAAGGCTTTATCTCTGCTCTGTTTGCGAGACCATTTTGGAAAAGTTATTGTTATCATTACGTGTCTGTATTAGTCAGAAATGTGAAGCTTGGATGCCCAATGATTCATTTTTGCTGACTGCCTTTTAAGCTCAGGGAGAGTCAGGGAAAAAACCTAATGATGTATGCCCTCGCTGCATAGAAATGCCTGCAAAACACTTGAGCTGTAGAAAATGAGAACAGTTAATTGTAAACAGATTTCACAGAGTCACAATTCTTTTGTACCCAGAGCCCAGTTAAATACATGATTCTTATAATAATTATTAAATGTTATGTATGTAGCAGTTTACCATTGGGATTGGAACTTAAGACCGACTTTATTCACAGGGAAATTGGAACACTGGAACACTATTGGAAAGTAGATAGCTCTCTGATTCACTGTTGTACAGAAGCAGGTCCCACAGTCCTGTTACATATTCTAGACTTTTGGTTCAAGGTGCCTCAAATAATGGTGTTTTTATTTATGATGATAGTTGATAATTATTCAATACGAAGAATTACATGTAGAGTAAATATGTTTTGTAAACTGATTGCAAATGTAAACAAATCCCCTTCCTCGGAAACTGCATAGTGCAACTTAAAGTTAAGTTTATTGGTCAATTCACACAAGGCTACATTGAAATTAGTTTTTTTGTGTAACCCCTGCCAAAACACCAACTCCATAGCAGGTCCTCGCGCAGGTTTAGGACACAATGGTAGACTCAGATGGTGGGCACTGTAGATGTTATACGAGCCATCACTAGTTTTACACCTAACACCCTCCAGTCTGGTTCCGGGGGTCCAACCAGCGACCTCACGGTTACTGTTCGGCCCCTGGTTCCTCTCTAGGCCATCCTACCACCCCATCATCCATATCTAATAACTTTTTCTCTCCCCTCTCTCTAGCTTCCACTTACAGCTACAGGACATCCGTGGCCGGGGACGACCGCAGTAGCATCTCCGGCTCATCCTCCAGCCAATCGGAGGCCAGTTACAGCAGCCGATACCCTTTCTGGGCGGAGCCGGTATCTCGGCTGCAGCTCTCCAGAGAGGCGGCCTCCAGCTCCAACACACTGAGGCCTCTGACTGGTTCAGACGACCGGCTTTACTCTGCTGTAATGGGAAGCTCCGGGGCCCCGCGGCCATCCTCAGCGCAGCAACTGCATCATCGCGGTCTCCATGACAGCGGGCGGCAGAGCTCATTGGACAGTGGCATTGGGATTGGCATAGCGACGGGCAGTCAGTCGTCTTACTCTGGGAGCTTCTCCTCATGTACGGGAAGCCTGGAAACTGGCAGCCAGGGAGGCGGGGAGGAGTTTGGGTCTGTGGCTTGTCTTCCTGCACCTCCTCCTTCTTCACCTCCTACTATTGTCCCATCCCCCCTTTCTACTCCTTTCCAGTCCATGTACAGTTTGTCTACCTCGTCTTCCCCCTGCCCCTGTGCCTCCAGATGTAGCTCTAGTGCGTCCAGGCACAGTGAGGAGTATCACATCCCCAGTCAGCGCTATGACACCCCGAGGAGTCTGCTCCACAACCTGTTCATAAGGGAACCCACAGCCCTAGAGAACCCACCACACCTGGAGCTGGACAGCAGGGGCAGTGGTGGGGATGGAAGGTCCAGTCAGGGACACAGGTGGAGCAATACACCAGCAGGCCTCATGGCTCAGCATCAGGCCATGATGCAACGCTCGCTCTCCTGGGGCAGTGAGAGGGCGCCCTCTCTCTCCTGGGGCAGTGAGAGGGCGCCCTCTGTGGACAGTGAGGGGAGCACCACACCTAGACACATGCTGCTGGGGCCCGGAGGCTTGGTTTGTGGAGAAACACAGGTGCTGGCAGTCTCGCACTCTTTCATACACCAACATTTAAATCATTTATAAGTTATAATTGAGTCCCCTGTGAAATGAAAAATGGAGTCAGCAATTCTAGGGAACGCTTGCTGTCAAAATCTCTTTTTTTAATCTCCTCACAATCAGTTAACGTGTGTGCACTGAAAAAAAATCCAGTGTTAATTCACCAACACATCATGATGTATAAGTTATTATAAGTGAGTCTTCTGTGAAATAAAAGCTCTCTTAGAAGAAATAGACTTTCTTAA
Source organism: Ammodytes marinus (assembly GCF_949987685.1). Lineage (NCBI taxonomy): Eukaryota > Metazoa > Chordata > Actinopteri > Uranoscopiformes > Ammodytidae > Ammodytes > Ammodytes marinus. Next base: position 24,318,823 of record NC_137235.1, read on the forward strand.
AAATATTCATAATGATAGTCTAATAACCCAGAGGAATTTGGTTAATCACATAATAATATAGAATTACATAATGCAGACTTCCATTTTTCTTTATTTGATACCATTTTCCGTGCTAACATTTGCATTCAATATGGAGTCTCATTAAAATGGAACAAAATGGATTTCAAATCACCATGCTAATCACTTCCTCTAGCTCTGGGTTTCGCTCCCTCACATGTTAATCACTCCTTAATGCTTCTGCTTGCATTTATTAAGTCCACAGGGGTATTTTTCTTTCATTCTAGAGCTCATGAATGGGATCTTTATGCTAATAAGCTAGCTTCTCTGTAGAATTGTGGTTATAGGATGTTGAGGGATGAGGAAAGAGGCAGGGTAGCTACAGGGGGCATCGCTGAGTTGACCATGTGGGCACCTGCAGTCACAGATGTTAAGCTGTATTGAAGTCAACATGCAATAGGAGACCTGGCTCATATATTTCTATAGTAATAGATTTTTGGGAATTACTCCTGGGGAACTCTGCTGTTTGAGTATGCTAGAGTCTACATGATCCTGTGCAATTTTTTATACTTTTTAATGTGGACAAAAGAGGCTGTGCACATTTACGTTCAGTCAAAGGTACAAGTATAAGACGCAAAGCAAAGCAACTGCCAATTTTTAATCTTAAGCTTGTACTATACATTATGTTGTTTTAACTGGATGGTAATAGATGACGAAATAGGTTGAAGTGTTGTTCAAGTGTGTGTTTTAGTGATTTAGCCAGTCTGGTTTGGGTCTGCTTTTCTAATGCAGTTTTCCTTTGTTTGGCCTTTGTACTCCTTACTGTTCTTGCCACAAAAGAAAGCAGCAGCTCAAGCAGCATCTCTTTTTCCTCTTGACATACACACTGCTTATTGCTATTCAACATAACGACTCCCTTGGTAATTGTGATTTACAGTTGTCAATGTGGCTTAAAGGCTCACGGAGAAGCTGAGAACACTGCAAAATGCTGAGCAAAGCTTGCCACAGGAGAAGAAAAGCAGGGAAAATATTGCTATTCTGTGATTCAAACTGGGGATTGCAAGTGTCATAAGCCATTACCAGAGGACATGGGAGAACAAAACTTTTTGTACCTATTTGTTAGCTCACCTTTAATATAATCTGCCTGCTCATATTGTGGTGGCAACCCATTCACAGCATTCGAGGTTTTGTCCATACGGGCAGTCAAGTCTCCAGTACAAGAGACTTAACAAGTTGTTGGTCACAGGGCGTGAAAACTTGGTGGGAAGATTCAAACACCAGCGCAAAGCCACTGTGAATAGTTGTCCTCACTGTGAGGTGACAGTGTGTGCCACCCGCGGAGCCACCAAGCCGCCTATGTAGAAAAAAAACGTGAAACTTGTCTAGAGCCAGTTGTTTTCCCTCTGATAATGCTGTCTGAAACCTCAAAAGCCCACAGAAGAGACATCCCCACACTGTCTAATTAATTTTCTGATGGGTTGTGAAAAGCGCTTCGCCCACTGTAGCAGGCAAATTATCATCAGAGGAGGAAAGGGAAGCCACGTGTCTTGTGATTTCTGACAGCTTGTGTAGGAGTCTTTATGTGTGTGTGTGTTTTCACATTATGTGAATGCTGGGGAGAAAGACAGAGAGCAAAGGGGAGTTGAGTAAGTTAATGAGTAGTGATGAAACCTGAAGAAACCCTGAGAGAGGAGATTCCTCTTGTGTTTTTCCTGTGTATTTTCTCTTTATTCATCATTCCTTGACTGTGAAGTGTCAGCGGCTTAATGTGGCAGAAACCGCACATCCTTCATGTCTGGTAATGAGACAGACCATGCCTGATTGGCTCAAGACCAATGGAACACGGCATGTGACAGATTTTATTCTTCAAGCTTGAGCATTCTGTGTGTAGGAGAGGGTGGTAAATTAGTCATGAATCTGAGCCAGCCACCCTTTTGTCTCGTCTGCCACCTCTGAAGATGTCAGCTCCGTCCTCCAGGCTCCTTTTCTTCACCTCATGCCACCTCCCTTTTCTTCTTTTCTTTCTCCTAATCAAGCCTTTTCCGAGCCTCTCTGTACACAGCTGCTTACAATACTATATCTCGCCTCTCCATATCTCAAATCTCAGCAGTTTGATAAAGTAAGCGGTGAACAAGGTTGAAGGTTGCAGTGAAAAACAATTGACCCTGCGTGAATGATAACATCTCTTGTCTCCCCCAATCAGTGCAATCAAGATTCAGACAACTACATTACACCAGAGCAGTGGCGCTCTGCGAGGAACAGATGTTTGCCTCAGGTAAGATTGTATCCACTCATTTCAGTTTTGGCTCTCATGGAGCCATACAAAAAAATATTATATGTGCAGTAAGCAAGTCTATGTAACATTTGAAAAATGAAATCAAAAACATTTTCCTGTTAAGATTGATACGTTAAATGTATAAGCATTACCCACACCACCCTTGCACATTCAATACACACAGGTCTTGCTGTTACAGCTTTCACTAGTTTATGGTGGCTAATGTTAGCTTTAACTACATGTTTTAACTCACTAACTGCTATATTTGTCCATTTAAGGCTCCTCTGACTGTTAAACGTTGTTCTAAAATGTCCCAGATGAACACGAAAATGTCTTTTGAGTAACTGACTCAAGAGAATCATGGGAAAGGAAGGCACTTTTGGCTACAGTTGCTGCATACTGTGAATAAGCTGTCATAAAGAGCTTACAGATAACATTTGAAACCATTTATTTTCTAGGTTGCCAACTCACCATCAGGCCTGTTGCCTTCTGCAAGTATGCAAGGTGTGTTTGTGAATGCATTAATGTGCGTGGGTTTGTGTACAGTGTTTAAACATTCCTGAGTGTTTAAATGTTTTGGCACATACTAATCCATGACTTTTCAGAGGTATTGTACACTTCACTGCAGTGAATGATTGACAGAATCTTTTTTTATTTTTTGTCTGGTCATTTAAATCCCTCATTGATTTGGTTCATATTCAGACACATTAACTAAAAATGAAATCCATCGACATAAACCCAAAGCAAATAAACAGTCCGAACATTAACCCAAATAAAATAAATGTACTTGACAGCTTGTGACTATTTACTTTAAGTTAAAGTTTTAAATATGGTTTATATAATATGAGGTACTGCATAATTTAAATGATCCAGCAACACAGGTTGTCAACATAAGCTCCAGCTTTTAGAGGTAGATAATTAAAATGCTGCTGCTTACACGTTGATGTAACAGTGTGCAATAATGTAAAAAAAAAAATCACATTTTAATATATAGCACTGTTGCATAATACTTTGAATTATTTTATCTTTGATACTTTTTGCTGATATGTTCATACTTCTACTAAGATAATATTTTCCTGTAACAGAGTATTTTGACTGTGTTGATTTTCTTTCTCCAATAAGTAAATGATTTGAATACTTAATACAATAAATACTAACTACTGTGATTCTGTCATCATGTGAATTGAAGGGACACAGTATATGACACTGATGTACGTATGTCTTCCCAGAGCCTGCTCTCTGTGTGAGAGAGGAACATGATGACTTAGTGGATCTTGGTGCTAGGTTAGCATGTCTCCAGAGGCCGGTGGCAGTGTCCTCTCCCCCACCCTCTACCCCTCCACCTCCACCACTGAGCATGTATAAGCCAGCCTGTGGTAAGATAAGACTAATACGTCTGTGTTTTTTTTCTTTTTTGAAAGTAACTTATTGCTGATATATGGACATTTGATCACAATGGACAGCTAGTTTAGGTTGGATTTTTCCCTCAGGTATGTTCCAGTCATGCCGTGAAGCTCCCCCGTCCGTGTACCTGGACACTGGCCTCCATAGTGACAGCTCTGCTAATTACGTGAACGTCCCCGTTAGCCTCCTGCCCACGAGAGCTAACAGAGAGCTGCTCTATACACAGCTGGACCTGCAGGAGATGGCTCCAGCTGCAGTCTCCAGTCCCCACAGTGCTGTCAGAGGTAAGACTTTGCAGCTCTGCAGACACAGTGAGAACACTAAGCCCTGAATGCTCATTTTAGATCTCCATTTGTCTGTTCCTGCGTCTGCTGTCTTTTTATCTGGCTTTTGTGGGAAAGTGAAGTCCTTGCCTAATACCCATAGGCCCACCTATTAGAAGAATACACATAATTAGAGTTTATGGATTCATTATGGGTAGTAAACAAAGGCAGGGCTAAGGAGAACAGAAGTGAAATAGGAAAAAAAGTGTTTTAATGTGTATCCAACATTGTTTAAATAGACTAAAATGTCATTGGTATGTCTTATACATTTACTGCATAGATACTGGCGGGGTGGGTGATTTGATAGCTATTCTAGTCTGTGTACCGCTTCTTACAAATGTAGCACCCAAAGAAATAAATGACACGGCACCATCATGACAGACAACATACATCAATTTACATTTGATTTGGTTGAGAGCATTCTCAATTGCTGCCTATTTTCCCCCTTTCTATTTCAAGTTTTCCTTGCAATTATTTTCTTTTCAATTTCCTTACAAGTAGAAACAAATCGGTACACTGAATAGCAAAGAACAATTTATTCATGTAAAACAGACGAATTAATTAGATTTCTACAGTGCGTGTTCTTATGAAGTATTATCACATATTTATGGACTCAATTTATAACAGTGGCGTTAAGCAATTTACAATGATCTATATGTAACAACATCGATTCTCAGGTGTTAATGTCAAATATAAATGTAATTGTATGTATCCTTACAATTCAATTTAAATGGAGCGTTTCAGTAACTGAACAATGCAGCTCAGACAAGTTAAAAAAGCTGTGACACAAAGCAGTAACACAAATGTTTTCTCTTGATTCCCCGAGCAGAAGAGGGCTCCATCAGGTACGCCCACCTCCACATGGCTGCCATGGATACGGCTCAGAGAGTGGGGGCGGCGCATGTTCAGGACAGGCCGACTCAGCGAGGGCCACCACACTGACTGTGCAACCAACACCATGACAATTCAAAACAGATTGCATTGCCCGTTCTATGGATTTTCCTGAATAAGCTAAAACGCTCTTATGCAGTCGATCATCATGCCAATCCATTCCACTCCGAATAAGAAAAATTAGGAAAATGTCTGGGGAGTCTCTAATGGAGCTGCCGTCTTGGATGTGTTTTGTGTTCTGTTAAAAGTGTTTTCCATCTTATTTATTTGTACTTAAATAAGTGCTTTCCTGACTTTCTCTTGATGAAACATTAATGTTTTTGGCTGCGTGGCACTTATTTTCAGCTGAGTTTGAAGGAAAAGCTATGTGCCTCTTAAGATTCTCTCAGGATGATTGTTCAGCTTTGGCATTGGTATACATGGCCTTAATTATTGAATAATCCCGGACGTTTACCAGTGATATAGGACAATAGAGACAAAAGTAGGTGGCAGCTTTGCCTGTTATCAATTAGTCATTGCTAGATTTCCTTTCTTCAGACTGCTTGGGCGTGGCTCTATTTGTTGCTGCCTGTGCTACCAAGAGGTCACCAAGTACCATTATCTAAAATTCAAATGATTAATCACAGGGTTGATGCAAAATGAGATCCAAGCCCCCTTTGGTGCACCTTACAATTGACTGTTAAGAATCCCAGCTTGCCTGGGTTTCATTCCACATCAGACTTTAAAAGCATTGGATTGAAATGAGCAGCTCAGTTCTATCTCGGGTTGCAGATGACATTAATCTAGACCCGTGTGGCCCAAGCAGGACATGACTGAGTAATCAGCCATTCAGTAACATTATTCATGCCAGTAATCAATGTCTCTGTTTCTGCTCCGTGAGAGGGCAGGAGGTGATAAATGGGGAAGCACAGTGCGTGTTCCAATTCCTCACCTGCCTCTTGATATCAATCAGGACAAATTGTCCAATATCCGACTGTAATTTATTCTATTGCTGGCGGTTTCCCACCGGTGTGTCTGAGAGGTCACCTGGAAACATGAGGATGACAACTCATCATTTTACCAAGACTAGCTTGCTTTCCTTTACAGGACTTGTAAATAGTAACTGCTTTTATTTATGCGATGATAAGAAACTATATTTTTGAAATATTACCATTTGTATGTTGTTGGCACCTGTATCTCACTGATTATTAAAGATTGCCGTTACATTTTCAGGTTTCCTTGTTTGAGTGCTTCTAACATGACTCAGCAAAGCGTTCTTCACTTTATATTGATTAAACACAGCAGAGGCAAACCAAGCTGTGAGTTACTACCGTAACAGCCTAACTAATGTAGCATTTATTGCTATTGATAGACAGTGTAGACAAATTGTCTGACAATAATGTTACATTATGCCATGAAGTAATCATGGTTGGCTGTTCCCCAGGACCTGAACCATCACTTGGTTAAAAGTAACTGGTGAGGGATGGACATGTGGCTTTCTTAAAGCACTTATTTTCAGCCAGACATTTCTTCTACAGCTGTCTGCCATTAGCTGTAAATCTATGTTGCTACAGAGAACCAGATTAGTATGTTAACTATTCCATCTTTATTGTGACTGATAATCTGATCAGCTGAATTATAAGAAATATCTCATATGTATTATGTACAAGCAACCTACAATTAATTCATTCAGCAATTTCTCAACAAATCAACAATAACACTAGAAAAGTAGAAAACAGTAGTAGAAAGGGAACGGGGGAATGTAGCATGTATGTATGTGTGTATGTTGTGTGTGTGGTTGTAGAGGGAATCAATCATCTCAGTTCATTCAACCTTGACTTGATGGGTGTGATCCGAGCCTCTCAGAGCTCATTGTGCTCCAGTCCCTCACGAGAGATCTTGTTGGACAAGTCCTGCATGTGTTTCTTCATCTGAAATCAAACAATGAAAGACACGGACCATTTATATGCATGAGAACATTCTATAGCTCCAATCTAACTTAGCCCTGACGCAAATATTCATGCGGGACACACTTCTCAATTTTCTGCAATGTTCATATTATGTAAATGGTATCTTTGACCCAACCGGCTTGATTTTATTTATACTGTATCTGAAATTGCACAAACAATATATGCTATTACCTAATTGCCAGTTGTATCACTGCCAATGTTTAAAATTCAAGCTTTAAAAAAAAACTAAGTATGGACCTCCCTTTGGCTACAATACAAATTATGCTTACAATAATTAATCTGTGATCTGTTTCTTTGTAACTGCATTTTCTCAACACTAAAGCAATTTTTCATTGCTGGTCTATTCCACAACATTGTTAGTTTGGACTTATGAAGAGCAGCCAATGACAGTAGAGCCTGCGTACCTTGTAGCCCATCTCCCTGGTCTTCTCGGCGATATTGTTGTACTTCTCCTGGTTCCTCTTGATGTGCTCGGTGTCTCCCAGAGCCTCCACGTGTCTCAGCTTCTGGTGGGAGAGCTCCAGCTGCTCCTGGTAATGGCTGTGCTTCTCCACCTTGGTCTCAAAGTGCCGCAGCTCCTCCTACGAGAACAGGGAACAGGAGGGAAGTGAACACATTAGGGGGTGTCACTTCAATCCACCTACAACTAAATGCACAGCTGCACAAGGGACGCTGATATGCATCCCAAGTAGTGACTAGAGAGAAAAATGTCACAGAGTAAATTCTAGCTGAAAGTTTTCCTGCGATACTTCTGATCTCAAAAGGCAAGGTATCTTTCAAATAAATTGAATTTTAAATTGAGTTCACTGTGAGAGATAGGAGAGAGGAATACTAGCAACTGCTCTCCAAAGATAATTCAGCCGTACTAAAAGAGAACTCGATAAAAAAGTTTCTAAGAGTTGTACATGGAAAAAGAAAAGTTATCCAAAATGTATTGGTTAAAGTGTCAAACTGTCACAAGTGATGCAAGGGCTACCTTGAGAGAGTCCAGCTCATCATCGCTGAGGTTCGCTCTCTTGGCAGCCTCCCACAGTTCAATCACACGGGGCTCCCGGAACTCTACAGAGGAAGAGAGAGAGAGGAAGAGAGAGAGAGAGAAAGAGAGAGAGAGATTAAGATGAACAGCCCAGGGAGACTTGGAGCTTGGAGCCTCACCAATCCTGGAACACTCAGAGGAGGGAGGCAGCATTACAGAGGAGCAGTCACATCAAACGTTTGATACGTTACATTCACAACAACACGCTGCCCTAGCTGCTCAATCATTCGGTATGGACAGACACAGCATGAAAGAGAAAAGAAAACCGCTTGCGTTGACTTTTCAGCATTAAGTGCTGTCACAGCCTTGTCTCTTCACTACACAACCCCACAAGCACTATGGAAGTACACGTGTTAGGAAAGCAGACGGAGAGGAGGAGACCAGGACTGTGTTGTGTAAGAGGAGGCAGGCAGAGAACAAGCAGGTCACAGGGAAACAACCTGCAGGGGAAGCAGGAGGGAGGAAGTAACACAGTCAGCCTGAATGAGCAATAGGAACATCACCTTGATCTACAGACTCCGACTGAGACCGCACACACACACACACACGCCCGCACGCACATACACACACACGCACGCGCGCAGCACAACAGGTGAGATCAAAGACTATGAACTATAAGGAAATCGATGAGAGAGTATTAAAGGTTTTTTTAGAGTTAAAAGGCAGAAAAGACAAGCCGGTTCTGACATCACAGCATGGATGCAGCATAGTGGGCTTCTTAAATGCCTCATTTTTCACTGAGCAGTACAGTTTGGTACGGTATGGTTTGGTAAGAAATGCTCAACCCTGGATCTGACTTGCATTTCCACTGCCGACAGAACCCATACTTGGTAGGCAGGGTACATGGCGGATGGTGGTAGCCGCAGCCAGAGCTGTTGGTTGAATGGCATTGGCTGCAGAAGCTACGTAACTATTGTGACATCATAGCAGCGGGGACAGTGTAACCCGCTGATTCATTCAATGAAGGGGAAGAATGTGTCACATTAAACAAGGGGCTGAACAGTCATTTTTCTTAATGATTCACTTTCAGGGGGGATGACACTGCAGTTTGTCTCTTGCACAGAAATGATGACTGTCGACAAATCAACGGACTGCAGACAGTGTGTAGCTCCACCCTCTTGGGACCGTTTGGTACCCCAACGAAAGGGTGAGAAAAATAGGTATGGCACAGTTGGCTTATTTTGGTTCCATTTCCAACTTTTGACAGTGGAAAAGCAAATAAATGTGTGCCGTTCTGTACCGAACTGATCTGTATGGCTCATTGGAAATGATGCTTAAATTACCTCCTCTAGTGGCCTATTTTATTGAAGAGAAACATTTAATTTGGAACTAAAAGCATACAACACTTAAATTAAGCTGTTAGCATGTCAATGTTCACGAACTGTGCTACAGCAGAAGGAGTGTGTTATTATGATTACACATCCCGGTGATGAGGCTGTTGAGATTCATGTGGAGTGTCATTGAGATGCAGAAGGAGACTGCTGTGTGTGTGTGTGTGTGTGTGTGTGTGTGTGTGTGTGTGTGTGTGTGTGTGTGTGTTCTCTCCATCTCTCACCGCTGTCTTCGGTGAAGCCTTCGTGGCTGATCTTGCGCAGGCGGTCAAAGCCCTGGTTGAGGTCTCTCATTCTGTGCTTGAGGTCCGTGTGCTTCTGGTGCAGCACATGCTCCTTGGCGTCGCCCTCCAGTGGAGAGATCTCGTTCTTGTGCACTTCTTCTGAGGAAAAGACATGACAGAGGGGCAGAGGAGGGGAAGGTACAGGGAGGCCACAGTCCACAGAGGGTTGGGGTGGGGGGGTTTGGAATGGGAGCGAGGGCAGAGGAGGAGATTAGAGGGATAAAACAAGAGGAGAAAGAATAAAAATAGGCACTAAATGAATGCAATTAAAAGAGACAAAGGAAAGAAGCATCCAAATTCTGACACAATAAGTCGATAAGAAAAATAACAGTAAAAGAGTATAATAAACAAACAATAGACAATGTTGCTCACGACAAACCGAGATTTGGTGGACTTAACAAATTTGATGTTGTGTGCTTAAGTGCTAAGGCATTTAAAGGGCTTGTCATCTTACCAGTTAATATGACAGAGTGGTTCTGAAATACCTGTCTAACCCTAAAAAGGTGAGACAGTTAACGCTGACTCTCTTATAGAGGTGGACATTTGGATTAAAAAAAAAGGCAAAACAGACAACCCATTGAAACAGGCAGTAACAGTGTGTGTGGATGGAGATGGTGATGTTGTAGAGTTGGACAGAAACTCCCCCTCAAGGCAACATTGGACTGGCTCAATATTTAAATGCATCAGACAAGCTGAAAAACCCTGCTGGCTCGTGGGGCATAAACATAGCACTGTGTGAAGCGCTAACGAAAAACGTTCTGTCAGTGAACAGCTGGAGAGTGCCCATCACACCCAGAGGAGAGATGGCTGTTGTCTATCGCGTCTATCTTCAAAACAGCGGGGCCCGTCAGCTGAGCTTAAAACTCACAGCACGATGTTATGAGACAAGCACAGATAAGAGCAGAGCACAGGGTGACAACATATGCAATCTGATACCTTTCCATCTAACGGACATGTCCACAAGACTGAACAAACGCACAGCGAGCACTTCAGACTTGATGCTGGTGTTTTGGATGCCTGACCTGAGCGGATTTGCTTTGCCTTCATTTATTTTGGAAGATGCCCTGACACTTAGAATATTATAATATGGCTTTATTTATGAGTTTTATGTGAATAATATGTACATTTTATACCGGGAAGAAAGCCAGAGGTGAATAGGAGAGAATAGGACAGGGCTCATAAAGAGCAAAGGGAGTGATTGATGCTTCTCACCCTCGGTCCTGCTGACTGTGTCCATGAGGATGTTGTACTCGTGGATCTTGTCTTTGTGATGCTGGAACTCCCTCTTCAGGCTCGACAACTCCTCTTTGGAGAACTTCCCTGAGGTCTGGGCCTGGTGGTGTGTTTGTGTGTGTGTGTGTGTGTGTGTGTGTGTGTGTGTGTGTGTGTGTGTGTGTGTGTGTGTGTGTGTGTGTGTGTGTGTGTGTGTGTGTGTGTGTGTGTGTGTGTGTGTGTGTGTGTGTGTGTGAATGAGTGAGTGAAGGGGGGGATGGGGTGGGGCAGTCATCAGATACAGAAAGTCAGGCAGGAAGGAGCTATTCTCGAGGGCAGTGGGAAAGTAACATATATTTGATTTGGAAAAAGAATGACAGGTTGTGGTGTTTCAAACAGGATCTCTGTTGGGTGCGGTAAAATTCCTTGACTACATGTCTGGAATGTGTGGCATAGGAGAATTTTCAAATTTTGTAGGGTTCTACAAAATACATATATATATCTCCGATGCTCAGACGCGTCAAAATTCACATTCCAAATGATTCGCATTTTCGTGCCGTTTGTTCGCGATGTGTCTGGTGTGCAAAGACCTTTATATTTGGAGCAAATGTCACCTCACAAAGTAGTTGTCAAAGCACAAGCTTATGAGAGCAGTAACTGTGCTGCGTGAGAGCCTTGAAAAGTCTGTACCCTTGTAAAACAAGCTTGGTGCATCTGGTCTTCCTTTATGTGAAATTGAGTGACAATTATTTTTTAGCTAGACTCAGGTTCACAGGGAACTGTAAATGTTACCAGTAACAAACAAAAAAAGGAGGGCATATATATATTGCAATATATTTTCAGTCCTTGCGCCTTGGCACACACATACACACCTTGTTCCAGAGTTTGTTCAGCCTGGGATCTTCAAATATGTCTCCTTCTTTGGTCTCGTGGTCCTTTAGGTGGTTGTTCTCCATTGGACGAGTGTCTCTCTTCCCGTCCATTCCATACTTGGCCAGGATCACTGCATGACACAACACATTAGACTTTTAGCTAATGCTGTGATACATTATCTGGACATGAACTTGTAAGCATACACTCCTCAACTAAATCTAAAGACCAGGGGAAAATTGCAAAGTAGATGATGAACAGCCTGTTTGAGTTTAAATTCAGTTCTCAATAAATTACTTAAATTTGTTTCGTCTCTTGCTCCTGATGGCATTTTGAAACTCTACTTACAACTTATTACGATCAACCACCGAGAAATGAAAATACTTTGGAATGTTTCCCCGGTCTTTAGATTTTGTTCAGGAGTGTATAAAGGACTGACAACTGAGGCTGCCATGAGAGGAAGCTCGTTTGATAACAGAAATAATCTAAATTGACTAGGAAAAAACATTTGCTCATCTTTTAAACAAGACTCTTAAATATTTAACATAAAAAATTAGCCAGAGGCTCCGCAACCCCAGTGACAGCAATTCAATAATTCCACGCATGGAACAGCAAAAGGTGAAGCATCTCCAATGAATCCTCTGCTGAAAATAAGCTGAGCAGGCCAACTCATAAGGTTTGGAGTCTTGGAATCTGACGGGAGCCTATCATAACAAACCAACTTCACTTCTACATAATCAAGTAGCAAACAGTAAAAGGTTTTTGAGTACGGTTTTGTCATGCAGCTTCTGACCAGTAAAAACCATATAAAGAAGAGCGCGAGAGAAGACTTAATGCTTATTTACCCTGCTACTCACTTTAATCCAACTCCGTACTCAACTCAAAACGTAGCAGGACTAAAGATTAATAAAAAAAATATATATATACACATCCAAAACCTGCCAGGACACAAATACTGAGCAGTTAAGTCTTGTGTGTCTAAAAATTTCAGAATGCTACATAACACAATCAAGTTGGACTTGGCTCTGAAGAAGCTCTACCCTCATTATTCTGCTCTCGTAAACAGTTATAGCAGCCGGCAGCCGCTGATTCAGCAGCACCACCACAAGTTGGTTACCCATCTGTATCACTTGTTTACTAATTATACTTCATATGGAGAGTATATGCATGCAGTGGGCTAGTTTAATATCCTCATAAACAAGATGCCCCCACTAGAAGACAATCTCTGCGGCACTGTTTGGCTCACATGCTTTACAGTTTATGGGCTCAGCGGAGGCTCTTGCCCAGAGTGATCTACAATGTGTACAAACAGTTGAATAAGTTTAGATGTTATCAGATCAACAAGCAAGGTGATGGGGGCGCCCTTAGCTCAGTTGGTAGGGTGTCCCCCCCATGGGCCTCGGCCAGCAGCGGACCCGGGTTCGATTCCAGCCCGCGGTCATTCTCTGCATGTCACTCCCCTCTCTGCCCCATTTGAACCCTGTCTCTACACTATCAATAAAAGCATAAAAATGCAAAAAAAAAAGCAAGGTGACAGGATTTGTCCATAGGCTTATCACACTGACTGCATGAAGGAAATATGCTATTAAAACAAAAAACAAGGAAAGACAGAAATGATGGTTGTGGCCAATTACAATGACTGAAGCAGAAGGACTTAACACATTGAGAAGAGGCTTCTTAAAGATTTATATTCCGCCCACAAGAATGCAGTGACTCTATTACTCTGCTTGGAATAGAAGGTCACCCCACCACTAGGGAATTAGTTAGTAGAGCGGGTGGACTGCTGTATGAGCTGCTGCTAGTGGCAGAATGCTAAACAGAGCAGTGAGTATTCCATGATGGGTCATTACCTGCAGGTACTTAGGTGAAACACTAACTCTAGATTTATTGGACTGGATTAAAGATTTTATTGTCAAAATATGCCAGTACAGTCCTTTTGACATTCTGAAGCATACTGCAGGGGCAGTAGCTCTCTCTGAATACATATGTTTCATTGTCCAAGTAATTACTGACTACTACATACAATTGGTGCATGCAATTAAGTTGCAACATTCTCAATCTCTCGTCCCCATTATATATATATCTCTAATATACATTAAAGCGGATACGAGTAACATTTAAATATCTTTTAAACAACCTCATGTTTCCTCTGATAATCATAAATTACCTTTAACAGCAAACGAGACCATCAGTGCAAAGAAAGACGTTTTTATATAGTTTTTATTACTGCTTTTGGTCTGGTCGCACACCCAGTCCGATTTTCGGTTCGCTCGTGCAGGCTCTATGGTCACATATCCGTATTGGTTGCAGATTTCAGTGTGGCGCTGCAACGCGATTTGAGAAGCCTATCCCTCCAGGTGAGGGAAGGGGAGCGGGAGCCTTGTTTGAGACAGTTATTTGTCGTCATAAATGACTGATAACGGGGCTGAACCATCAAAGAAAAAAAAGAGAATGCAATGAAGAAAAGCGAAAAAGGTAGAGTGAGTGATAGGCGGGCGGGAGGACGTTGCCAAGCAACGTGTATACAATTTCACGAGAGCGAAACTAGACTGCTAAATGAATGAGCGGTTGGTACTAACACAAAGTTTGCTTTGCTTCACCATCATCAGATAACCATTATCTGAAATAGTCATTATTTACATCAACAACACAAACACATTACCTCATCGTGATCCATAGTCTACTAACTGCCGTCTCTCATTCATTCGCTTTCTGTGAGGACACAGCTCCGTGAGAGAGAGAGTAGTTAGGTGACGCTGCTGAATCAACTCATTGCAAGCAGGTGTGTGTACTGACTGGCATTAGTTGATGCAGTGTCAAAACCACTCTCACGGAGCCGAAAAGAGTCCTCACACTTTCAACACACGAACATGCACTATATTGCGCCCTTCTCAGTCCACGCTCACGCGCCTGGCACGAGCATTTGCGACAGCGGGCGTCGTAAAAATACTACCGCTTTTGTCCAAAGGGGACGCCAACGTGCCATCTTACTCGTAGTGCCTTTAACACTGTTTGGCATGACATCTGAATATGTCAATGATTGGTGCTGCTAATCCAGTTAATTCCCCATCATAATCTTTACAAGTGAGCCCCGACCGCTTTCTACAGGTTCATAGGGTGCAAATAATGGGTTGTTTTAATCCTCAACCATGAGGTCCATGTTAAAATTATTTTCTCTCTGCTAATGTTTAATACATGTAACCTTCACATGCTAAAGAAATGTATACACTCACATTGCACGTAATACAAATGTACATGTTTTAGAGTGCGTAGTATGGGTTCAGCTACAGCCTTAATCATAAATTGATATTTTGGAAAGAGATGGTAGAGTCTAACCTTGATAGGGATGAAGAACAAAGTATGACATTGGTTTTTCAAGTAGGGGAGAACGGGGTAATGTGAGACACTTTTTACATTTGTTTCCCTCTAAGGGAGCTAAAATGATTTACCAGTCAAATTTACACATTTCCCATTAATTCAGGATGTTTCCTAGAAAAGGGCACTAGCAGCTAGAACAGCCTGGACACAGGACTAGACCCAGTTGTCCTTTTCCATCTTTTGAATCTTTGATTAATATGTTTCTGCATTTATTTTATTGGGATCATTCATTGAATAAAGACATATTACTTAGAATCAATAGGTGTTAAAGGTCACTCTCCTGTCCGCCACATACATACGTGCCAAACCATGCCCTTGCTGACACCCCTTCAACCATCAACCCCCACCTCCAGCCCACATTGTCTTTTGTCTTATTCAAACTAGTCTCCTTGCTACCTCAAATATAATGGATTCATTAAAAAAGGGCACAGACACTGTCTCACTTTACCTCACAGCATTAGTCTCACTTTACCCCACTGCCACAATTTGAGAAAAAACTACCTGTTAGCAAATCAGGCTAATCTTCAGTTATCATCATCACATGGTTTCATATGTTGGTAGTTCATCAACATGTATGATAGAAGTTTTTCTACCTGAATCAATTTGCTTTGGCACAACAATCGATTAAGTTGACAGCAAGAAAATTTACTTTTACATGCAGAAAAGACATTTTTGTGAAACAAACGTGCCTACAACATCACCATGAGGTCCTCTCTTTCATGGCCAAGCGGAAATGAGAGGGGCTTGAAAACATATATCTCACATGACCAAAAATGTGTTCCATTGCCTAGATACAGGGGGTGTCTCCCATTACTCGATGGCTCACATTCCCCCGTTCTCCCCTATTTGTATTCTATAAGGATCCCATTTTTATCTAACATTCTCCATGAAATGCCCAAGCAATGACATTTAGAACATAAACAATAAAATAAAATGTACTCTTTCATTAGCTATACACCGTAAAATAAGTTTAACGAGGAATCGATTGATCCTCGAGGAATGCAAGCGATCACACGAGTAGCGAAAACACTCGTGCCCATCCCTAGTAGCTACTATTGCTCTAAATGGTAACACTTATGTACGTTATGCAAATATGCAACTTGTTTGTTGAAATGTTAATAAATGGGAGCTTCCTCAAGCAGCCATCTCTTTCCCGACAATCCCCTCTGTGCACAAACTCTTACATATGGTAATTAAACATTATAACACCTGCGGCTTATAGTCCAGTGCTGCTTATAGTGCGGAAAATACGGTATTCTGTCTCTTTAAATTTGATGAAGATTGCCATGCTGTACATTTTGACTTAACAGACTGGCTCTCTTAACAGATCCCTTCAACACCGAATGAAATCTTACACTTGACCAAATCTACACTGTCTTCACATTTAACCTGTCAGGAAGTTGCCATACATTTGCCCTCAGACAGACTGAAGGTTCTGCAAGCTGTAGCCTAGCCTTTTATTAAACAATGCCTTTTTTAGAGGAGATATTAGCATTGCGTTTTCATCTCCAACACATACGGATTCCTTTAAAGTAGAGTTGGCCAATGATTTTCATTGACTGCACTATATAATTTAGTCATATCGATGTACACTACCTCACTTATGAACAAAAACATTTCCATGGGAGCTGCTTGAAATTTGTATGCCATTTTTGCTATTTGGTGAGTACTAATAGGTTTCTCTGTTAAGATTTCAAGACCACATTTTAAGCATAATAACTTGCCAAATTCATACACCTTTCAGAGGGGTACTGCCAAAGACGCTGACTGAATATTTAGGGCAGGGGTGTCCAAACTACGGCCTGCGGGCCAACTGCCGCCCGCAGCCCGCTTTGTATTGGCCCGCGGCCGATTTTAAAAATATAATGTAATATGGCTCTTTTAATTATTTTAATTTT
This sequence comes from Ammodytes marinus, assembly GCF_949987685.1. Lineage (NCBI taxonomy): Eukaryota > Metazoa > Chordata > Actinopteri > Uranoscopiformes > Ammodytidae > Ammodytes > Ammodytes marinus. Next base: position 24,335,671 of record NC_137235.1, read on the forward strand.
TTTGTATTTCTTAGTTAACCCACTAGTGCAGGGGTGTCAAAACTGATTGAGTGGCCCGCGGCACATTTAAAAAATATAATGTAATATTGCCCTTTTCATTTTTTAATAATTTAAATGCATTCATTATATTACAGATAAATATGTCCCATAAAAGAAAAAGAGCACCGAGCCAATCCCAGAGGACCCTGCATAATATTTTATTTTACATTTATATTTTTATGGAAAATCCATGTGTCCTTCTTCAATAGCTTCTAATTCATCCCACAGTGTCTCCAAATTATTTTTTCATACAAAATTCTTCAGATTAAGCCTCTTAATTTTCCTCTCAAAGTGCACCAGATTCATGCATTTCACTTTAAAAAGTAAAACAATTCACAGGGGGGAATACCCCCGGACCCTCCTAGGAAGGTCGGGATCTCGGCTGGCTACAAGTTTCACCCAGCTGAACATTGGAGGCAATAGCAAAACAAAATGGGTGTCTGAATGGCATTCAACAATAGTCAATGAGGGGGGCAGCGCTAACATTGGAGAGGTCTGTTTAATTTGAAAGGAAAGTGTTGCCATGAAGAAGGATTGCAATTTACGAAGACACTATGAAACTAAACATCAGAGCATGTCCTGATAAATGTGTTATTTTTGAAAAGTGGCCCTTCGTAGATTTTTCTTTATGTGGCCCTCAGTGAAAAAGGTTTGGACACCCCTGATTTAGGGCCAGGGTGTCCTACAGTCAATACAGGGCAAAGTGAGGACCCTGTCTGTCCCCGACTGCAACAACAGGCAAATACTGTCTCACCGTTGAAGTTCCTCCGGAGCTGAGCCTCTTTCTCTCCATTCTCATCCAGCCCTTCCACCTTTATCTTCTTCCACTGCAGCTCATCTTTCTCCTGGAGCTTCAGGTCACTGTGCAGCTCCGACTGACGCACGGGGGACAACTGGGTCTGTACAAACCAGGGCAAGAGACATAGGTACACCTTAGTTAAGACAGGGTGTAACACAGCTTGTGGCAAGGAAAACCCAACAGCAAAATGAGATTGTAACAGTGACAGAAGAAACAGGCCTACATTGTACGACAGGTGCATATAATGTTAGGTAGTATTGTTAATTAGAAGTTATATAATTCATTAAAATCGAAAAATCTCAGTTCCATTTTAAAGAGGTGGAGCTGGAAAACGTAAGCTAGGCTACTACCCAGTTCAAGCCCTGTTCTGATTCCCTTTTGACCATGATGGCAGAAGTCACTGGTGTGAAAATATGGCAGGTCACATCTGACTGAGCAGTCACCAACTTCAGGGAACACCAGAGTGATGAAGCCAAGATTCTGCAACGAAATACAAGACTGTAGCCAACTTCACTGGCCGACAACAGTCAGTGTGCTAGTGCTAGTATCACAGACAGCTGTTTGCACCAGCTTCACGTTAGCTGTCTGTAGCCTACATTTGGTAGTTCCTTTCATATACATACCCTTTGAGCCTTCTCCCACACCTGGTTCAGCTTAGCTATCCTAAACTCCACCGGCTTCCCATCAATGTCGCTCAGCTTCTGCTCGTTCAATTCACGGGAGTATTTTTGAGACCTTACGCCAGCGCCGAAGCACAGCGCCAGGACTAAAAACTGCAGGTTCATTTTAGAAATACTTGTACACAGACAAAGGACAAGGAAAAACGCCCCAAATACACCAGCTAGGATAAAATATAACGGGTGAAGACCGAATGTTTCTGTTGTTGTAGCTCACTGGAGTTCCACAAGTCATGTGCTCAAAATGGGCGTGCACTTCCTTTAGGAGTGCATTGTAGAATATGTAGTTTCTTGTCTCGGCCCTTACGTTGTTATCAAAAGCGGATACGACCGTCTGTGAACTACAAATCCTCCAATTCAACTATGCGCGGTTACCTAGCAACGAGGTCTGCAAAAAACTGTGAGCAAATAGAAATCCTCCACGCGCTTAACGTGACTGGATGCTCACATCCCCACGTTCGCTACAATATGACAGGCATTCTTTATATGTCCATGATACCCTCAGCACAAGTTGGGAGTAGGGTAGTAAATGCAGGAATAAAGATAAGCATATTCCCACTTCCTTCTGTAGCCTTTTTTTTTAATCACAGAAGAAAATCACATTAATTCTATATAGTAGGCTAGATATTCTTGCAACTCTCGGTCAACAATTTTAACTGACTGACTGATAGGCCTTTTTATAGCCTATTTTGGTTATAAAAAACATTTTACAAGAATGTTACAAAGAAAAGTGCAATGATTTGCAATAGTCTACATTTAAATGCATACACATGTAACCTTTATTTCCAAGCACTAATGATAAAGATGATAAACTGACTTGATTTTTTTCTTTGTGGACCTCAAATGTCCATTAAAAACATATAGGCTATTTTAAAAGAATGTTTTGAAGATGACTTTTTTAGGCCTATATAAATAGGCCTACCGTACACTTTATTTTGTGGTAGCTGCCCCCACTCCCCTATGTTGTTCATGTATTTGTTGCAGCCTATTATTATCATGCTATTTTCACCTATTTTTAACGGAGACCTCTGTTGTAATAGCCCATGTTTGGTTCCATCTTGTTTAATTTGTGTTTAAATAATGAATAGCCAAATAAAAAATTTAAACGGTTGTTCAGTGAGACCGCAAGGCAAGTGCTAACTATGTATTTTCTTATATCCTATGTCGGAGCATTGTGATAGCCTACTCATTCCTACATTCCAAATCCCCATCAGATATGTAGGCCTATGTATTTGATACCTTTAGGGGTTATTATTGGTCACACAATCCATATTGCTGTTGTAGCTATAACACACTCACAGACACCAGTGATGAATATATTATAATATTGAAATCATGAGAATAAACAAACCCACACCGACAATTTTCTGAATATGTGATTTATTTTGTTAATAACATATTCATGCCAGCCAAGCTGATTGAATTTAGAAGGAGACAGAATGAGAGCAAGCTTTTTAATATTAAGCTGGTCTCTCTAGCATTCATGCCAAAACCCCACAATAACTGAACTCAATTCAGTTATACTATTATAACTGGGAGAAAGAGAGGGGAAAGTGAGACGGACAGACAGACAGACAGACAGACAGACATTATATTGTGCTCCCTAGCCTTGACAATATTGTTTTAGAACTTTAATGTCGATAAATCTCACTCAGACGAAACTCAATTGAAGTGAATTGAAGAGAGAGAGAGACAGAGGATGAATAGTGGGCGAGTGCCAGACTGCAATTCACATCTGCTCAACAAAGGAACAAAACAAAATACATTTGTGTGCAGAAATCAATTAAATCGTCTGAAAATGAATGAATTTCAATTAGGATATTATGAAACTGGGGAATAAGCCAGGCTTGTTAGTTGTATACAGTGTTGTGTTATTTTTCCCTACAGTTCTTTTTATTCATTTTACCTGTCAATACTGTCTGGATCAAAGTTTGAGTATAGGAGACAAGGCAAGCAAGAGGAGTTAGCAGGGGAATCATAATCAATGTGTTATTATTGTTGTCCCTTAGTCCCAACAGATAAACAGATTTAGTAGGGTCTGGCAGGTATATTTCAGGGGACATTAAATGACTATCACATGTGTATAAAGTGTCTTTACTTAGAGACTTAGAGAGTGAGTTGCTCTTTCCTGACCATCCATGGCGTAAGAGGGGGACACCCCCACCACCACACATCCTCACCTTTACCAGCTACTATGATACACACATGGATGCACGCATCACTACTTATAATGAATTAATACAGTTGTCTATACATTATTCTGAAATGGGCTATTCCGCCTATGAGTACTTTTACTTTTGGTATAGTATAAGTCGACTGTAATACTACCCAAGTACATCTTTTTGTGCATTTTGAATATATCTAAACTGTAATATCTCTGAGCATTTTAAAGATATGCTCTGCTCTGAGCTACAATCCGTTGTCCAAATTAATTTAAAGTGCATTTTGGCTATTATAGGTCCAACCTTTGACTAAAGAAGACGCTGCACTTTGATCAGAACTCATTTGCATATGAGGTGGTGTTCATTTGCATGAACCGGGCCTCTTAACGTATATGAAACACTCTTGATCTTTTCAAAGAGCTCCTATAAGTTGCCTCCTCCACCCTGCGTCCTTTGTTGTGTTACATCTCTACTTACTGCGCCCCCACTTAACAGGCATGTCTGAGATGTGCCTTTGACAGAGCCCCACTTAATGAATGTGTCTGCATGTAAAGACTGCAGCCTTGCTTGGCTTCAAAAAGGTCAAAAACAAACCGGTTGAAACTTTCACATCCATCTCAGTTTCTGAAGAAGAAGAAGATCCCCTTTGGGAAATGCAATTTTTATGACACATCGGCAGCATCCTGGTGCAGACGTATGCATACAAACATCGACTCAGGCACAATAGTGTGAATGGTGAATGAGTTTGTGAATACATTTTTTGTCTGGTTATGATTGGGTGTGAGCCTGAACAAATATGCCAGCGAGAGTCTCTGGAGTGAGAGGTCAGGAAGGACAGAGAGAGAGAGAGAGACAGAGAGAGAGAGAGAGAGAGAGAGAGAGAGAGAGAGAGAGAGAGAGAGAGGGAGGGAGAGAGAATGAGAGAAAGAGAAAGAGAAAGAGAGAGAGAGAGAGAGAGAGAGAGAGAGAGAGAGAGAGAGGGAGGGAGAGAGAGAGAGACATTAGGGCAGTGGGAAGTTATGGCACAGCAAACAGGCTGTGTCTGTTACATAAATCCTGTTTGATGATGATCATTTCCTCTCCCTTGAGCTTCCATTTGGTGGAAGGAGAGAAAGTGACTGGGGTTTGGTATGGGAGCGGCGAGACACAGAGCAAAGACAAAGTGAAAAAGTGAAAGAAAGAAAGCAGGAGGATGGGAAAAGAGAAGGAATGAGAAATGTGGAAAAACCAAGTTTGAGATAGCAGGTGTTCTATCAGCAGAATGTGTTGTCCTGTGGGTGTCAGAGAGAGTCATAATGAAATAAAGGATACATTCAATCACTGACCATGGAACAGCTAGGCCATCAAGAGCAAGTGATTGCAATGAACAGGCTTCGATCATCTTATTACTTGTGCTTTAACTGCAGGGAACAACAGGGAGCAGAAGACTTCACATTGACTTAGAGTCCAGCTTTTCTCCAATAATCTTGTTAATAAAACTTTCAACATTTCAAAATCCTCTAACAGCTATTTCATGGTTCTCTCAGCAGTTTGGGGAATAGCTTCAGTGCATCGTGCAGTTTGACTAAATGTTGCTTTAGTTCAGTGTTAGAGAAAGAATGTTTAAAAAAACTTTAATGAATCCTTAAGGACGACTTAACTATGTTATTTGTTAAAGGCAAAGGAAAAAATAATTTCCCCTTGCCATTTATTTCCAATCATATATTCCCTTTTAATTGTGCCCCTTGCACAAAAAAGTTAAGCCCACTGGCTGCTGAGTTAAAAACACTAACTTTTAATAATCTTGCCACTTTTTGTACAAAATGAATATATTGGCTTGATTAAGGTCTAGACTGCATATTCTAGTAGAGTGAACATCTAGAGGAGGAATGGACTTTATGTGCATAATAAATAGTATTTGACTGGAGTCGAGAGTTCAAATACAGTTCAGTGACTTAGTCCATTTTTTGACATAAAAATGCCAACTAGAAAACTCTCTTTTGTTAGGAGTACACAAGCCAAAAAGTTAACTGGGTACATTTTCTGAAATCCACTGTATTTCAAGAGCTTTTTTAAACAAATCAATCTGGACTTCATAAGTTACAAGAAACACTAATTGAAGGTTTTTGCAGTTGTATGATTTCATATATTATATCATTATATGACCCTGCAGATGTTGCTGTTGTAAAACTTTACATCCGCCTCTTTCATCTGTCTCTCTGTGTACCAGTCCAACCTGGGCATTTTAAACAGATGAAGAAGGCACCCCTGAAGAGAAAACTCATCTTGGTTGACATTTGCCTCAGCTAGTTTCTGCTCTATGAGACATATCCAGCCCAAATATGCCAGATGTGCCAAGGACCATAACACCAGGGATTCCGTACGCCTATAAACTTTTATATTTTAGGTCGCAATTTTTGTAATAATATAGCACTGTCGTTTTTTCATATATTCTTCACCATTTCATCCAATCACTGCTTCTAAACTGACACTCTGAACAAAGCTATCTTCTTCTATTGATGCTAATAGGCAGTTAAAAAGATATACACGGAATGCATCAAGGGAGATCCTATGATCTCTAATTTAAGAGCATGGTTTAAAAATAAAAGAGCTTCTATTTTTTTGCATACCTGCAGCAATGAGTTTTTGCTTGCCCTCATTCTGAGCATTACAAAATGATCAGTTGCCAGCATTTTTTTAGTCCGACAGCAGCGGGTACTTTCATCCCCTGACGTTTTTGATGAAGTTTCCAGCCTGAAATGTCAGCATAACAAATTGCCCAAAAGGCAAGTGATATGAGCTATATATTGCCATAGTCAAGGAATTATATTCAACCTGCTTCGGGGTTTTAAAGAAATTTAAATAAAACATACCAATGTGTTTATGCTTGGCTCACCAATACAAACATGCTTTAGATGATACTCATGCAATTTTTTTTAAAATCATGAATACGAGCATTATGTGGGAAGTATATGTCAGTTAGACTAGGCATCGAGTGGATTTTTTAAACCAGCACTGCAACTATTTGCTCTTAAAGTTAGTGACGAAGACTCCCTATAGATCGTTTACCTCTAAGACTTCTATTTAAAAACTTCCTGGCATGGAAAGGCAATGCAACTTTAATAGGAAATGGATACAACTCATGTGTGACTGATAGCATGGGCAATATCCTGCATGATGCTGCCAGTAATCTAATGTGCCCCCCTGTGTGCCTTACACTCTGGCAGCATCAATGGAGTAGAAAAGGATCCCTCAATTCACACGCACGTGCGCACACACACACACACACACACACACACACACACTAAACCCATATTCTTTCCCATCAGGCTTTGCACATAGGATTTATTGCATATAATTAATGAATCAAAAAAGTTTGGCATGTCACTGGGCTTAATCCTATACGGTGCTTAGCAACCAGTGTGCACTGACTCCAAACCGTCTTGTAGAGAACAGTTTGACAGCAAGTGTGGAGTGTGTGGATGACATGGAGACGGACAGCGAACATTCAAATATCCCCCCAGATACATTTATTTTACATTATCTTAGTTGTTATAAGCTCAGGTATTCACAAAAGGCATAGTGAGTAAGATTTAGGCAAGAACAACATTAGCTAATAGAAGATGAAATCAATTAGATAAGGCCGTGGTAAATATGCAGTAAAAGTAAGCACAACATTGGAAGTGAAACACAGTATGGCTGGCTCCAAGGTCAACCATGAACGTATGTTATGCTCTGCTATCTGTAATGTCAATGATTTGCATCCTCGTAGTCATATTTCCTCCTCTTAAAGCTTTTGTGATGTGGAATGTAATTTCCAATTATTTGCTTGCTGACTTACTTACTGTGCAAAGATCACATTATTGACATTGACATAATATCGACGGGGCTTCAAGGAAAATGTGACATTAAGTTCCTCTCTCTGTTGTATCCCATACAATGCCAAACTGTGCATGCACTTGGCATGCACAATGGACCCATGCACACACTAAAACAGTCCACCCCTGTATATAGACAAACAAATGAAAAAATAAACAATCTTCTTTAATGGTCTCAAAGGAAATCAATAACTCTGCTTTCTACTGCACTACAACAAATATATTACACTTCAGCACTGTTATAAACTTATAACCTGACCTGTAGCCTACATTTCTTCATTGATATTATTATTGCTTTTATTGAGTTACAGACATAGTCATGGGATATTAGGGGGATTTTTTCTTGATTGAAACATCTGATGTGTGTGTGTGTGTGTGTGTGTGTGTGTAAGAGAGAGAGAGAGAGCGAGAGCGAGCGAGCGAGAGAGAGAGAGAGAGATGGTCGATTCAATATTCATTAAATGTTCTCAGTCTGCTGACCTTTTCCTCCCTCCCTCCCTGAGTACACGCTTCATTTGATTCAATAAGAGACGTTCTTTTTCAAAGCAAACCTTCCCTCACAGTTTTATTCCCTGCAGGTATGGCTTTGTGTACAGACGGGAGTGGAAAGACAAGGGACAATATAGTAGATCAGCTGGGAAAGAGTAAAGGAAAAAGCAAAAAAGACAAAAGGAAGCGGCTTGATAACCTGTTTGTTGCAGAAGAAGGAGCATCTTGAACCTGTCATTTTGAAAGCGGGAAAAAGAAAAATGGCAATGATTAGTAGTCCAACATGATCCTTGGCTCTATTGATTTTTGGTTCTTTTTCTTCTCACCTCCACTGAAAAGTAATACCATCTTTATACAAGACAAATGGAGGAGGGTTATCATCTAGTTATTTGACTGAGACAACACAAATGGAACATCAATGCATGAGTGCACAGTAGGCAGTCAACAGAAATTCACCTTTTGGCTCACCAGTGGGAAAATACAACGGGAACAACAGTTGTCAGACTAGTGTTTACTGGCAGCAATGATGTGTGTACATCTTTTTGACAGGTTAAAGTCAAAGCTGATGTTTCAAGTGCTCTTCCATATATTCACATGAGACCTCAATCCTCTCGTGCATTCATCGGTTTGAAGAAACATGAAATGCATCAGAACAAGGTGTGTAGGGATCGGCATTCAAATGTTTTCAAGGTGGTCACCTTCTTAGATTAACTGACGGTTAAACAATTTCAACAACATTTAGCAGATAACGACCTGGGTCCCGATGGTACTGTAAGTGTTTCTGGTGTAGGTGTACTTTTGTACTGAAGTGCTCAGATGGCCACAAAGCAGAGCCGTTCTGTGATCCGGGCAGACACAATGAAGAGGGAACAGACAAACACAGCGTGACCGTTTCTTCAAAAGAGCAGCTTTTGTCCACATAAATCTATTTTCTTGAATGCCAACTGAGGCTCAGGGGCTGGCTGAGGTAACTGGATTTATTTATCCAGTTACCTCAATGACCCTGCTACTTGTTTTGACTTGAAAACCAGCACGCCAGCAGGCAGGCACCCAGGATTCGTTGCTGTCAATCAATGTGCTCCTATTGCAGACAACCTGTTGTAGGTAGCCTAATAGACTCTGCAACAGCACTGCAACATGTACTATTTAGCCTAATGTTTACTATTGGCTATCATCAGTTTCCCATCATTTCATAAGCAACCGCAAGCTAATTTCAGCCTTTACTCCCCAGTTGTTGATACACTGAAGAGTGTGCAGCCTGTCTCCTATGCCAGATTCACACTAACTCAACCCAGTGTTTGGCCAGTTTAATGTTTTTATTGTGAAGGAGCAGCAGCAGAACATTTTCACTTTCTGCTAGCGACTTAGCGCTAACTAACGAACATGGTCACTTAACATGCATCTGTGGGAGAAGGAACCGCAAACAGTGAGTCGCATGCATTGATTTATATTTATTTGTGTGTTTTTTAAAGTCCGATATATATGGTACTTATCTATCCCTCTTTCATTTTCTGATCAGTGGAACACTGAATCTTGTTTGAGCAGGTTTTAATTTGTGCTGTTTGATGTTGTTTTGTGATTGGATGCCACATGTAATCATCTTGCTGCAAAATGAATCTACCCTCGGGTATGAATAAAAATTCCCTTTCCTTATTGTTTTCTTTATCCCTCATGCGTGTGAAGAGAGGTCATTTCATAATACATTCAATTACATTACATAATAAAATAATGATTTGTAAACATTTATGAACATAAATCAAATCAATAATTGGGGTTAATTTCATGATAATCATACATTTGATGATTTTAAAATGCTCAGAAATGAAGAAACATCTATGTTTAAATGACAATTGGATTATTAATTTGCTATTAAAGAACACAATGAGCTTCAAACGCTTGTGGTCTTGCTGTGTGGTTATGTTGTTTTCTGCAGTTTACTGCAGTTCAATGATGAGACTAAGACAGGTTCATTTTAACCCGTTAACTGTCTATAGCCTACATGTGTTCAGACCTCCTGTTCCACCTCTCTCCATTTATACAAATCCCTTTTCCGTCATCCAGTGTCTTGCTCATCTCCTTGGCACCCACAGCACTGCCTTCTAGCACAATGTTCTGGCAGGCTCAGACCCAGAGAACTTCACAATATGAAAGATTATTTAAGATTTCGCTCTCCCTGCTGCAGGCATCAACTTCCCTGTGTGTTGTAAATGTAAGCGTTGTGAGAGTTCACAACAACATTTTGGCATCATCACAAGCCGAACACTATAGGATAGGAATGCCAGCTCACGGAAATTAAAATGCTAATTTGTGCAACACAATTTTCAATTACAAACTGGCTTATGGAGATTTACCTGTACCTTGTTAGCTCTTTTAAATAATGTACTGTTACTCGTAACCTAGTCACATAATTGCCCTGCAATAGCTTTTGCTTCAGATTGTATTTGACTAAATATTTACTTTCATAAACTGCTTAAAGCGTGCCGTTGAAAAATGACATTAATTAAACAAAAGGCCAAACCGAGTCGGAATATAACAATGAGGAATGAATAATTGAACAAGCTCTTACTAAGCCTGCTTCCGCACGCTTGAAGCACCTTTTCTAATAACATATACGGAAAACAGGAGCCATGTAGAATATTAAAACACATGTTCATGTGAAATACAGTGACCGTATTTTCAATCAGCTTTATCTATTATATCTATTTTTTTTAAAAGAAATGTTAAAGCTTTGAGAAAGAAAATACATGCAGCAGCCCTCAGTTTATCACTGTTGTAATCTGATGGTGCACATACGGTTCCTTTGACATTTTTTTACTGACAGTAAAATCCATAGGTATACTGTCAGCTAGTTACTGACAGCTAAAGCTGTTCATTCTCCCTTAACTATGAACCGTACCGTACTGTACCGTACCGTGACTTCAAAACCGAGGTACGTACCGAACCGTGACTTTAGTGTACCGTTACACCCCTAATAGGTATCCTGATAAACCACGGGTCTAATGTGCAGGAGCATACGGCTGTTTACCTAGGTAATGCATGTTAATGAAAAGCGGGACCATACACCATAAGCCCCCGAAGTCCTGGTGAGACACCATGGTGCCAGATAAACAAAAGGAATTAAAGGTGTGTAGTGTATCTCTTGGGAAGTCTGTCACCAAGAACCAAAGACTGAGATCCAAGATGGGTTAATGGAAAAAGACGAGGATAAGCATTATACTTCAAGCACAAACCAATTAAAACTTAATGCACGTGCCACGCACTTGCAGAATGTGACACAAGAGACCATCGTCTTTCTTTCTCTACATTAATCACAAATTGCTGTTCAGTTGTAAACTGCATTTTTTCAAAGGAAATAAGATATAATTCAGAGCGAAAGCAAAGTTAAAAGCCATCGAACTAATGAGAGGGAGAGAGAGAGAGAGTATTGTCAGTGTGAAAAGAACCCAATCCATTTTCATGCAGCAGATAATCTACCGTCTGAATGGAGATCTTGTTGAAAAATGTATCACGTCATTCAATTCTGAAGTCAAGTATTCATTTAACTGATTCATCCGCTCTACTGTGCTCATATGGATGCTGCCTTTTGAGCAAAAAAAAAGCTCTTTCAAAAGCTTACTCCATTCCATTTTCCTGAAGTGTTTTCATCTGTACTCGATTAAAGCGGCAACGAGTAACTTTTAAATATCTTTTAAACAGCCTCATGTTTCCTCTCATAATCATAAATTACCTTTAACAGCAAACGAGACCATCAGTGCAAAGAAAGACGTTTTTATATAGTTTTTATTACTGCATTTGATCTGGTCGTACACCCAGTCCGATTTTCGGTTCACGCGTGCATGCTCTATGGTCACATATCCGTATTGGTCACAGATTTCAGTGTGGCGCAGTTACGCGATTTGAGAAGCCTATCCCTCCAGGTGAGGGAAGGGGAGCGGGAGCCTTGTTTGAGACAGTTGTTTGTCGTCATAATGACTGATAACGGGGCTGAACCATAAAAGAAAAAAAAGAAAATGCAATGAAGAAAAGCGAAAAGGGAGAGTGATAGTCGGGCGGGAGGGCGTTGCCAAGCAACGTATACACAATTTCACGCAGCGAACCTAGACTGCAGCATGGACTGCAGTGTTTACTCCTAAATGAATGAGCGGTAGCCTACTAAAACAAAGTTTACTTTGCCTCACCAGCATCATCAGATGACCATTATTCATCTGAAATAGTCATTATTTACAACATAAACACATTACCTCATCGTGATACTAACTAACTGCCATCTCTCGTTCATTCGCTTTGTGTGGGGACACGGACTCGTTCAGCTCCGTGAGAGGTGACAATGCATCAACTCATTGCAATCAGGTGTGTTTAGCACTTACTGGCATTAGTTGATGCTGTGTCACCCGTATAGACTCACGGAGCCGAAAAGAGTCCGGTGCCCTCACACTTTGCTTTCAACACACGGACACGCACCATATTGCTTCCTGATTATTTGAATCTGCACGCCCTGCACGCTGCCTGCACGAGCTAGAAAACAGCTTCACGACAGCTGGCGTCGTAATAATACTACCGCTTTTGTTCAAAGGTGTCGCCAACGTGCCGACTTACTCGTAGTGGCTTTAACATTATTAGATGCAATTTCAGTACCCATTTACAGAGTGCATGTGGTAGAGGAAACGATCCTTTAAGTGGCCAAGGTGTAGAGGAGAGGATAACATTGTCATTGAATGTGTGAGAGTGTGTTAAAGTGTTCTCGTAAAAGTTTGGGACGTGAGATGTTCAGGAGTGGGTGGACTACACAGAGTGAGTAGCAACTGTCCAATCTTTAATTCATGATTCATCATTCTTCAAAAGGACAGACAGAGAGAGAGACCAACAACAAGGGCAAAGGGGGAAAAAAAGGACAAAAAAATGAGAAACAGCTCAGTATTGGGTGACCCTCCTTAGAGAGAGGACAGACGGACCTGTCATGTCTAGGGTTTCCTGGGCTTTAGCCGTATGCGAGCGGAACCCACACTGTATTTCCCTTTTACAACAGAATGGTTTAGAGGGGGGAGGGGGACAATAAAGATCAGTTTACTACACAGCCTGTAATAAGAGTTGTATAATGTCTGTAATGGCTCCGGAAGAGCTCTGGTAAGTCTGAGGAAATCACCCTCATTATGTCATACTGGTGATGTCTTATTTATAGGAAGCCTGTGTCATGAACTGGTGGAATGGACTTGGTCGATGCGAGAATGTATCAATTAGAGCATTATGGGAAGTGTAGTAGTGTCTTAACTCAACCTGGGCAAAAAAAGTCAAAATATCTCAGACTTCGCTGCATACTGTCCATTTGGACAATTCCTTTGATAAATGTGTTCCTTCACCCCTATGAATTGCAATGCAAAATTGCTGAAGTAAACTGTGCATATCATTTTAGTGTGCATTCCTGTAAAGGTATCCACAATGGCCCTCATTTATCAAACTTGCGTGGAAACTGGTGCACATTCTGGCGCAAATACCTCCCTACGCCAGGTATCGCGTGGGATTTATCAAACAGTCGTATCTCGCCAATCTCAGCGTACGCCAGGCCATTATTAATAATAATCTTTATTAAGGACTCAGATGGCCCACTCACATCCAACATACACACACACATAGAACACATTAAAATACATTACTCAATAAAATACTGTACTAAAATAGGTGCAAGCTATCATGCCAATGCTTTCGAAGCCTGGATGTGAACCTATAGCCCATCATAGGGTTGGTTAAGGCTATAATGATGCTATTTTCTGATAAATCCAATCGACACATGAAATTGAACATTAACTTTCGTAACAGTGCCTGACATGTAGGTACATTAGAGGACACAAATAACTGGCTAGCACTGTGCCACCTAGGAACACGGAGCAACAACCTCATGGCATCATTATATGCCACTCTAAGCCTCTGCATACTTCTCACTCTAGAGGACCAGAGATGAGCTGTATACAGCGGCGTGATATAAGCCCTAAACAGAGCACACTTAACATCTGTGGAACACATGGAACATTTCCTCATCATCATGTCGGCCTGTGCATATATTTTACACCATTGACGACGAATGTCACTGTCATCCATGAGATCATCTGAGAAGACATGTCCCTGTTTAATTCCCTGGATATTTCTAAGAGACCATCTGATAGGTGGAAAGCAGGAAAAGAGGATTTTTTGTCCTCTCTAGATCTCACAACAACGACCTTACTCTTTTTGGCATTATAGTTGATGTCAAATTCTCTTCCATATTGTGTGCATATCCTCAACAGCTTTTGTAACCCAGCAGAATATGGACAAAGTAAAACCAGGTCATCAGCATACATGAGATGATTCACAACTTGATCTCCCACAATACATCCTGTTTGTACATTAATTTAGCTGTCTTGAAAGGTCATCAATATATACATTAAAAAGAATAGGAGATAAGATTCCTCCTTGACGGACCCCATTCGCCACATGAAAAGGATCAGAAACAGCATTATCCCATTTGACCTGGAATGTTTGCTGAGCATACCAATACATTAGAATTCTAACAATATATTTAGTAACATCTCTCATAAGTAGTTTTGCATGGTTGATTCTATCGAATGCCTTAGAGGCATCAATGAAACGGCGTTGATATTTAGCGACAATCTCCTTTAGAGCATACTTTTTTTTTTTTTTTTTACCTTTATTTATACAGGTATATCCAATTGAGTCCGAAGACTCTTTTGCAAGGGAGACCTGTTCCCATTTACACGTTACCATTCACACACCGATAGCAGGCTAACTATCGACATTCACACGAGGCAAGGTGGGTGAAGTGTCTTGCCCAAGGACACAACAACTATGACACAGGTGGCAGGGCGGGGATCGAACCTCCAACCCTTTGATCATCAGCCGACCCTCTCTACCAACTGAGCCACAGTCGCCCCAAATGCATAGTACTGAAATGCATAAATCAGTACTATGTTTTCTCTTGAATCCAAATTGATTGTCTGTAGTTAATACATACATTTCCATCCTATTTAAAATATTTTTTTCCAGCACCTTAGACAGGGTACTGGCAAGGGCAATTGGCCTATAATTGTCCATGCTGTTTAATTTGCCAGCCTTCTCCTTAAGCACAGGAACCAGCAAAACAGACAAGATGGAGTCAGGTAGGCCTTTCACACCGCCGCAAAATCGGCGCTAGTTCTGGGCTAGTTCGGAGCTAGAGACAGTGTTTTGGTTTCACACCGCCAGAGAGCCTGCTCCGGCCTGTAAAAACCGGTTCAACTCATACCCCAGGATTGAGCAGGGTTTGAGAAGAACTGCTTGCGCCAGCGGCCGGGGGAGGGATTATCCTGACCAACCAGACCAACTCAAACCTCATGCCCGCCATATTTAAAAACACCGCTACTACGAGACGTAAACATAACTTAATTACCGAACGTAGCGATAAAATTGACCGGCGAGAATACGCTGTATGGGTCCTGTTTGGTTAGGAAAGCAAAGCGAGAGCCAACACGTGTAAAAATAAGACGTATTCGCCGCTGTTGTTGTGCTTAAAGCTAGCGGTAGCTTTAGCGTTAGCCACAAGAGCAGCGGCGTCGGGCGACGTACACACACGTTTACATTGACGTCATGACGTTGCTCTCTTGCCGGCTCCATGGCTGTCTCCGGTCAATGTGAAACCAACCGGTTCATAACTGGGATAAGGCTGTAACCAGTTTTGAACTGACCCCAGCACCAGCCTGGAACTGGCTCATGGTTCTTTTTGGTGTGAAAGGCCTAAGGGAGAACAAATGCTGCGGCTGAAAATGCTCGCCCAGAGGTTTTACGACATGGATATGCGCATTACGGCAGAGAAGAGGAACTTCTCAGAAGTAGAAATTGACAGAATAACAGCGAAAGTAGAAAAAAAAATAGTTTAATTTCGGAGCATTACAAGCGGCATCAAAGAACGACAGGGGGCAGCAGTTAGGAAGGAAATAACTGCTGCGGTCAACAGCGTTGGTGTTGACAAAACGATATCCAGCTGAGGATTTTGCATTTTAGGTTTACATCAGTAGGCTATCACTCAAATGCTGTAAAACAGCATATACAATTATATGTCGCCATTTCTTTACTGATGAAGAAAAGGTGGTCTGACTCAATGGTCCCCATAAAATAAATACATGTCTGCAGAGATTTGAATGATTAGAATGTATTGGCCCTTTTAGATAGCACTAGGCTACTCAAAAGGGTTTTAAAAACAAAAAATAACACATTTTGCTTTTTACTGTATGACAGCATGCGCTTGGCACGAGTGGTCAGCCCGGCCGTCAGCTGCACAAGCCGACCCGGCAACGATCAGCTGTGAGAGCGCCCACTGTCCTGCTCCACCAGCAGATCGGAAAAACGTGCCGGTTAACGGTGGAAATAAATCGCTCGCTTAAACGATCAATGACACATTAAAAGAGGAACTAACATCTAAAAAGTGCGTCAAATAAATACAATTTTAAGCTGAATGTTGTGCCGTGTATTTTTTTATCATAAAGAGCAGTGTAGGCCTACTACATAGGCTATTAAATACTTAGGCTAACATTTTGAATGAATGCAGCCCCCGTGCCTCAGTGTCCCCCCAGCTGCTCCAAGACGGAGACAACTGCCCGCAGTCCCATGCAGCTCCTAAGTGGCCGGTGTGCGCACTATTGAATCAGTTCTCCTACTCAGTTGAGTAAAAATAAGCTGCACATTTTTAAGTGATTAATATCTTTATTTCGTTCTGAGCAAACACTGCATTTGTATTATCTTCTAATAATTGTCCAACAAAGTCATCGGCTACCCGGCACAGCCTGCACTGCGAGTCCATGCTGTTTCCAAACTTGCGTACACGAGCTGAGAGCTGGCGTGGGATTTGAGCGTATCCTACGCTCACGTCCATATTGATAAATGCCGAGGTTTGCGTGGAAATGTGCGTACACCCCCTTTTCTGGTCTACGCACGGTTGATAAATGAGGGCCAATGTGCGTTGCCCAGATTTGTAGTCACCTTGTTTTATGACAAATGAAAGCATTCAGCCTGAAATGTGGGTCTTCATTTACATATTCTCCATGGTGCGATCAGGGACACTCTTCTTGCCACAGCCTGTGTCTGTAATCATTGGCTTTTCTTTCTTGCTCAATCTAAGCGAGGCCTCATGCAGAGTGTACAACTAACACGAGACAGTGACTCTGTCATCGCTGATCTGTAATGTAGCCATGTGTTAGTTAGTCCTGAAGCAATCAACAGCCTTCTGCTAGTTCCATAAAAGCACACAGTGGGGTTCTGCCTCATCCCAAAGGCAAATGGTATCTGTTCGACAATACAAACACCTTATTTGTTCCCTTGCAATCTCCCTTATAATATCTCTCATTAGTGTCTTACTTTAACTTCTGCCTCTGGAGGGGACTGTGTTCACAGTTTGTTACCTCAACTCTTCAATACTGGGAACAACAAGTAATTGATACTGTATGTCCACACCCCTGCTGGGTGACAGAGACTCTGTATCTGTGGGGTTCCTTCTGCTAATGTATCTGCATTGGGGCAAAACATTAATGTGACATTATGTCAAACAGAGACATTTATATGTACAGCTTCTATATGTATGGCAGTTGGCAGACACTCACCTTTCAATGCTGCTCTGTATTTATGAGATGCACAACTCCATAAAATCAAATGAGGACAGACTCTGGAAGCAATAAGATCATTCTAGTGTGAGACAATGACTGCGAAAGGTTTAATATGGCCACAATAGCTCCCAGGACATTGTATATTCACCCAACCATCTAAGTCACTAAAAACTTAGGATGAAACTATGAATTGCTCTTAACATACAATAATTGCACGAGGGGGCATGTGGGATTTTGGCATGAGGTTTGTTTATGATACAACATATCAGGAAGATACATTGGATTCAATGGCCTTGTTTCTATTGTGTGCTTAAATAATTCTTCAAGAGTTTTAGGTTTTCAAGATTTCTGATAAAAATGCCCACGTTATTAATGATGTGCTCATTACTATTATTGCTTATTACGCGATTGACAGCCAGCAGGGTCATGATGGTATGATGTGGGTTTTTAATTAAAATAATATCTACTAAGAGGAAAAGCAGCAAAACAAGATCAAAACAAGCCTTCTTATTGGATGATGAAGTAACCTAATCTTAATCAGAGTAGTTAAAAGTTTTACTTTACTTTTTGTCATGTCATATTAACAATGTTGACGCTAGTGTTTATCTAACGTATTGAAAGCGATACAAAGATAATATTTTGACTGACATCAGAGTTTCCTGAACCTTTCCTGAAAATTCCCTTTCACAGACAAATGTTGTGGCAAACAGATCAGGAACAAAAATCCCTTTTTTGCAAGATCTAGGCATGTGGTATAGCCACATGCAATCAACTGAAAGAAAAAGGCCCTTTTCGGCACTAAGTTCAATTCAAGCGGCTGAAAATGTCTGCCAAGGAGAACAATCAGTCAGCGACAGCCAGTCAAAATCAGAGAGGCACAAATCACAGGGGTTCCTAGTTTGAAGTATACATGAATAATGTTTTGACCTCCTCACATAACTGAAGTAGTGGAGTGAGCAATCTGAATGTTGTGAGTGCCACTGGACTTAGAAATGGATGTGTAAGAGCTGGCAGTGGTGGTGTCCCATCTCCTCAAAAAACAGGGCAAAGAAACGTGCTTGCGTTGTCAATGGGGTCGATTAGGTTTGCATGAAAGCAGCCAGCTTGTACTCTACAAATTAGCTACTGGAACACATTCCGAGCTATATAATCGATTCTGCTCTTCACTGTGTTGTTTGGCATTGGAATGAAGTACATGTTTCACTGAATTATTTCCTCGCATAATACTTAAAGCTTTAGTGCGTAACTTTTTCATATACATTTATATATTAAATAGGATTCAAGTCATCAGCAAACGAGTTGACACAAAGTTGATTAAGCCTATCAGCTCCACATGGGAGATTTTGATTTTACTGCTAAGAAACAACCTGGACTTACAGCAGCAGGTATAAAATCCTTGCGCGATCACTGAAGGCTTACTGAACATGTAGATGCACCGAAAGTTATTTTGTAATTACTCACAACAGAAATGACACACTGTAGCTTTAACCCTTTGGAGCCCGAGGCTATGTTGGCTGTTTTTGTATTGTTAAGATTCTGCCTTGACAAACCATGTTTAAACATTTTCAACCTGACAGTGTGTGGTATCTTTTTTTTCAGTAAAACGCTGCACCTGTGTGACCTGACAGTATCTCCAAAACTATTGAAAAATATCTCTCTTTCTCCATTTGTCTATCACCACAGGTCTCTATTTGTCACTCTTCATCAAATCTTGTAACTCTCCGGGGCGCTCCGGTGGCGTAGTGGATAGAACGCGTACCATATTGCCTCTGGCCTACGTTGCAGTGGTCGCGGGTTTGAAATCCGACCCGTGGACCTGTACTGCTGGTCATCCCCCCTCTCTCTCTGTCTCCACATTTCAACTCTGTACTGTCTAATAAAGCTTGAAAATGCCAAAAATAATCTTTAATATAATAAAAACACTCTCTTCACCTATTTTGGGGTTTTCCAAATGTTACAATCAGTCGTGATACCTCAGTACAATGCAGTCACAGCCTTTTCATTTTCACCAGCGGTCAAACGGGTCAATCCAATTATTTTCTTGCGATTTCCGTATTCTGACAGTTTACTTTTGAAAAAATATTTCTCCAGGCTTGCTGGCAAAACGATCCATGTTTGCTTTCAAGGTGACGCAGCATTGTCTGTGAGCATAGCCTAACAGACAGGTGTGGGGTGGTCATCTGTGTAGCGCGATAGAGCTATGGAGTCTAATGAATGATTTACATCTTTAATTGAGAAAACAGAGGAACTTTCTTGATTTCCTGTCCACACAGTATTTGGGTCGTAAAACAGGCCGTGCCAGAGAGGACACTAATGGCCTGACAGGACAGGCATCTTGCAGTGCAAAAGGAAATTAACACTATTCTTTAACAGTTAATTAACAATAAAGGAAGTGTATGAAGCTTTGTGTTAACGAAACTGAACCAACAGCTTGTGCAGCTCAAGAAATATAGCAAGGTTACATATTATGTTGTGTTTAGTCTCCTTTTAGAGCTAAAGAGATGAAACATGAAGATAAATGCATGCAATCAGAGAATGCAATAAGACAATATGTAAGTGGGGATGCCACATCCTGCACATGTCTGTGAGATAGTGGTGGCTCATTCATCTCAACGGGGAGGGGGAGCGGAGCACATTCCTGTGATACATAGACAGTGGATGGAAATTATTTTTAGAGGTGCTATAAGGCTGCTGTGCACATAAAATGTACTATAGCTATTGTGTAACAGGATTGCCATTTATGAGATTTACCCATAGTTTTTCAATTGTACTACTTAACTATGTTTTAATAAACATTCTAACTTGGTAGACATTGGTATTCTCAAGCTGGCAAGAGATCATTTGTTTCTTTAGTTTTACAAAATGCTGGAGTTGTGCATCTGTGCTGTTTCTGGAGCTGCATGAGCGACAACATCTCCAGAAGGATTGTCACGCTTGAGCTGGCCAAGCAGCTTTGGTCAGAAGAAGCCCTATGTGTGTCTGTGTCCCTTGCTTGTAGAGAGGAGAAGAAATATTCTGATGAATTTGCAAAAAGGAAGATTTTTTTTGTATAGCTCACGCTGCAGCCCAGCTACACTTTGTGGAGCTCTGATATAAACAACCTAGTGAATTTATTGATATTAAGATGACGGGTTACTGACTTCTGACAACACAGAAGTTGATATCTGCATACCATTATCCGTATCTTGCGCCTACATCCGACCCAAACAGTACACCATACCGGCTTTTGTATCAGTCAACAAGATTTTTAACCATTGGCTCCATGGCAATATCAACCTGTTTCTCTGTTGGTCAATGAGTCACCTCATTAGTTCAGGGAGAAACAGCTGAACAACATTTGAATGGATTGCCATGAAATTCTGTAGAAAAGGTTCAAGGTTCCCACAAAATGAATCAAACTGACCTTGGTGATCCTATTTTACTGTAGTGTGCACATTAAGTTGACATTTCTGGCTTTTATTGAAATACTTTTCACTGCATGTTTATGGTGTGTAGCTATTACTATGCTAGGTTAAAAATTAACAGGTAAGATGGATCCAATGGAGAAACGGTCACAGGGTAACGTAAATTAAAATGTTAATTATTTACATTATGTTTCAAACAATTTGCTGCTTTCAGCATGTTAGTAATTTCCACATGTGTCCAGACTCTTTTCATTGTCGCAAATCTGAGGCTCTGTTGAGCATAGTTTAGTTACTTATGTGCCAGGTATCTTTACAATATGATGACGCAATAAATGGTTAATATCGGCCGATTGAAAGTGTGCAGTTTTTTAAGCAAATGTATTTATTTTCAAAATAAATGCATCTTTGGAGAACATAACGTATAGTGTTGTATGGGAGAAGTAGGGCATGGAAACTGCCAATGTTGTTGTTGTTGTGTTGGTGGTAATTAAACTGTAGCTTGGGGTGTTTTTGATGTTTTCTATAGCAGGAACATGACCTGAATGTCCTGTAGGTGGAGAGAGTCATCTATAATCTAGGCGGATACAGTAAAGGCAGTGCGTCTAAATGTGAATGTGTGGCTGAGAGAGAGAGAGAGAGAGAGAGAGAGAGAGAGAGAGAGAGAGAGAGAGAATTCACAAGGTCCTGCATTTGTAAAGTGTGTGTTTGTGATTCCAAGCTGCGCTCATGGATCTTCTTGGATCTCACATGATTCATCCTGTGCCTTTAGGAGTGTTCTGTTTGACAGCAGTGTTTCAGTATATACAGTATCTCACAAAAGTGAGTACACCCCTCACATTTCTTCACATTTTTCTTTATATCTTTCCATGGGACAACACTGAATAAATGACACTTTTATACAATATAAAGTAGTCAGTGTACAGCTTGTATAACAGTGTAAATTTACTGTCCCCTCAAAATAACTCGACACAGCCATTCATGTCTAAACTGCTGGCAACAAAAGTGAGTACACCCCTTAGAAAAAATTTACAAATTGGGCCCAAAGTGTAAATATTTTGTGTGGCCACCATTATTTTCCAGCACTGCCTTAACCCTCTTGGGCATGTAGTTCACTAGAGCTTCACAGGTTGCAACTGGAACCCTCTTCCACCCATTTATGACAGCATCACAGAGCTGGTGGATATTAAAGACCTTGCGCTCCTCCGTTTGAGGATGCCCCAAAGATGCTCAATAGGGTTTAGGTCTGGAGACATGCTTGGCCAGGCCATAACCTTTACCCTCAGCTTTTTTAGCAAGCCACTGGTCGTCTTGGAGGTGTGTTTGGGGTCGTTATCATGTTGCAATACCACCCTGCGGCCCAGTTTACGAAGGTTGAGTGCACATGGTCAGCGTCGTACACAGAGGTTGGCTTTGGAAAATAGACGTATGAGTGCTGCCAGCATTGCTGAAGGGCTTGAAGGGGTGGGGGGTCAACCTGTCAGTGCTCAGACCATACGCCGCACTCTGCATCATACTGGTCTGCATGGCTGTCATCCCATAAGGAAGCCTATTCTAAAGATGATGCACAAGAAACCCCACAAAAAGTTTGCTGAAGACAAACAGACTACGGACATGGATTACTGCAACCATGTCCAGTGGTCTGATGAGACCAAAATACATTTATTTGGTTCAGATGGTGTTAAGAGTGTGGAGCGGCAACCAGGTGAGGAGTACAAAGACAAGTGTGTCTTGCCTAGAGTCAAGCATGGTGGTTGGAGTGTCATGGTCTGGGGCTGCATGAGTGCTGCCAGCACTGGGGATCTACAGTTCATTGAATTCTAACATGTACTGTGACATACTGAAGCAGAGCATGATCCCCTCCCTTCATAAACTGGGCCGCAGAGCAGTACTGCAACATGATAACGACCCCAAACACCCCTCCGAACGACCACTGGCTTGCTAAAGAAGCTGAGGGTAGAGGTTATGGACTGGCCAAGCATGTCTCCAGTCTTAAACCCTATTGAGCATCTTTGGGGCATCCTAAAACGGGAGATGGAGGAGCGCAAGGACTCTAATATCCACCAGCTCCTTGATGTCGTCATGAATGGGTAGAAGAGGGTTCCAGTTGCAACCTGTGAAGCT
Source organism: Ammodytes marinus (assembly GCF_949987685.1). Lineage (NCBI taxonomy): Eukaryota > Metazoa > Chordata > Actinopteri > Uranoscopiformes > Ammodytidae > Ammodytes > Ammodytes marinus. The sequence goes on from NC_137235.1 coordinate 24,358,842, forward strand.
CTAGTGAACTACATGCCCAAGAGGGTTAAGGTAGTGCTAGAAAATAATGATGGCAAAACAAAATATTGACACTTTGGGCCCAATTTGGACATTTTTTCTTAGGGGTGTACTCACTTTTGTTGCCAGCAGTTTAGACATTAATGGCTGTGTGTCGAGTTATTTTGAGGGGACAGTAAATTTACACTGTTATACAAGCTGTACACTGACTACTTGACATTGTATCAAAGTGTCATTTATTCAGTGTTGTCGCATGGGAAGATATAATGAAATATTTGAAGAAATGTTAGGGGTGTACTCACTTTTGTGAGATACTGTATGTCTGGTAATGCCAAGAACCAAAGAGCTCAGATCAAGTGGAAATGCTATAGAATATAGAATACACCCACCACTTGTTAGTTAAACATTAAAATGTTAGTTAAACAGATAAGATGTTGTTTTTTATCTTAAAGGCCTACTTCACCGGTTTGAATATGAAGGTGTATTGAATTCTGAGATCCTATGTAGTATAAATGTGCAAAACAAATTGAAATTGGTTCATCCTAGCCTGAGAAAAGGCAGAAAGAGTGTTTTTTTTAACCCTATATTTCTCTTTGTCGTGACATCACAGAAAGAGAAATATAGGGTTAAAAAAAACTTACTTTGTAAATATTACTGTGATGTCTTTTACTGTGACATCATAATGTGGAAGCAAGAAATCAGTCAACCAAGTAATTGTTAGAAGCATCAATTTGTTGGAAAAAGAGGTGATGATCAATGAAAGGGATTGTGATTTTTATGTTCCCATTTGTAAATGACCTAATTCACCTTTGCAATCGGGACAATACAGCTATATTTACAGTATGCTTGCCAGTTTATTTAATAGCCTTGTTAACATTCACTTTTAAAATACGCATGAATGTAATTGCATTTTTTTTTTACGATGCATTACTGTAAGAGGTTTATGCATTATGTATTCCTGGAACAAGCACACATGCCTTTGGCCGGATATCAAGACGACCCAACGGTGGACAGAAACGTTTCCCATCCATTAAACAATCCCATTATCGATGCATCATGTCATCTGTTTCACACTGTGCCCCTTTCTGCTTGTTATTTATCTGTACATTTCTTCTTTGTAACTGCAATATATGGAAGAGGGCCACTCCACCTTCAGTATTCTTGACATCAACCAGCTACAAATATTCGGGATATCATACTTCAGTCACAAACATAATGGTTTGATTCAGTTTGAAGAAAAGGCTTGGGTGTTGAGGATGCCAATAGAGGGCTTTCGTGGAGGTTTATTCGGTTTGAAAGCAACAAAGATCAGTTATGCATTTCTTTCTTTTTTTACAAGTAATAAAAATGGTGACTTATTAAGGGATATATTCAATCAGGCACAGTCTCATGCAAACGGACGGTGTCATAAACAGACTGAGTGACAGAGCATGGCATAAGGGAAATGAAGGGCAGAATGAAAGAGAGAGGACATTCACACTTTGCCTGCATCAATATGAGACAGGGTGTGAGATACGAGGTTACTTCATAATTTGATGAGTTGAATATTTCACAGAGGCTAGGGCAACTCACTCATGAATATGAAGCAGCCTGCTACTCTGTAAAGAGGAGATGATACTCTGCCAAAGGTCAGAGTACAAAGACTGTCTGCAGAGCGGATACTGAGCACTTAAGTGATATTAAGTGAATAAATGTTTGCCTCTAGGTCTTTATTTTATCCCCCCTTTTTAATTCAAGACTTTTGGATCACATAAATGACCTAATGTATATAACTGGATATGTGTAAGTCGCTTAGGTTCATTTTAAATGTGACAACCTCTCATTCACCTTGGTAACAAAGTGTTCACAGTCAATTCATTTCCATAATACATATTCCTGTTAAATGACTGCATCCAATTTCAAATGTGATTGCGGTTGTGTCTTAGAGATTAAACTAAAGATTAGACTGGTGACTAAAACAGTTGAGGGTGTGATCAGGCATCAGGAGACCTCGTTAGCATATTTATTTTTATCAAGGCTAAATCAGACAACAGCATCAAAAGGCAGCTCACACTGCAATAGAATCATCTAAAATGAATTGATCAAAATGTCGCCCTGAGTATTTCATTTAGTGAATTGACAAGGCAGCGCTGCTATTAAGTGGTTCAAAGATCACAGGATGAAATTATTGGAAAAAGAACATGCTAGTTAAGGAAGGGAGCCTTCACAATACAGTGTTCATATTTACATTTTTATCCTTCAACAAACAAAACAAGCACCTACAATATAACATTGTTGGACTCAAAATAATTATTGCAATGCAGCAGAACCAGAAACACAAGTTATTCTTCTTTCTTCCATGATGTAACCTGACCATTCAGGTGAGCTACTAGCAAATCAAGCAGCCACAAGTTGGTCTTCATCCATAGATACCCCCTCCTTTAAATGAATTCTTGGCACAGAGTGTGTAGCCTGATAGTGCCCATCCCCTTTTGATGACTGCTTACAGATTATTTGATGAAATAGATGGCTGGCTGGGCGAGGACAGACTGTGTTCTTGGTTTGGGGCAACTGAGACCATTATGATTCTCTTTCAACATTCAGCAATGTTAGAGTACGTCAACATTTTTGTGAGTCAGCAAATCATATTATACTGGGTAACTTTGCCATTGATTAAAGTGCATATTACACCAGGAAAAGGGAACACACACACACACGGCTTAGGTCAGAATGTTCATTTTAAATTAAAAAGCTAGGCACACCATGATTAACATATTCATTATCTCTAGCGCAATGTATTCCTTTGCATAATGTAATAATAGTGCTGGGACTTGAGCTTTAATTGGGAAAAAAACAGTGTGTGAAGCTTAAAGTCAGAATTTCTTCCAATGGTCTGTGTGCATGCTTGTGTGCATGCTTGTGTGTGTGTGTGTGTGTGTGTGTGTGTGTGTGTGTGTGTGTGTGTGTGCGTGTGTTTTAATATCTGCAGCAAGGCACCATGTACTCCCACTGACCATCTGGACCTGCTGTTCCTTTTCTCTGGTCTCTATACAGTTAGTCTACATGGCAACTTACTATCTGCTAACCAACCCCATATGTATACATGGCTGAGTTGTGCTTGTGCACACACACACACACACACACACACACACACACACACACACACACACACACACACACACACACACACACACACACACACACACACACACACACACACACACACACACACACACACACACACACACACACACACACACACACACACACACACACACACACTTTTGGTGACAAAACAAAAAATGCTATGATATAATATGACAGCTGCTCTCCTTTAGAGAGACATTATGATGAATTGGTCTGTTGGCCTGATATGTGTTAACATGATGGTGAATCTTGACCCGAGCACAGATCTCTGCACAAATCAGATTTAAGACAAAGGTAATGTTTGTTTCAGTCTATGCTTTGCTTCTTTTATTTTTTTTGCAAATAGGCACGTCAACTACAAGCTGTGAACACAATTAATCACCATTGAAATTTGATATGGATTAACAAGTAAACATATAGTTCCCTATTTACACATTTGGCAGATATGGAGAAATTCGCATTCTTTTAATTAAAAAAAATCGTGATTTTTTGGCCATCAGATGGATTTAAGTCCAATGTTTTCTCTCCTTTTAGCCCTTTTTTTGTCTCTGCCAACTCCTGATTGAATATTTGATCTAATAAGCACTCCAATGCTGCACTCTTTTCACTAGGTACGTGCTCAATTTGTCCATCTGCCGTTTGGCGCTGGTTAGATATGTGTACAGTGGGCTGCTGCTGGATTTCTAAATTATTTCTTGTTCCTAAAATCTGTCCCCCAACCCCAAAAAGTATTTTGGAGGTGTGCATGGAAAAACTGTCACATGCACACACACACACACACACACACACACACACACACACACACACACACACACACACACACACACACACACACACACACACACACACACACACACACACACACACACACACACACACACACACACACTAGGTTAGGACAGATGAGCACTTTCACATACAAAAAGTAATTGGATCCATTGCAAGTATAAAAGAAAATATATATCATTGTCACTTTAATAGGAAAACATATTGGCAGGTGCCTGATTGCCTGGTATTCCAGTATTCCAATGGTCAGTGATGTTTTTCCATTCTGAAATCTAGTTTTGAAGACTAATTTAGGCTAGTTTCTGGAGCACGAGATTGCACTGAAAAATACATATGCCACGCCATGATAGGATGGGAAATGATAGGTCTTGAATATTTTCTGATACATGTACACCCCTCTGTGCATTTTCATATCAATTTCAAGTGTTTCTCAGCCGAGTGCCTGCGCTTGTGTCATTTCACACCACTGACTTCTCTTTTTCCACTCTCCCTGGTCTCTCATTAACTTTATTTGTGCTGAGTGCACAGGCGGTATATACCGATCCCCTACAGTTATGTGGTTTGTGTGTGTGTGTGTGTGTGTGTGTGTGCGTGCGTGCGTGTGTGTGTGTAAATGTGCATGTGTGAGTGATGGATGTATGGATCTATGACGCTGAGATCAAGAAGCGTGAAAGCTACTGATAGGATGAAGATTATAGCCCTGAGATGAGAGATGGAGTCATGGATTCAGAATGAAAGAAGAGAACAAGATGCCAAAGAAACAACGGAACAGAAGGAGACATTTTTGATTGCTGCAGCTGTCTTCTTTGAACCAAACTCCCTTGCCGTTACCTCATTTCTGATTCAGCTCCCATGGCTGTAGATTGCCGATAATTAAATTTAACCCCCCTTTTATTCTCAGCTCATTTAGAGCAATCGACCCTGCCTTGTTTCGCCAACTCTCACCTGAATTCAACAGTAATTCATTTTGTATGCACGTGTGTGTGTTTGTGTGTGTGTCCCCTGTGAGACGACATACATTCATGTTGCACTCCTTTATTGCCTTCCACCCATTGTAATTTTATGTAATATCCTTTGTGTGTATCTGGAAATAAATGTTGCGAGCGCAGCATATATCAAACAGTTCCACTGTGTGTTGCACGTTTCACCTTGCCATCACAACTATTCCCTGACCAGATTATGTAATCGTATGCAAGCATCAGAGAATTGCAAGGGAATCCTCTTAACATCACAGGGGCTGAATACTGGTCTTCAAATAGAGATTTTGCTGGAAGAATAATCCATCAAACCAAAGCCAATTTAAAAATGTGCTGCATTCATGATATTTCTAGACAGTTATATATACAGCCCCCTATCTTGACATAATACTTTATCATTTTCTAGGAATGCTTGGTAAGAGAGATGCACATGTGTAATCCCTTTGTGGCTTCTTCATGGAAACTCCTGCGTCTTTTTTTTCTCATTTATTTCTGCAATGACCTTATTTTATCAGCAGCCGTGAACTCCATAGGTTTCATATTGTGAGAAAAGAAAGAGAAACGGGGGCGTGTGCTCTTTAAAAACTTCTTCTTTCTGTAAAATATTAATCGTCAAAAACACAGGGTTATTCTTGCACTTAATGGCTTGGCACTCCAGCTAGCTTTGAATGTGCCTTCAAAGGGAAGAGGGAGAGGAGGAGGAAGCCGAACGGGGGAATGGTGGATGGAGAGCGGTGATTGAGTGAAAAGGTCAATGTGTGTGACTGCACTCAGAAACAGATACACACTGATGGGTCAGTGAGTATCTGCAATAATACACTAGTGCTCACTCACGCACAGACTGTATAAAAGCACGCTGTTCATGTACAGTACGTTACAGTATGCTGGCAATATGTCTTTCAGCTTACCAATAGCTTGAAGTAGTTTGGATAAAAATGATTTTCTTGAAGATGCATGTCTGTTTTTGAGAAGCCCATTAATGTGGGCTGGTGGTTCAGGGTGAGCTACGTGTTGGGCAGAGTTGCCTGTGTGAATGTGAAACTACAGCCAGAAGATGGTTAGCTTTCACAAGTCAAAGATTCGAAAAAGAAAAAGGGAATTGGTCAAGCAGCACCAATTATTTTCTCAGCTGGGCTCAGTAACTTCCCACACCTATTCAATGTGAGGTTTCCAGATAACAACTGGAGACTGAAAAAAAAAAGTTAACAGGAGAGGAAAAAAGTAAAAAATCTTAGGAAAAGAACCCTATACTACATAGGCTACCAATGTTATAAGCACAAGCTGCCAGCTAGCCATAATGATCCCTGATCACAGATTCTGCTGACAGCAACATAACTAGATCCCTGCAAACTTTCCAAGCACTGCGGCAAATCAATATATACAGTAGGGAGTGAAGAGAAGAGAGGATTGCAGGATGACTGAATGATCAAAGATATATTTTATATGCAATAGTCATATGTTAAATTTTTGGAACAGTTGGTGGCAACTTTGTTTAAAATATTGGAAAAGGAATGACCTTTATAGACGGATACAACTTTTTTTACGTTAAGTAAACTTACGTTTTATGTTAAGTGGGAATAAATGCTTAGGTAATGCTTAATAAACATTAACTAACTTGTGTTTAAATAATGCATAACTAAGCATTACTTAACCAATCATAGTTAATGCCTAACTAACCATTAACTAAGCATTAATAACTAAGCAATAATAGTTACTTAATGCCTTTTAAACATGACTAACAGTTAATAGCATTAACTAAGCATTAATTAACTGTTAATCAATGTATCCTTATTGTAAAGTGTTACCGAAATCTGTATTTTTGGTTGGCATGGATAAGCAACTGTATGACAAATAAGAGCAAGAGGATTATCAAAACGAGCTTGCTGGAGATCAGCTGCTAATCATTTTAGCATTTGAAGGGGATATGAATTATTCATCTTTTTTTATCAAACCTATTATTCTTTTTTTTTTAGAATACTTGTGACTTTGATACTAGCATAAATAGGATATTTCACCATAGCTGTCAAATTTTAACCAAGGGTGAGCATGATCCTCAGAGAAGCACATCTGTTTGACATCTGCACCGTAATCACAACAACTTTAGGAGGAAACATCTTTCAATGGGTATGTAGACAATTTTCGTGATGTCATGAGATTAATAACACCATATGATGGCTCGTCAGTGCTATTTCTTTGAATTCTTTATCACCCCAAAATATATCACACTAAAACTGCACCAATAAATCACTGTCTCTCTCTCTCTCTCTCTCTCTTACGCGAAAACACATACAGTATGCATTCTTTATTTGAACCTTAGTCCACGCCATTTGTCTTGTTCTTCAAACTCAGTCTTATCATGAAGACAGCAATCTTGTGTTTCGGAGCACACATTTCTTCACAAGCCTGTGTGTGTGTGTGTGTGTGTGTGTGTGTGTGTGTGTGTCTGTTCATCCACTCATGTGTGGTGTTTGCCTGGGTATGCATTATTCCTGTCTATTCTCTGGTCTTGGGACATACTGTGCGGCATGGTGTGTAAACTCTAAATAAGCTGACGGAGGTTAGAGAGGGCGATACTTATTCTCACCTCAGCTTGAATTAACAGTTACAGTGCTGCTCCTTCAACACACGTCTAATTAGCACCCAGACAAGACTGCCAACAACTTCATGGTTTCTCGAGTGTGCTCTTGTGATAGCAGGAATTTCAGAATGTCAAGTGAAGGCTGATAGTTTACTTTAAACTCCAGACAGCCCTGATGGAGAAAAAGAATGAAGAGGAGTATAAGAGCTTTCCATTCCAAACATCAACAGTGCCATCAACTGCCTGTAAAGAAGACGCTATTAAGCAACTCGTCTATAGCGTTGTTTTTTGTTTCTGCCACTCCAATAAAGTGTACTTTAGTTATAAACCTGAATAGCAAGTCATTTCATTTGGTGGACAAACCTGTAACTGGTAAAGACTCAAGGTCCCTTCCTTGATTACGATTAAGTAGTCATTATGCTATTTCATACTCTGACCATTAAACGGCTTAATTAAAGCTTGTCGCTGTAAATTCACCTCATGAATTACTCGGCGGTGACGTTTGGTGTACTCATTCGACATGGGTTTTGAAGTGAAGACGCGGTCTGCCATTTGATTCTATTGTTTTATTAAACTTTGATCAGATGTTAATGAGGTCTGATGTTGTCTGATCTACAGATCGGGATGTTTTAATCTGCTTACGTTTGATTGCAGAGTGAGATTCTATATCCCTTAAGGCGTCACTATACAGGGATTAGTCGGATTGACGACAATGTAAGTTACAAGGATTCTCATTAGGGTTAAGGACAGGGAGACCTTACTTATAGAATGAGCCGTTGCGATTGCTTTCAAACCTTATATGTAAAAGATAAGAGGAGACTATAGATGTAAAGACAGAGCAACAAAGGGGTGAGGATGAGGAGCAAATGGAGGACAGAGCTCCTTCCTCTCTTTAACCCTTTCTCCCTGGAGCTTTAAGTCAGTGTCCTGTTGGTTGAAATGCATGAGCACATCGGTGGTGTCTGACAAGGTCATTGCTTCGTTCCCCTCAAGGAATTAAACCTGAATGCTACATTGACACATTCCCAATGGGGTTGACAGCACTGTATATCAGCTGTGCTATACAGGAGCACTGTTCTCCAGTAAAAATGCAGTTTATGCCATGACTTGTTATGATACGTTATGTACCCTACAATGTTGAAGAGTTTAACAAAATATGACTGTACAACAAGAATGAGATTATAGATATGACAATGTAGCTTATTAGCATAGTAATAATGTACTGGCCAAATTACATGGTGGTGCAAGATGATGAGCTAGTGGATTGTGTAAGAATTATCTTCCGGGGACCCGGACAAAAGTGGTGATTCAATGTCGCTAGCATTAGTGTCAACAAATACAACCCCAATTCCGAAAAAGGTGAGGCTCACCACTTTGAGAAGAAGTGCAGAGAAAAACTGTCCGACAGTTTAAGAACAACATTACTGCAAAGCATTTAAGGATTTCACCATCTACAATCCATACCTGTATTAACATATTTAGAGAAACAGGAGAAATCTCTGCATGTACAGTAAGTGCCATAAAGGATATTACTACATGGGCCATGGAACACTTCAGAAAACCATTGTCGGTAAACACAGTGTGTCGCTACATCCACAAGATAAGACTCTACC
>NC_137235.1:24368118-24465618 GCF_949987685.1 Ammodytes marinus
CTGCATTCTGGTTCACTTTACCAACTCATCAGAGGTGTGAAAGAGAACCAAACCTGTTAAAAAAAGAACCAATGTATCATTCTTGCATCTGGTACAAGCGAACAAGAAGAGGACTATAAGTTGTGAAACCGCCCTTACAGCCAGAGACTGTATCACTTGCCAGAGACATGAGAGCCTTGTAATGTAACAACTAGATAGCTGTCAATATGTCACCTGATTTTCAGTTTTCTTTTTTTTCATAATTGAAAACCTTTTTTAGTTGAACATTTATTTCTTAAAAGGTACCTTGTGGAGTTTTTCATCACGGGGTAATGTTTTAACCTGAGGGTCATGTGTACAAAGACACACATGCAAGTGCATATGGATATGGGTGATTTCTTGATACCCTTTCCTGCCATAGGTTTCACATTATTCCACAGATAAAGGCAGTGAAGAAGGGGACAGCAAACTAGTAAACAGGGATGTAAAATAATTGTCCAATTAAATTCGGCTTCGCAGATGCTTTATGCTAAAGGAAATACATTCAATATGTTTATAGGAACTCAAGGACCTTCAGCATGTTCGTTTTACAAGGAAACTCCACAGGACACCTTTAAGCTTTTATTTGACGTGGGGAATTGAAATTGGGAATCGATGCATTTTACAAGGTTTTTGTCTGGTCAATCTAGATAGCACATACAGTATTAACGATTATGAGCAGTTAGGGTTTCAGGCATTTCTGAAATCTTCTCTTCTCCTCCCCGCTATCTGTCTCTTTATGCCAAGGATCCAGCAGACTATTAGGTTTACCGCGCAAGGTAGAGTGACAAACATTACAATCAGAGGCTTATTTGTTTCAGGGCTTTTGCATCGCTAATGCATCAGAGGATTTGTCTTTTTCATAGCTGCAGCAGACTGGCAATGGAAATCAGTGCAACACAAAACGTACAATAGTATTTTGTATTTAGGTTTAATAGCTACTTTTAAATCCCCTGTGCCACTCTGGGACAATTGACAGAATCTGAAGATGTAAATCAGCATGCAGTGAGAGACAGACAGGGATTGAGGGGATAAGAATAAAGTTGACAGGCAGACAGAAAAACATAAGGAGAATGAAGGTTCCCAAAGACAAATATCATACTACTTATTGAGTAAGTGATTGACAGCCCAGTGTTTTATATAGTACTGCTCATTGTGTTCTCATCATACAATACACAACTGCCTTATCTTTAGCCTTTCCGCCAAAAAAAATTGCTCAATTTAAAAATCAACAGAGTAATAATTTGTTCCCATCAATGGTGCTTTCTATTTTAGTGGGCATGGAAATGTCCATTTACAGCCTTTTTTCCATTATATAAGAAAATAATGAAGTTCAGTACTGCAGATCAAATGAATAGAAAATGATTGCTGAAGTTGTACCACAGTGCATACATGAACAACAACACTCAAATGCAAACAACACACATACAGCTATCCAATCATGTCCCAGTGGTAGTTGTTTTCTTATGTCTCGCAATCTCTCTTGTTTATTCAGTGGTAATGGTTCCCCCGTGGATGACTTTCACTGGTCCGTATTTCTGTTTTCTTACTATTTAAACAGGTGATCTTTATTACAGTTTTTGTCATACAGACGAGGGGAATGCTGCCACATCTGCCTCACTGTTGTTGCAAGTATGTTTGTGATGTAGTTTTTAATTTATTTAAGCTGGCGTGTTGGAGTCAGGAGCGCTCACACAGTGAAGCCCCACTTCACTGAAACTCAAACAAAACATATTGCTTGTTTGTTTTTTTTGGACTCCAAATATGTCTTCCCATATTCATACATTTTGTCATTAAACCATTACGATTGCAATAGCCTGGGGAATGGCATGTTTTTTTTAATGCTGATAGGATGATTCGATACAGCAGACCACTCAATACGTGAAACAGGTCTTAAAAACAACGTATCTCTGGTAAGGGAAAAGAAAACTGAAATGTTCGTGTGGCAGTGAAGTTTAGTTGGTAAAGGAAGTGAAATTATAGTGTGCATGTAGTGTTTTTACCAAGTGGGCTGCGACTTTTAACCTTTTCACCAAACTGCTCTCATTTCATCATTTAGAAATTATGTGCTGTCAAGTTTTGAAATTGAAAACCCTAGCAAAAGACGAAATATACAAGCACCTGCAAACTGCTGACATTGGCTTGTAATTGAGTCAACTCTGTGGGTGGAAGAAAAGTTGCAAGGTTGCCCTTTGGAGCGTGACCAACTGCTGTGTGATGTACTCCTCTGGCCATTCCAACTAGTCTATCAACTTTGCCAGGGAAGGAAACTGACAAGACTTCATTTCAGTGCCATATGAGTCAAAAGTACTTATACAGTTTGTTATGTTTGTTTTTTAAAACACAAAATAACCAGAGCAACACCTGTTATTCTGTACTCTGTACTTAAAACAACACAAGAATAGTCATTATAAAATAAAGCAAACATAATGCTGCATGTTCCAAACACCATCTGACTGATCAGTGAAATCATGTTTGGCTGAGTTGTGATGAAATGTAATATATTGTGTGGCCCAGGCGCTTTGATGGCTCTGTGGCATTAAAACAGGCGCACACTTTTAAAAAGCCAGACTACTGTATAACAATAGCAGGCGTTTTTGTACCCTAACAAAGAGCTGCATTTTGTCATTTCGAAAAGAAGCAGAGGGTTCGCCTGTTTGTAACAGCCTGCTTTTAGTTAGTGGCATCATTGGGGCTCTGTTGCTTACATCTGTGTTTGTGTCATCAACCATGTGGGTGTATGCTATAATGGCTTGGGGCCATGATCATAGTGTAGTGAGGAAAAGACTCACTTTGGATTGCCTAAACAGTAAACACCAAATAGCTCTTAATTGGCTGCTCTGTATGTTGCCTTTATCAAAATCCTATCCTTTGGAAAAGTTAACTCTGTGGTGTGTGTCCCGGACTCAAAATAAGCTCCTATTAAAACTTGTAAAGCAGCCCCCTCAGACTGTAGCCTGCCCACACTTTTCTCTTTCTTTCTCCCCAACATTTTCAGCAGACCTTTTTTCCACAGCCTCCCTATCCATTTGGGTGTTCTAAAGCCTGATTATGGTTATGCAGCATGATGCGTAAAAGTGCACCGTTTTTATGCGTTTATGTAGCATTTGGTTACATAAGCGAGACATCAAGAGACATCAATGCACAACAAAACCGCAGGCAGAATGCGTTGTTGACATTTAAAGCTGCTGAGTTTGCATTTTACACTATTGAAGATAAGCATTAAGAGGCCCTCACAGCGTTTTAAAGTCATTTAGGCCTATTTTTATAATAAGATGAGATGAGCACAAATACAATATAATTTACAAAGACTAACCGCCTCTGAAAATTTGTCCACAAAGTGCTCTATTGTTGGCCCTGCAGTTGCAATGCATTTTCAAAACAAATTTTACTAAAATACCTTGTTACACAAAGACACTTTGTTGCTCAAGTTGGTATATATTCAGCATATGTCAGCAGACTGTGACGGCACTAGAATGCACTGAAAAGTGTGCTTCAGCTAAATACCTTCCATCCAGCTGCTGTCCCTAAGCTCCAGGGACCTATTGCACACAGCCCGTTTAGCTGAAAGAACCCTGGGTGATTTTACAGAGTAAATCAGAGGCAGTTGAGGGAGGCCATAGGCTAAAAGCATTGTCACAGAGACCTTTGCAAAATTGGCCGGTGAAGCAATGGGTCAGCCCAAAGCACATGTCTTACACATTTTCCCCTGTCAACACACTGATAACAGAAATGTCACACCATGTGAACTGGAAAGGGCTGGACAGTGTGCTGGATTTAACTGAGCACATGGACCACAAATTAAATGTGAATTTGCAACCCAGGATTTTGGTTTTAACTATGAGCAGGATTTTATCAGTTTAATATTTGGTGACATACTTCCATTGTCTTTTCCTGATACTGTTCCTCTGGCTCTCTCTCTCACCATCAATGAACTGGATATTTTTAAATTTATACAATTTTGGGCGGTTGTCAATTTAGGATACTTGTTCATACTGTTCTGTTTTCTTATTTTTATTATCCATTGGAGTGTGTTTTATTGGTAGTGTTTCTCAGTGCCTCCGAAACCAAACCAAAAGAGATTCATGTGAAGGTTTTCTAAATTTTCTGTAACCAGTATGAATTAGTTTCAGGCACGATTACTACTTTGTAAAAATGAGTGATGGTTAACATTAGGGAACAGTTGCGGGTTGCAGTGGGAGCCGAATTTGACCAAAATATTTGGTGCAAAAAAAGGAAAAAAGGCCACTCTGATATGCACTTGAGTGGGGATTTTTAGATGCCATCGTTGACAGAGGCTCGTTGTTATTGTAGTATTTTGAGATGTCAGCGATGCCAAAATGAAAATGCCAAATCATAACTTCTCATAAATTCAGAAATGTTGCTACCTGTATGTAAAATAAACGTTTACTGTGCCTGTTGCTTGGCCTTGATCTTCACATGACACAAAATAAACACCAACATACACAGTAGAGCTGCCCAGTGATCACAGTAGTAGACTGATAACATACCGGGCATGTATAATCCTGGGAAAACCTTTTGACAGCTTAGTTTTCAGTGTTGTTACAAAGTACACTCCTGCACCTTTATTAGTAAAAAAAAAAAAAGAAAAGGATGGTAAATATTTAAGATCCCCTGCTGCAGTGCTGCTGTGCTGCTGTGCTGCTGTGCTGCTGCTTTTTTTTTTTTTTTACCTCGGGAAGTCAAAAACAATCTCATTATTTTTTGCTGAATTTTCTGGACAGGTGGTTGTCAGAACACGTTGATACAAGTTGTTCTAAATGATTTCCTTCCAGTAACACTCATATCGTACAAACATGAGCTTTGTCTCTCCAGAGAGGGCTGCAGTGTTGGTATGGTGGGCTGTGATGAGATGTGATGGACAGCCAGCCAAAGAGTGGAGTGTATCGCAGACTATGTGGTGGAGATGAGTCAATGAGAGTCCTGACCCAAAGGAGGTGTTCTTGTCTTTCAAGTGAGCCTGAAGTGTAGATAGATTTTAAGTCTTCTTGACAAGTCTTTAAAAGCACTTCATGATAAAAGAAGTGAGTTCAATTGGTCTCCAACTATTTAATGGACAAGGCACTGATGAAACAAGCGAATATTTGGCTTTAAAGACTTGATACAAGACTCAGATGATTAGTCAATTACATTTCTGCAACTTAATTTTTCTGTCAATCAACGCTGATTATTTTTTTAAGATAATTTTTTGGCATTTTCAAGCTTTATTAGACAGTACAGAGTTGAAATGGGGAGACAGAGAGAGAGAGAGAGGGGGGGATGACCTGCAGTAAAGGTCCACGGGTCGGATTTGAACCCGTGACCATTGCAACGAAGGCCGGAGCCAATATGGTACGCGCTCTATCCACTACGCCTCCAGAGCGCACCGAACGCTGATTATTAAACTAAAACAGCCCGATGGACGGATGGTTTCTGTTACCTAAAGGCGAAGTCAGTGATTCTGGAGAGTGTTTGTTGTCAAAATAACTTTGTGGATATCACGACCTGTCCTTTTAATGCACACACAGCACGTATAGATCGGAGATCCTAAGAAGATTTTTACTAATTTTGACAAAAAGTTATTTTGATGAGGAGCATTCTTTAGAATCGCTTGCCGTCTCTCTCTGTGATTCTTACCAGCCCTCTGCCTTCACCTTTTCCCTCTGACCAGCGTGAGCTCTGGACGCTGTGCTTACAGTTACAGAAATTCTGCTGCGTTAGCGAGCAACACACGGTAATCGGAACATTTTTGCTGAGCACACTGGCACCACACGCGCACACACACACCAAACAAACAGAAAGGTGATGCGCTGACAATGAAAGATGATCCCTCACGATGGCAGAGGCGGTGTTTTTCCTTGAACGGACAGATCCATCACAGACTGGAGGGTGAAGAAAGTGTCAGAAAGAGGGAGGCCTGAGAATTGATGCATGTTTGAGAAGGTGACGTAGAGGTTATCAAGGGATCTTTGCTATAAGGCGGTGAAGTAGTCAAGAGTTCAGAGTACAATAAATTATAATCGCTCACAACATTAAACAGTAGTCTTTCCAGAGCCTGTTATTTAGTGATTCGGTGTAATTACTCTGCATATAGCTAACAGTTTTGTGTCTGCTTCCACAGTTTCAGCACAATCTTAAATGCCCTATAAGTCTTTTCTGTTAAGCTATTGGTCAATTGCTTTTCTGGGCTAACAAAGGCACCGCTTTCACTGCAACGGTATCAGTAAAAAAAATAATTAAGAGGCCTTTTCTCTCAATGTGTATGTGTCTGTTTGCCTATGTGTGTTTGTTTGTGTGTGTGTGTGTGTGTACATGTGTGTGTGTTGTCAGTGAGTCATGATCAATAGCTACTGCCCCCAGTGAGCCCAAGTTATTTCTCTTCTGTTCTATCCACTAGCTACAGTATTAAGATTCTGTGTACTTCTTAAGGGGATAGGTGGTAGGGGGGTATTCGATATGCATAAGCAATTACACATGTTTGAATTAGCTCGAAGGATACAATAGCCATCAATCTTGCTGGCAGGCTTCCAGGCACATTGTTTGAGAAAGACTGACTGTAGAAAGCATCTCACCCTGAATCCCCAGGGTAAGTGGGTTCCATTACATAAACGGTAGGGGCCTTACACAGCCAATTACACATACATACAACCTAAAGTACATACTGCTGCTCATTTGTGTGCACAGCCCGATGTCGAGAGGAAGTTTTCAATTAAAGCCTGCGGTGAATGTATGCCGACATGTTGTTGGTCTGCCAGCTCACAATCTGCCTAGAGCAAGACTTCCAGCTCTCCAAGCTCCAGGAATCATTATAAGCATGACTTAAATATGTGAAAAAGTGATCCAAGCTCACGCCAGTTGATTCACATGATAAAATGGCGACATCACCCTCAGCTGCCAGCACCACTGGTTCTCCAAAGTATTCACCCTCTTGTACCATTTTCATTGCTTGAAAGTGAAAAGATAAATATGAGTCAAGCACAGAGCAGCTCAGTTGCGCGCACACACACACACACACACACACACACACACACACACACACACACACACACACACACACACACACACACACACACACACACACACACACACACACACACACACGTACATACAGAGTACAATCATTATGATTTAAGCGCAATTCAATCTTAATACCCACCCTCTTCTACCCCTGTCCCATTAAAATGGCACCATACGAAGGATGGGCTTGATCTTTCAACCTCTGACGTCTTATAGCTAAAGGAGGGTGGGAGTTTATGGAGCAGAAAGTAAGAAAGCCCAGGCCAATTATCCTGAAAATTAAAAGAATGTTCTTGATTGGCACTGGAAGTCAAAAGGTCGCGTCAATCAAATTCGGCACAAGGTATATTTTCAAGGAGACATTACAATATTTTATTCCCTTTTTTTTCTGGTTTTTGGCGCACAACAAAGGTGGTCTAACCAATTCTGAGAACATTAACATGGTCTACATGTGCCCAAAATGCCACCAAATTCAAATAATCTCCTCTGTACTTTAAATAAATATTTTTGCTCTGGCGTCAATGCTTTTTTTCCCAAAATGCAATGGCGCACCAATTTATTTTGGAACCCCAAGGATCAACCCAATATTTGTAAAAACATAGATAACACACTGTTCCAGTAACATTTTTGTCATTGTCCAGATCGGTTGCTTAATGTCAAGAGGGCATGTCTGGTGTGATATAAGGAAGGAGGAAGGAAACACCAATGCAGGAAATGTGTTACTCTGCGAATTCCAATTGTGACCCAGTGTCACAGCTATAAAAATTATCCACTATATCTTTATGATTGTTGGTAATAAAAACAATATTTGCACACAACAAACCAATACAGACACTTGGATAGTTTTGTTATTTGGTATGAAAAGTTCTGCCCTTGCTCACCCAATTAAAACAACTCCTCTGTTATCTTTAGAACAACCCCAGCAAATTCTATTAAGTTTAATCAGCGCAGCAGTGTGCTCATTAAATACATCATTGTTTCTGTTTTCCCTTATTCAGATATCCACCCATGCCCTCCTCTGATGTTGTTTTCCCATTTATTTGGTTGTGATCTCTTCAATGTCAGAAACTGTATTTGATAAAGGCTTCTAAGCACTGACAGATCAAGAACAACAATAAGACCGAATTGTTAAAAAAAATGTCCACAGCCTACAAGACAAGTGGAGGGAACTGCATTAAATACTGTTGAGGAAGGTCATGTTGGTCAGTTGTCAGTACATGGCTTTACTGCAAATGTCAGTGTAATTTTGACTCAGATTTAACGGGAAATAACCTAAAGGTTATGGCTTCACTTGAGCAACAAAATCAGCTGAAAGGATATGAAAACATGCAAGTAACAGGGAATAACACATACAGGTTAGAATACAATAGTTTACATGCTGGCATTATCACCATAATGAAAAATAAATAAATTTGGGCTGTTTATAATAAGTAGGGGAGACCGGGGTAAGTAGGCACACTTTTTACTCTAGTAAGAATTGCTCATCACCTAAACATCTTTAAATAGTCATTCCTACATTAAATTGAAACTTAAGGTGTTGGCTTGAAATGTGAACCCCTCACTTTTTCTAAGACACTCTAACAAATTGTGACAACCAACCCCATCAAGGGGTCATTTGTCACACAGTATGGGGTTGTTTGTCACAATGTTATCTTAATGGAAACATCTTAAAAAGAAGGCAAGAAAGCAGAACTAAATTTGAAAGTTTAATTTCATTGTCTAGTTGAAAAATAGGCCTACATAACCTTATGCATCTTAACACAAAATGAGCAAGGAATAATCAAAAAGGAAATCCATATTAAGACCAACCTACTGTATGTAACAACATAAATAACAAAACAAATAGGTCTAACAATAATAGCCTGAGTGACAGCATTTAATTATTTATGAAAGACACTGAGGACAGTCCGTTCTATAATATTCTTGGTTTATTTGGAAGTCATGTTGAAGATTATTATCTCTGTTTATGGGAAAGAAAATGCCAAACCGTATTAGGACTCATTAGAATTAATACCGTAGATCAAAATTCTATGTATATGTAGGGGAGAACGGGGTAATTTGTCACATGGGTTGGATGTCACATTCGTTATATCTCGCCACCAGAGCGCGCTAGCTCTGAAATGTTGATATAAAAAAGGTCCAGAATTGGGATCAGGGGTCACATACATAGACTTCCTTGGAGTTAGACTGCTGCATTTCAGGTGAGAGGATGTTTTGTGTTTTTCATGTCAAATTCAAAATATTTTGCTTCTCAGTATTTTTCTTCTAGGCTTTTACACAATGGGTTTATAACAAAACACTTGTTACCCTCAGAAAGTGTGAAGGGTAAACTATAGTTTAGATTGTGGTTAGCAAGCTAATTAGTTGTCAGATGGTTGTTGGCCTTGATGCTAGCAATAAATTCAAGTTGGGGTTGGTCGTCAAATTTTTTGGGGGGTTGGTTGTCACATGTTATCTCAAGGCTGCAGCCAGAAAAGGAACCCAATAACGAAAGAAATTGTCAAGCTGTATCCTCACTGACACCCCAGAGAAGGAAAGAATAGAGCAGGAAAAGGCAGCTAGCAAGCAAAAGAAAAAAGGGCAACAAAATCAAAACAACCCAGTGCATCCCAAACTAGACCAGCTGCCAAGGCTACAGAACGTTATGTAGGCCTATTTGTCAACTTGACAATGCAATTAAACATTCAAATTTGGTTCTGCCTCCTTGCCTTCTTTTTAAGATTTTTCCCATTAAGATAACATTGTGACAAACAACCCCATAGTGTGTGACAACCGACCCCTTGATGGGGTTGGTTGTCACAATGTGTCAGAGTGTCTTTGATGGTAAATTACTTCTTCATTACAATAAGTTGGAAAAAAAGAGAGACACACATTTCTAGCCAACACCTTAAGCTTCAATTTAATGTAGGAATGGCTATTGACAGATGTTTTGGTGATGAGCAATTCTCACTAGAGTAAAAAGTGTGCCTACTTACCCCGTTCTCCCCTACTGCAGCATTTAAAAATGGTCTATGTGAGATAAATCATGCAAAACAAACCATTGAACAAAACACAACCTATTCACCGTACACCCCCATAGAGGCTTAATGAGTAAGACAAGATGTCCACAGTCTTGAAATCTTTGCGTCCACATTAAATATTATTTAACAAATATGGTATCATTTAACTGTCAATACTTAAACTCCTGAAGACACTGAGCAACCTAAAATTTCCAAGATATCAATATTGACTGGTGCGTCACAGTTATCTCTAATGAACATAGGACATTATGCATACTTATAGAATACATTTCTTTTAATAATTTGCTGTACTGCAGTGTGTAGCACAATCAAAACTCAAGCTACTACTGCAGAACTCTCCTATTGGCCCAGTTAATGAGAGAAAATCCTAAAACTGCATGTATGATCTATTAAAATTAGATATTTGAGAATAACTTTTTTATTTATTATATTGATTTATTACTCAAAATGCTGATCTGCAGTGCTTACAGTCTTACAAATGGTAATGTAATGGAATGTAGTCTAAGGGAAGACAAACAGGTAAAAAAAACAAGCATTACGTGGACATTTCTGGGCTTTTTTAAAACAAGTAAAAAATTATTTCTTAATATATTCATATTTTCTGGGGGTGAAAGTATGGAACTCATTTCTTAATGATGAGGGTGCTGGTGACACCCAACTGCCCCAACGCAGACAGAATATTTTTGTCTGTCTCCCACACACACACACACACACACACACACACACACACACACACACACACACACACACACACACACACACACACACACACACACACACACACACACACACACACACACACACACACACACACACACACACACACACACACACACACACACACACACACACACACAGGGAGATGACACCTTTGTCTCGCGGAGGAGACGGTACGTTTTAGGCAGGTCAGAAGTCAGTGAGGAGAAAGATGAGGAGACTAAGAATGATATGACAAAGCTCATTCTCTGAATGATAAACAGACTAATTGTCTTGGTGAGAAATAAAAGGAAAATAAGTTGTAAAAGTATTTTAATAGTAATAATATATTATATTAACATAGCGCTTTTCTTGAAACTCAAAGTCACTTGACTATTCAACCAGAGTTTATGGAAGTAAGGGCAGGTTATTGCTCTATGGCTAGTAATTGAACTGTCATTGTGAGGTACACTGCTCAGGCACAATGTGAAATATGGGAGGACTTGTCAGGGCGAAATGTCTATTATTCTGACTTGGACCACTGCTTAATGATACAGCCTTTTCAAACTAAAACTTTAAGTGCCCATGGATATGCTAAAACATAAATAAATAATAATTTGTATCTTAGCGCGCCATGGCTCATTCCAGTCCAGTCCGACTGCCGTGGACCCATCCTATTACAAGAGAATCAACACCTTGCCATCCAACATGCCTATATTTTTTGCATGTGATTAGGCTGCTATAGGCTAGGCTGAAGCAAACACACTTGGGGTCTAAAATCCTACAACTCCAGGAGAGGAGACACATTTAATTTTGGAAGAGGCTATCGGATTAAGGAAAAGGTGTCAATAGCCCCTTTTACACAGCCAGTGAAAGCCGGGAATATGCCGGAATTTCGGCCCTCCGCCCTGCTGTATAAATGCGACCGTTGCGGAACGAGGGAAGAAAGATGCGAGAGATTGTTCCTTTAGGCATAGACCCGTAAATTTTAAGTAAAGCCCTATTGCCCCATGGGACCTTTCTAGAAGATACAACATGTAACACAATGTTGGGAGTATGTAAAAACATCTGTTATTCAAATATATTTTATTTGCACTTTTCAAATTCCATGGTTAGCAATGTCATGGTTGGGCAATAAGAATTATCTTAAATAATACATTTCAACCACTCCTTTCTGAAATATAATTTGCAATATTTAAAATGCATTTTTAAGACCTTCACATAGTATTTTTGGATTAACAGTATAAAATTAAAAAAGGCTGTATCCAAAATCTGTTTTGCAAAAACTTTGGACTATAAGAAACTTTTAATAGCACTGATTAAACCACCTCAAAGCAGATGGATGCATATGTGTTTTGTATTCCATTGCCAAACATTAAAAAACAATTGTATTAACCCTTCTATTGTGTCAACTTCAGATATGCAACAAATGTGTTTTTTTTTTATTGGAACAGGATTTTATGATACACTCATTAAAAGCTATATAAAAGCAAAACAAATTTTAACCATTTAAGTCAATTATGAAAGTCTCCTAACAAAAAGGTGACATCCGTGGTGTTACTGGTCAAATATGACCCAGCAGAACATAGTAGCTGTTGCATAGATCTTTGAAGTTGTTGGTAGCTCTGTGGATCAAATTTTCCTAATATAAATCTTTACGGTTCAATTCTGACCAGTAACACCACAGATGCATGCCACCATGGTTAAAAAATGCCACCATGTTTTTTTTTGGATGAAGACAGTGATGCGGATACGTTGTTTGAGTTTAAACAGCTTTGGCCTCATCACTTAACGATTTGGAAGATGGCACTCGAATCTTTCATTAGCAAGAAAGATTAATTTTCTGTTTTGCCGAACGACCACGGCAAGTTTATTTACCAGTCCCGCTGTTCGCTAAACGAACAGGACTGAACGTGTCACTGTGTTCATTGCTCTGATTGGTCGTAGTGCTATCCAATTCCTCGTGGCCAGACCCTACATTGTTCTAGATGTGGGTCTGATTTTGAGTGAAGTGATTTTTTATTTATTTTTTAAACGAGTGGTATAATTCAAGATGAAAGTACCATGGGACAATAAAAAATTGTGAATTCAAAACAATGTGTGCATGGATATGATTGCATTATAAGTTAGTTATGAGCTGAAAAACAATATTGGATGAGAATATTTAGTTTTTTGGAATATTTTGGGATATGTTAAATCGGGGATCAAATTTGACCCGCTAATACTAAAGTTGTGTGCAACTTTCTAACACATTATTAGGGTTAAGGGAAGGAGTGGAAAGCATTTCCTAATGTCTTATTATATAAATATTAGAGACAGAGTAACCTGTGAAGCAGCCACAAAAGAAGGTATTTGGATTTGTGAGTGAAAAACAGAATGAAAAAATGCCTATAACTAGCTGCACTCACTAACATTCTTAAACTCTCACCGGTCAGATTCATGTTTTATTTTAGCTATATAAATCCCGGGAGAATTTTTTTTTGAGTATGATGACTAATACATGAGTTTAGGAACTGGTTCCTGGGAGACTTAGGTGAACCTTTGGGAACCTACAGTAAATGAGAGCCATCATTTAGCTAAAACCTTTGAAAAATACCAAATAGGAAAACATACTCCAACTTTGTCATCTCCAGGAGTATTTTATTCAATGGCTCGTGTCGTGATGTAAAGTAATATCATATAAGAATGTTAAGGCAAAGTCCTGGTCGTGGACACGTTGAGTGAAAAGTGCACTAATGGCTTCAGCAAATAGACAACCTTTATAGCCTCTGTCTACATTCCCCATCAGTAAACACTCAAGAAATGTCTATTCAGTCTGTGAGCTTGAGTACAATGTGGGTTCATGGGGGGGAGGATGCTGCACATGAACAAGATGTTCAAAGGGTAAAGGAACACTTATTCTTGCTGCTAAAAAGGGATGGTAAAATGAGATTTCATGTTTATCTAAATGGGTATGTACAGTACATATCATCTGACACTGACAAATCAGCTCCCACCTGTGTGAGTGAGATACAAGCCAGTTTCATTTGGTATTTTAGAGCAAAAAAAGACGAAAAAAGGAATGTTTACCTAGATTTAAAAAAAAAGCATGTCACAAAGCTACCTCCTGTTGTGTGACTGCATTGTGCACCAATATAGCTTATGGACATGTGGCTTATATCCTACTGGTGTGCATGAGCAGAGTATTTTACTCTTGAGGGTTTTGTGAAGGGTAAATGGAATCAGACTTTTCCCCTTGGCACTGAACATAGCGAAAAGACAAAAACAGATATAATCACACACTATCAAGAACATCAAGTTTGTGATTCAACAAAGCTGGATATTGCAAGGTGAACTTCGCGTTGCAGCAGTGCTGTCTGTGGTACTGAAAAGCAGTCTGGGGCTTACGACTATTTCATTTAGTAAGAACGTGTGTGTGTGTGTGTGTGTGTGTGTGTGTGTGTGTGTGTGTGTGTGTGTGTGTGCGTGTACGTGTGTGTCTGTAAGGCTAAGCCATAAAACCGCTAAAAGACAGAGAGGGAGACAAAAGGCGGACTCCTGTGAATCTGCTCTGATGAAACCGTAACCAGAGGCTCAGTAACTCCTTATCTCTCACTCGCTTTCTTGGTGGAACAAATCTATTATATTACATTTTCAATCTTCTACTACACACTACATTTTCAATCTCCCACTACACACATACATACAGTGAAACAGGTGATAGTATTTATTATTTCCTATGTACATACAAACTGCCATTAACCCACACGCGTCACCCATAAACTGCCACCCCGGAATTAATTAAAAATGTGGTTCGATAGTGTGTGTGTCAAATATTTTTTCATATATATAGTAGCTTATGTTGTTAATGTGTTTTAGTGCATGGACACGTAGTCTTATAAAGTCATTATCTTCTAATCATACCTATACAGTCTATGGAGCTCTGCATTTATGATGTTATACGATAGACTTTATTGTCCCCTTGGGGAAATGTATCTTGGACTCAAAGGATGCAAACATAAATGCCTTGACAGTAAGAGTAAAAAACTAACAAATACACAAGCAATACAACACCAATCACAATAGTAAATAATTATTGCACACTTCCCATGGTAAAAACAACCCAATGCACTTATTAACACTCTCCAGCTCCGACTGCAAGCTGTCAATCAAACAAGGACACAGACACGGCCCTTGAATATAACAAAGAGAGTTCTTCCCATTTGCCCAAAAGAGAAAATGCTGGCTCCAGTTATCAGCTATCTTGGGTAATGTCAGTGTTTCACGGTCTATACACTCATCACAGATTTATGTGTGCATAAGCAACTCTTTTATAACGAAGAACAAAAGCCTTTGCAAGCAGCCAGGCATATCAACTGTATTTTAAAATACACAAGCTGTCATCTGTCTTAAGATTAAAGACGAGTGTGACAAAACACGCTGTTCTTCATTTTGAAAAGCAGTGTATTCAAACAAAGGTTTTCATCTTGAGGACAGTACAACAACACATACAGAGTCCCTCCTATGTGTGTATATATATATATATATATATATATATATATATATATATATATATATATATAGACTTTCAGACTATGTGGTCTGGCAGGGTTTGCCTTAGCAGCCACTGTCAGTGAGTCTCTCTAAGGTCTTTATTGGGTTAGAGTTATCACAGAGGACCAGGTGGCCAACGAGCTGCAGGCAGTCCACTTCTGGGAAGGATGCACACACACACACACACACACACACACACACACACACACACACACACACACACACACACACACACACACACACACACACACACACACACACACACACACACACACACACACACACACACACACACACACACACACACACACACACACACACACACACACACACACACACACACACACACACACACACACACACAGAAGAGAAAGAGATTGGCAAATACACATGCATGCAGACATCCACACAACGGGATAAAAACAGCATACATTCATGCACACAAACACAGTCACTGACTCTAGTGCACTTTTGAAAAGTAGGCAATTTATGCTCACATCCTGCTGCGGTCGCCTTCTGTGCACATTGGAATATATCAGACGCAGACAGGGCTGAAGCTGAGGATAGACGGCATCAATTTAGCCAAATAACGACAGCCCTGTCCCATGATTCTTCCTTATAGCAAACAGCTTATAATTAAACCAATATGTCAAGAACCCAATTTTCTTTATATATGTTAACTTATAAGAAATATACCCTCCTGTCTTTTAGAAACAAAATTGGCATCAGAATTGGTTTAATTGCCAGGGACGTTAACACATACACACACTGTTTGTGTTTGACTCTCCAGGGTTATTTTGGTTATTTTTTCCCAATTTGTCTCAATACCATCTCTGTCTAATTGTTATGTCCTGGTTGCCTTTCTTCACCTTTTTCCCTTGGCTCACTCGCTCTGTCCTTCCTCTTTACCCTTATGTAGCTCCCCGGGTGCTATTTATTTAAACAGTGTAATCCAGTTAGTTTCTTTCAGCACTCTCAGACACACTAGCTGTCCACTCCAAAATCGATTCCCTTTAATAACCAGGATATACATCTCTTTTTATGCACTTTAAATTGTCTTTCATTTGGAAGACAGCTTTGAAACAAACACATGTTGCAGTACGGCATACATATACATACTAACAATGGCATATGTCTTTACAGTCCCAAAGTCTGAGTCGATATTTAAAATCTCTATTATTTGCCCCAAAAATAGGAAATGCTAAGAAATTTAAGTACAAACACTGTTTATGTTGTGAAATGTGAAATGAAGATGGCATATTTAACACAATACACTATTTAAGTCTGTCATCAAATTTAAGCAAATACAGTATGTGGCTTTGCCAAACTTAACTTTCTTTCTGCAAAGCAACACTTCTCGGGAGCGGAAATAAGGCCAAACACTTGAAGTGGACCATAAAAAAGCAGCATTTCACAGTGGTTGACTGAAGAAAAATCCTATAAACTGATATATATGCCCAAGTTTGATGTATCGCAGTCACAGTAGGGTGTATGTGAGCAAATGAACTGGAGAGAGAGTGAGAGAATGATACCGCAGTGTATCAAGCCGAGTGAAACATTGTGGTTGGAATATACAACTCTGTGGGGATTTGCTGAAGTTGGACACCTTCTCAAATGCAAAATAGTCACAGTATCTTGAGACTAGTGGTCACATACTTTTGGACCCCACTGTATATACTGTATGTTCCTGCCTAAATGTACTAATGGATGAAAACATCCATTCTATGTCACTGCAATGTTTCTCGCTCCCACAGCAAGAGACACTGGAGCACATTATAATCCTTCTTTGTGTCTTTTGTGAGCAATTTGGAAAAAACTTGTATGCACTATACATTATTCAAGACACGGTGACATGTTCATGTTTCATGGGTTTTGAATGGGTCTCCTAGGAGACGTGTTGTACAACCGAGCAGCATCAACTTGTTTGCTGTTTGGCCTCGCTCCTCTAAACTCTCAGCTTCTATTTATCTTGCTTTGATGTCTCTACACCTCTTTTGTGTCGAACTATCCTATACTTGTCTACCTCTCTCTGGCTCTTCACCAAAGTGAATGATGTTGTATTGAGAAGCTTATCACAGGGTTGTGACTGAGCATGGGATATACATACTATTTCCAGCTCAACCTTAGGCCTCAGTGGTAGACAAGAAGGATAAGAGTAGGGCAGTGAAAAGGACGGTTAGAAAGGACATTTTAATTGGAGGAAGGGGGATATCTAAATAGAAATGCAGGAAACAGTAGAAGGGAAGTTATGGTAAGTTGCTTTATTTGTCAATTAACACAAGGCTACATTGAAATTTTACTTTTTGAATATCACTACACTCCAGAGGGGGTCCTCACACAGGGTCAGCAATAGTACAGAGCCCCTGGAGCAGTTTGGGCTTAAGTGCCTTAGTCAAGGACACAAAGGTAGATTTTTGGGCACCGTAGATGTAATACCACTAGACTTACAACTAACGCCCCCCTTTCTGGTACTGGGGATCGAACCAGTGACCTCATGGATACTGGTCTGCCCATCTTTCCTTTAGTTTAGTCCATCCTACCACCCACAAAGTAAAGAATATACTGTATAAGGGGCAGGCCACACTTTACTTTGATGTTACTGCTGTGAAACTGATCTAAGGGTAAAACACTTTCCAAGCAAGCTTGTCAGACAGACATCAGGCAGCACAGGCCCTGATCCAAACTGTACTGGAACGATCCTTGCTGTCA
Organism: Ammodytes marinus; assembly: GCF_949987685.1. Taxonomy (NCBI): domain Eukaryota; kingdom Metazoa; phylum Chordata; class Actinopteri; order Uranoscopiformes; family Ammodytidae; genus Ammodytes; species Ammodytes marinus. The sequence continues at coordinate 24,386,112 of NC_137235.1, forward strand.
GTCACCCTTTGCACATGAAAAAACTATATTAGTTCTTACTGAAAGTGTGGTGGATTTAAATGGCCTGTATTCACCAGAGTTTGCTGAGCAGATAGTCTTAAAGGTTAGAAGGTCACTGGTGAGAGACAAAAACACCTATGTAAAGACATGTGTTCGACTTGTTGTTATGAAACGATCTGCCTATTTGTAGAAGATTAAAACACGTGATGCACCTCACAGAGAGATATGAATGCAGTATTGTAACCTTAAGAGAGAGCCAAGCGGCTTCTCAGCCTGCTGCTACCATGCTCCATAAAATCCTCTGTGATGTCCTGTTGGAATCTCCTGCAATACACTTGAAACATTGATGAACTGTCCAGTCTGCCGCCTCTGTCTTTGTCAGCCATGGGGAAGATTCGGCTACTACAAAAGCTTAACCAAGGAATAGGCTATTGAAGGGATTTCTGTTATTTCTTGAGATCCACCAGAAGAGGAGGTATTTGATGTTCCTTGGGTCTACATGGTGTAGCTCAGTGCATGCTCCCATCGTACCCTGAGCAGATGGCTTTTAAGCATTGACCTTTACGATTTGATCATGTTTCCATCTGTAGCGTCCGTCTCCAGTGTGGGGAGCAGCTGCTTAGGATGCGCTCCAGGACTTCACTGTCAAACATGTTGGACTGTAAGGCCTCACATGCTGTATGGAGGTTTACCAAATGAGAGTTTACACTATATCGTCCAAGTATGGGCTTCTTTTCTGTTTGTAGTATGTACTGACCTAGCTCAGGAGTTATCCATTAACACATGGTCTGAACATGTCATCTGTATCCAAATACATTATCTGGACACATCTGGTCATGGGGCAATTGTATTTTTTCACCTGGTATTAATACGCATTCTCATAACCTTGATTGAAAGAGCTGATCTGAACTCTTGAATGTGGGTGAGTATTTTAGTTAGGTTGGTGGTGGGTGGAAGGTCAAGAAGAACAATGCAGTACCATAGTACCGTATTTCCTTTTTGCTACATGGATCATCCTTTTGTTCTGCCTTTTGGGCATTTTATGCAGTTATTCGATAGCAATACTAAAGAGAAACATTAGGAAATGAGGGAGATATTTTACTGTCTGGATTCCAGGCACGGCTGTTACGATTATTGTTTGCCACAAGGGCACCCTGGTGTTATCAATTTTAAATTATATTTTTAGTTTATAGCTGCTCACTTTATTTCTGTGGGCATCACATCTTAAATAAATATATTATTTTCTTATTTAATAAGATATCCAGATGCGTATCACATGTTAAAACAGATGTAAATGACCCTTTATGACCCCGTTTACAATTACTCACTCCTTGTGTCTTTAATAAATCCAGTAGCTGTCTGAGTTAAGTGTCAATGCATCTAATAGTAATAAGTTATACACATTAAGATCCAATTGCTAAAATATTAGTTGAGTATTAGAAGTGTGAGTTGAGATATTTTAAGCAAAGTAGAGGTATGTAAATGCATTTATCACCCCAAGACACATGCACAATCTTTATATGGCATGCAGTGATTATGGTGAAAAAAAAATTACACAGAAGTTAACCTTCATCTTATGTCTCAGTAAAGCAACAGGAAAACAACCCACACATAAGATGATGCAACTTTTGTCTTGCTCATGGTTTATACATACAATTCCTCCATGTGTTGCGTTTATGGATTGCAGTGACATTATAGTCTAAACTTGCCTAAAGTGCACAAGTCTTTCTTCTGCTGGTATTTTTGGCAGCTTCACCACAGCCTCTGGACTTGTCGCACAACGCTCTGGACTAAGGCCGACCTTAATAAAGCCGAGCCAAGGGTGGTGTATAATCAGAAAGATGAGAAGGAAGACATGCTGGGCGACAGATGAGGCTGCTTGCCAGCTGACTAGCAGTTTCCATTTATTTGTGCTGACATGGAAAGCTGTTCCTCTTTATCTACTCTTTTTTCTCCTTCTACCTCTCTGCTTCTCTTCCTTCTATTGGAGGTGGGATATGGGGTCGGGTTGACTTCACAGTTTATTGACTCTCCTTTATTCCCTGGCTGGTAACACTAGTGCCAATCTGATTTGAAAGACTGGTCAGAGATCAGAGTGAATGTGTGTTGAAGCTTGGCTTGGTGCGATAAAATAATTGATGTGGTGGTCAACGGCATAATTTAGGCAAGTGCCAAAGGAGAGGAGGGGGGAAAGAGCAGAGGAGAAGGAGATTAGCAAAGTTAATCTTTCCTACTGTTCCGGTTTGACAATGCAATCAATCACCAAGGCATAAAACCAGTAACACAAGAGCCTATTTTTTTCAAATGTTTCCTAAGTGGGAACATGCTGTGATTATTTTATCACCTGATAAAGGACTATGATAGAGGGAGAGAAGAGCAAGAGGCACTGCAAACAAATGCCCTTGAAACACTTTGGCCAGATAGTTGTAATAAACTGACATCACTTTGACTGCAAGCACAGTAGTTTTGCCAAAAATATTGAATCACCCAAGGAAAATCTGTCTTTTTAAAGGAGAGGTTTAAAGTTTTTAGCATGCGCCATCCCAACATTACCTTTCCTTCATTGTCTAGCATGGTTGATGAATTAGCCTGACAGAAATTGGCTGTACATTGACACTGACATGAATCCTTTCTAATGCACACTGGGTGAAGTCACCAATTACTGGGCCATTACTGCTCCTAGATTCAGATTTTTTTAATTTGGGAAACTACATTTTTTGCTAGAACGAAATTGAGCTTACACAAATATATCAGGTTAACAACCCACTGTGGTTATTACTTTATAGTATTGTTAGTGGCTCATCAAGCTTTATGATTGAGAATGTGTTGCTTGGTAACAAGTTATTTAATTCATGAAACAAACTGTAATAAAATGGTTTGATAACAACAGTGCGTTCAATGACAATATGAAAACATTGTGCAGAGGTTAGCCTGAAATGATGAACACACAGAGAGCATTTAGCAGCTAAAGAGTCAGATCACTCAATCCAAATCAATTCTGAACAACTTATTCAAATGTACAACTACAGTCTTGAATAATTGATTGCTAATGTGTCACAACATTTTTACTAAAAATATAGTAAAAAAAAATTACTCACTTACTGCGGCCTATTTATTAATGGCTTATAATTGATCATTGAAAGCAGTAGTTCATTAACACAAATAAAGGTTACAACCTATAAACCAATTTATAAGGGGTACTGTATTAGAAAGGGGTACTACCTAAACTCACAATTTACTTTAGTTTGCTGGTAAAGGCTTAATATAGAAATGTACTGATATTTAAAGTGCACGTGAGGAATACATTAGTTAACTATTATGTAACCAATGATCTACACTTGCTACTAGTGAAACAAAACGCTCTCGTTCTACCACAGAGACACATTTTACACAAAACTGGTTGCAAAGGGTTTGGTACTGTGCAGCCAGTTAGGGGAGCATGTCCATGTTGCTGCATAGTAACGGCTTAGTCTGGATGCCTTGAAATGAAATCTTTTGTGCATTTTCACTCCATTCTGTAAACACATTCATTTGCAAAACTGCCCACCACTCAAATTGGGTGGTGTGAAACTGTTTGTGTGTGTGTGTGTGTGTGTGTGTGTGTGTGTGTGTGTATCTATTTAGATCAAATGCAGCAAAGAAATACGCTCAGAGGAGGCTGGGGCCGCAATGAGGATTCTTACAGCTGCTGACAATGCACTGTCTTAGTCCCGGATGCATTGTGGCATTTTGCTTCAGCAGAAAAAAATAATTACATCCAAATGACAACGGAATGCTCAGCCAAAGGATTAATCGGTCTCAAAGTCTCATGACTCTGATGCCTGCAGGCGTTGAATATGGGCTCAATACTTCCAAAGCATGCTCTGAAAATAGATAAAGGGAAAACATGTCATTATGCATGTATAGAGCGTATGTCCCTTTAGAGATTTCATCCGACTGTAGATGCTAGTAAAGAAGAGCAGTGGCCGACTCCGTTTATTGAGCCATAAACTTGAGGCAGTCCCCTCGACAGCCATGTGCATTCAAGGCTCATAGTCCCTTACTACTGCCAGACATCTCCCTGCCGGGGGGCGCCTTTAGCTCAGTTGGTAAGGCGTCCCCCTCCCGGGCCGGGCCCAGCAGCAGACCCGGGTTCGATTCCCACCCGCGGTCGTTCTCTGCATGTCACTCCCCTCTCTGCCCCATTTCACCTCTGTCTCTCTGCACTATCAATAAAGCATAAAAATGCCCAAAAAATATCTAAAAAAAAAAAAAAGACATCTCCCTGCCAACATTATTTTAATGTGTATTTGACCACTCAGTGATCCATGCTTCATGGTGACACAAAGGTTCACACAATCAGCATTCAAATGGTAGGTAGAATTTAACCCACTGTAAGCTGGTGTGTGTGACTGTTCGCTAAATTGAAGACCTATGAATGAGGAAAAAGCAAGTATTTGAAAATACTCTGGCTACACGCGCAAGTGCACGCACACGCGCACACACACCCACAGTCTGCCCCAGAAAAAAGCAATAATTCCAACATTTTAAATGCAACAATTACCAATTGAAAGTGCAGCCAAGCAATTCAGTTTAAATTGAATGCATTCATTGTTTGACAGCTAAAAGAGATCTCGGGCTGACTTTTCACACTGACACATTCCAACCTTGCTGAAATAAGTGAAATTAAATAATGCTCTAAGTACCTACACAATGATAGCTTTCAGATATTTTGGAGAAAGATGCATCATTTAAAAAAACGTATTAAAAAATATTTGAATATATATTATAGTTTTGCACATAAAAATAGGGGTTGGAATTAAAAGGAGAGTGCTGTTCAAGAGGTTTTTGATTCTCCAGTCTGAATTGAACTTTTGCCGTGCACATTTATTAAAGTTGTGGAAATGTAAGAGATGGCTCTTTCGTTAACGTCGCTATAAAGTTGTTGCTATGAGTAGAACTCAATTTGTAACATTGTCTTAAGTTATTTCTCTGTGTCTTTTCTGAAAATCTGTACTTTGGCATATTGAACACTGTTGTCAATCGCTTGATAAAGTCCCTTCAGCACAGTTCATGTCATGAATATAAAAAATGAATCCTAATCACATTTGCTCTTTGTTGATGAAAATAAAATTGTGAAAAGTATTAAAAAAAGATTCAAAATAATATTATTACATGGGGGGCGGGGCCAATGCCATTATCAGCATCAATAAAATAAAGTAAAAGTGAAGAAGGGATTGTGACTGCATTCAGAAAAACAACAAGAACTGGACTCTGTTAGAGTGCACTAATTCAAGCTACGCACAACGGTCCATTATACAGATCTATCCATTGTCCCAGAGTAAACTGCAGGTCTGCAATCATTTGAACTCCATCATCATAAAAAAATGAATATGGCCAAGGATAGGTCTGACGTGACCATAAATCAGAGATGTGAGGGGTTGGAAGAATATGTCACAACTTTCTACAGGGTTGACTGAGTTTTCCTGCCCTCAGGTTTACTCTAATTTGTTCATTTTTCTTCACTTCTGCACATACTAGTGCCCTTCTAATCCACCAGTTCTCCCTTACAACTAAACGTATGCATGTGTAGTTTCTCCTTTTATTTATATGTATTTCAGATACAAATGCTTTAATACTTGTAGATCATCATTCATTCACTATTGTACCAATTGGCAACTGAGGCCTCGTTTCTTTCGGGCAATATCAGGAAAACATGATTTATTCATAAGCCTGCATGCATATTTTTCTATTCATGTTAGGTTGAATATAATGTTGAATAATGTTCATAATGTAGATCCAAGCACAGCATAAAAGAGCCCCGTCTTGTCAACAATTTCCTCTCGCCTATTTATCTTTTCTTTTGTGTTGCCCCTAAGGAACAGGTGGACAAGCCCCGGAGTGGAAGCTTTGAGGGAAGACAGCTGTTGATGAGACGTCACACAGACACATCCTGTTCATTAGAGAAACATCAAAACACATTTGGACTAGTCGTCTCTTCATTGTTTTGACCATGTCTCCAGAGACACCATTGAAGCCAGCCCCACTGACATAGTGTCTTTGAAAACGTTTTGTTTGTATGCATATAGCTACTCCCTCGGGTTGGTAGGATGGCCAAGAGGAAGAGGGGAAAACCAAACCAGTAACCATGAGGTTGCTGTTTCGATCCTGACAGGAGGATGTTTCTTGTAATACTAGTGGTAGCTGGTATTAAATGTACGGTCAGGTGCCCACCATCTCTGCCATTGTGTCCTTGAGCAAGACACTCGGCTTTTACTATGGCTGACCCATGTGCTCTGACCCCCTCCAAAGTGTGGAAACTTGAGAGGGGATATGCGAAAAGACGAATTTAGATGTGCCTGGTGTAAAATTGACTAATACAGTTAACTTAACAAACTTAACTTCACAAAATGCAATGTCTTTGTCACCATTATCAAAGCTCATTGTGGAAACGTCCTTCTGGAGTGTGTCTGTGGATATGCATGGCATCAGCAAGTAAACATCTGGGTCTGATTACAAGCTGCTCATAATGTTAGCAAGCCTCCTTCTCCTCCTCAAGGCCCCTCCTCCGCTCTGTGTCCTTGTCTGACGTCAATATACTGCTCGGAAACCTGGTGAAATGCTGCAGAAAGCAAACATTTATTTACACATTCCTGCTATCGCCTACATGATTCTCATTGTTAATTTATCAGTTGAATTTTGTGGACAGAAAAAAAAAACATCTCAGAGTTTGCTGTATACACCGAATACCTTAAGGTCAGCAGCCTTTTTAACACAACGCTTCATAGTGGAAGTACAGGGTCAAGGACCTAACAGCATGGCTATAGACTTGTTGAATACACGTTGTGTATGTAATGTACTACAGGTTTTAAGACTAATTGTACTACAGGTTATAAGACTGATTTTTTCCCATTTCTGATTCAATATTTCTATTCATTCACTAAGTCAGACCTGTTTATGACAACTCATTAAGACCCGAATGCTCGTTCATTTTTTATCCTTTTTATTTTATGCCTAAATATACCAAGAGCACATAGCACATCTTATTTTATTTTAACAACGTTATAAAGACCAACCTGTTGTTATTCACATGGGCGTACAGATATACACAATGCTATTTCATTCAAACAATAAACTTGCAATGTCACATTAGTAATTGTTTTGCTACTGTGTTTTACTGTGGGATGCTGGATCTAGTGAATATCCTCCATTAACCCATTTATCAATCTTCATATCTTTTTCTTTGATCTTTTGCTTTACTTTGGTAGAATCTCTGGATGGGTGATAAATTAAAGGCACTAAAAAATATTTTATTTCTTGTAGCCTCATACCAGGAGCGATCTACAATTCTGCAAAACACTTGTTTGTTGCTAACATGGCCGAGCCAATGTAATGTTAAAGAAACAATGTTTTGGTTTTCAAGGGGATTTAAAGTGTTCCAGCACACACAGTACAGACAGGTAGCGGATTGCGAGGAGATATCCCCTGATTTTGACCAAAAGTGATTTTGACAACAAACATTCTCCAGAATCGCTGACTCCACCTTTAACAGCAGTCTTGTGAGTGGGACACAACACCTGTGTCCTGCAACAACACACCCCTCCATAGCTTGAGCCTTCTGCCTTGCAACAGAAAATTACTGTTTTTTCTATTTGCAAGTTGCAATGTGTGGAGTTTCCGGGGCCAACATAGAACATAGTATTTCAGTCCTGTTGCATGCACCATATACCGCCTCTGAGTCAGCACCACGGACAGCGCCTGAGGCTGCGCTTGCTTCACGATAACAGGCGGCAACTGCTTGGAAAAGTTGCCTGGAGTAGAGAGGGCTTTCAGATAGTTCACGCACCCTGAGATACTCATCCCTGACACTTTTCATCTATCTTCTCTTGTCCTTCATTACGTTATCTCTCTCTCTCTCGCTGATAGAAGCGTAGGATAAGTGTTTCAATCCAGCCCTCTGTCATCCTATATGCCTCTCAGTCCTTTCTGCCTAACTTCCTCATTTAAATCTCAACATAACCTGATTTGCCAGTCCAGCTCCACCTATATTACTCAAAACTACCCTTTTTCTCTGTCTGTATATTCCAATTTTCCTCTCCCACCACCCTATTTCCCTTAAGTACCACGGGCTATTGCAGGGAGAATGATAATTCAACTGTCTCTGTGCCATCCCCCCTGCCTGTCTTAACACATCTTTCTTTAGATTTCAAGAAACACATTAAATCAATTACTAAGTAAGCCTACTACCACCTTAAAAACATATCAAGAATTAAAGCGCTTATGTCTCAGCAAGATTTAGAAAAACCTGTCCATGCATGTATCTTTAGTAGACTGATGTATTTTAATCTTGATGTATTTCATGCCCCTGTAAAGCACTTTGAATGGCCTTGTGTCTGAATTGTGCTATATAAATAAACTTGCCTTGCCTTGCCTTTAAACTTATTTACTTGCAATGATGTCTCTCTTCCTGAATTGGACCGAATAGGCTTCACCTTTGAATTTTCTCATTACTCTCACCTTCTCAGTCACTCTTTCTCCCTCTTCCTCTCTTCCTTTGCATCCTTTGGCCTCCCCCTTATCATATGCTCTGGTGGTCTGTGCCCATTAATACCACCTGACGGATGAGGAAGAAATAATAAAAATCTGCCTAACCCCATCCTCTCTGCTTTGCACCTTTCCTTGCATTTATCCCATCCGCTCTCACCCCAAGTTATCACTCGCTCCGGTGGTCCATAGGGTATAGGACCAGAAGGACGCATGTGGTAATGCCGCAAGACACTGAGTTGTATATCTGTGTGTGTGTGTGTGTGTGTGTGTGTGTGTGATGGGGGAGACACCCTGGGGAGCTCAGGCCTTACATTAATAAATCAGGATGCAAACGGAGCAAGGAAACAGCACATCCTGATTCAGTGTTTCTGCTAGAGCTGGTTAACCCTGTGATATATGGGTTTGTGTTTGTGTGAGTATGTGTGTATGGTGTGTGATGGGGGTGGGCATTAGACAGGGGATGGCCACAAATGTGTGTAGGTGATGAGAGACTTAGGGTGGCTCGTTGTTTGCTTTCATTAAGCACAGAGATGGTTGACGGACAATGTTGTGACTGACAGGGGCAGTGAATGTGAAGGTGTGAGTGTTTGTGTGTGTGTGCATATTTGTGTACGGCGGGGTACGTTGGCGGTGCTATTAGCACTTTGAGAACTAACCATTTGTCCTTCTCTGTCCCTTCTTCCTCTTTCATCTCCTCACCACTCAGGAAGAACCCCCCACCCCCTTCAGAATTTCATTTTGCCTTCTTTTTTTCTCTAGTTAGCCTATATGTTAGCAGCCTCAACTTTGATCAAATAATTAATAAAAAAAAACAATTAATCTATGTAACTGCACAATTGTGAAATCATTGTTGTTTTACAAATGGAAACTAAAAACATGTCTCTGAAAGTATGTCTGACCTAAATCGGAAAGTGAAATAAGCTGGGGGGCAATGGAGAAGGGGGGGACCAAGAAAATAAGTAAAATATAGAGTAGTCTGCGGCCATGAGTGTTTCTACTTTAATCGTGTAAAGAGGAGAGTGACGCCTGGGAGACAAGAATGAACCAGGACAGAGCGAGATGAAGAGATAGAGAGATGTGGGTGGATGTTGGAGAAAAGACAATAGTAACGACATTAGAAGCCTCGTTGCCCAAGGCACTGGCAATATTGCATTTACCACTGAGAAAAACAACATGAAAACAAGCCCATAAAGGAAGGGGAATTCTCAGCTCTGCAAACACGGTGCCGCTATTTACCGTTAACACATCAAGGCAAGCAAGCAGCCAAGCGCACGCCCCCGAGTGTGCTACCACACGGCCGCAAGTTCACACACAGAACAACACTCACACTGCTCACAGAAACTAAATGTGCAAAACCCCTATTTTCAAGGATTCAACTTCATACTAAAGGAAAACAAGAGCTCTAAAGCCAAAATAACAGCTTAGAGATGCTATACGGGCCATTTTAAAAGATAACCAATTGTAAGATGGATAGAAGTTGACGTCCAACATTTGTTTTGGATCATAAGAGAGCATGGTGAAGTAGATAGTACAATTGTTGTCCCCCAGGCAGTGTCTCCTTTTAGAGCTGCAGCGTGGACACAATAGTACGAAATGGGAATTTGGTACCAAAAAATATACGTAGATATCCCTTTGATTTGTCTACCTCATATTGTTGAAGTTCCATGTGTGACGGGAGAATAATTTTTTGTGATGTTTTACTTAGACATCTGTGAATTGTATAATGCTCACTGAAGAAGTAAATGTTCAAACCTTCTGCTAAAGTTAAGTACCATTTACGAGGGGGGGGGGGGGGGGCAATAAAGGATGTTTAAGGAAGACAGCTCCTTAAGAGTTCATTAAGAGTTTAATTGTTTTATGACCTAACATATGTAAAAACGTTTTCTATAATGTGTTTACCAACTGAGTGTATTTGTTTTAACACTTCAACTGATTCAGCAGATGCAAACACATGTAACTGCATATAAGGCTGCAAGTTTGAAGTGATGTTTGTCATTCCTCCCACCCTCATTCATGGGAAGAGTGGTCTGACCCTTTTCAGCTGAATCGAATTTTGATTTCTGTTTGTTTTCTATCTACTTGGAATAAATCCGTAAATGTTTAAGAAGTTTCAGTTCATTTATTCCCACAAGGTTTAACTGATTGAAGAACTTCCCCAACACCATGTAATTCTCAGTTGACGCACATAGATTTACACCAAACACAGATGTGGATGTTGTTCCCTATCACTTACATTGGAGTCAGGTCAGCAAAGGTTCTTTCTCCAACTAGCATGGACAAGAGGAACATTTGCAGCTACTAAAAACTGTCTCAATGTACATATGGGCATGTGAGAGACAGACCATTCCAAATAAACATGACCCTACAGTTTGAATTAAAACCTGCTGGGCAATATAGCACCACAAGAGAGTACTGAGACAGACTGTGCAGCTGTCACCAGTAACTAACGGTTCTTGCGATGTCACTTCTGTCTACTAACATGTGAATTAGCACTGAATCTAAAATAAATATAATGTTTGTCATTAGTATTCAGTCATGAACTAAATGTTAGACAAATTGACCTGAGGATGACGCAATAGAAACATTAAGTGATCACCAAAATGTATCCTTTGTGTAAAAAATTGTTTGTACCAATTTGTATGGGAATCTATCCAGATGTTGTGGACATTGAAAACAAATGCATTGTCAACTGACCATAGCGATCATTGGGGTGATGATACATACTCTCGGAACCATTTCATTTTTTCTCATTTCACTCAACACTAAAATGTAAGCCCCATGATGCGCTAAGCTTATGAAAAAATCAGGGAAACATTAGTCGAATAACCAATCCACATCCGAAAGTTGGAGTGATGGTTTCTCTGGGCTGAAGCAGCGGGTAGATTGAATGACATTGCAATCCCTAAATAAACAGATACATACAGTACAAACAATACAAAATACAGTATGAAGAACAGAATGACCTATTCTTATGCATTAGGAGTTACAGTGACACTATGGCTCTATCATTCATCAAACGCCTTTAGGTGACGATGTAGAAATAAAAAACTGAAGGCACTGAGATAAAGTAAATACACATATCTCCTCCTCACACTTTGTATGTCAGAATGGATAAGCTGTTGAAAGCAGTGGTATATCATTAACATGACCTTTAACTGGTAAGTCTGTTTGAATTGTCTTTGGCCACTGGGGACAACTGCTCTCATCCATTGCAGCCTGTGGGTATGTTTGTGTGTTCGAGAGCAAATGTGGAAATGTGTGAGTGCACATCTGTCTGCACCCATTTTCCTTTGACATCACTTGATCCTAAGGAAATTCACAAAGAAAAAAAACCCATGACCCTTCATGTTAAGGCCTGTGCCACAAACAACACCCCCACTCTTCCCCCCCTTTATAGATTCAGGCCCATGGGTATAATAATTTATAGGGAGTGGTATGGGTAACTGTAGTATATTGTGTGACCCAAAGGCCAAACCAGATATACAGTACAGTGGACCTCATTTAAGTGCAACACACCTGCAGTACATTTTATCAACGCGCATTTCTTCACACGATTTTCTTTTCAGACAGCGGAAAGCACACATGTGGAACTGCCAGCCAGGTTTTGAGAAGTACTGCCTTCCAACGAAATATATATATTTTTTGAGATTTTTATACTAAACGATACACTTAAAATTGCAACACTAATGAAAGGACAAATGCAGGATAGACGTATGATTAGGCACAAAAGCTATCGTCACAACACAAGCATGTATCATAAATTAAGAACTCACCCGCTTTATATAAAGCAAGACACAATTTAGCATTTCACAGCAACATTGTCTATCATACATTTGTGGGGGTTTGATAGGAATGTTGATGAATACCAGTCAATGAATAATGTAAATAAGGTTCTGCAAGTTCTGGCTTTCAAACCTAATTTTCCATCATTTCCTCTATGTTGGCAAATGACTGCCTGCCCACTGTAATTTCAGGACACTCTAGTTCCCCCCTACTCCCATTTATGCAAAACATTTCCAAAAATGCGCATAACAGAGATGTGTTATAATTATTCAACTCACTGCAGTTATTGCTATGGCGTTAGATGAAGCAGCCAGAGAAGCAGACCAATGGCTTTTGTCATGACTGCTAAAGCTGAATATGTTTATTTATTTATTGGTTTATTTAAAGAGATCCTATTATACTACTTTTCTGGTCTTAATTTCTTGTTAAAAACTGCTATAGAGCAACCTGACACAAATCACATCACAAAAAACTATGTAGATTTTCGGGACACTCTTCCTCTTACCCTAGCGAGCACAACAGTCTCTCTCTACACACTGCTTTGAGCTTCTCCGCCCCTCCCCCCCTGCTGCAAACCCCACTCCGTTGTGATTGGTTACCTTCCTTCCAGCAGCGGGAAATTTTCAGGAAGGTGGGGGCATGCAGCCGGAGCTTGCCTGAGCGGCAGCATTACCATACATGGAAACATGACAGAAACGACCCGAGCGTGACAGAAACTATCCGGAAATTTGAACGAGTTCGGCACGACCGGCTGCCATAGTGTTTAGTGCTCTGCATAGCCACCCCAGACGGTCAGCAGGGAATACGTCGAAATGCATGTACGTAATTATTTGATACTCTAGTATGGTTAAACATGACTATACATCATTATAACAACGTTTGTAGGTCATAAAAGTCGAAAAGTATCATAGGTCCTCTTTAACCTCCTAGGACCTGGCGTCCACCTGTGTGGACATCAACTTTTTGGGCTGTCTAGGCCGTAATGTAAAATCTTGCTCTAAAAAGGGCCTGGGGTCCACATACAAGGACATTATACTGCCACTTAGTGGTGGCAGAAGAGTATAATACATTATACTTTAGATTCAAGATGGCCGACAACACACCCAAAAGTTCATCACACCCAAAATGGAAACTCCCGATCCAAACTTCGACCAGGAAAAATATGTAATCAAATTTCATGGCTGATTCTTGTTCAGATTATGTATAAAAGTGTTCAATGTTTGTTATGGAAGTAAACAATTTACAAAAGCTAGTAACTGTAACGATTTACCATGCTGCTAAACATGATGTACACAAATGTGGACGGGAGGACTTCATTCTGTTAGTTTTATTGAAAAATCCTTGTATGTGGACAGCGGGACTTAGTTCTGTTGAACATTTTTATATGTTTTCAATCAATCAATCAATCAATAACCTTTCACTTTTCACTCAAGAGACACTTAGGTTGCCCTCATTTACAGTTACAATGAGTACATTTCAGTAAATTTCAACCCCAGGGCCAGGTTTCCGGCTCCTTACTCAAGGGCCGGGGCCAGGGCCAAGGCCAGGTTTCCGGCTACCAGGGCCAGGTTTCCGGCTACCAACCCAAGGGCCAAGGCCAAGTCTCTGACTACCAACCCAAGGGCCTGGGCCAAGGCCAGTTTTCCAGCTATGATCCCCAGGGCCAAGGCCAGGATTCTGGCTACCAGGGCCATGTTTCCGGATACTAACCCAAGGGCCAAGGCCTGGTCTCCGACTACCAACCGAAGGCCCAGGGCCAAGGCCAGTTTTCTGGCTACCATCCCTAATGCCAAGGCCAGGACTCTTGCTACCAGGGCCATGTTTCCAGCTAACAACCCAAGGACCAAGGCCAGGATTCTGGCCACAAACCCAAGTGCCTGGGCTAAGGCCAGTTTTCTGGCTACTATCCCCAGGGCCAAGGCCAGGATGCTGGCTACCAGGGCCAGGTTTCCAGCTACCAACCCAAGGGCCAAGGCCAGGTTTCCGGCAACCAACCCAAGGGTCAAGGCCAGGTTTCCGGCTACCAGGGCCATGTTTTCAGCTACCAAGGCCAGGATTTTGGCTACCAAGGCCAGGATTCTGGCTACCAACCCAAGGGCCAAGGCCAGGATTCTGGTTACAAACCCAAGGGCCAAGGCCAGGTCTCTGATTACCAACCCAAGGGCCAGGGCTAAGGCCAGTTTTCCGGCTACCATCCTTAGGGGCCAAGGACAGGATTCTGGCTATCCGGGCCAGGTTCGGGCTACCAACCCAAGGGCCAAGACCATGGATTCTGGCTACAAACCTAAGGGCCAAGGCCAGATAGCCAGCTATCAACCCAAGGGCCAAAGCCATGGATTCTGGCTACCCGGGCCAGTTTTCCGGCTACCATCCTTAGGGCCAAGGCCAGGATTCTGGCTTCCAGGGTCAGGTTTCTGGCTACCAATCCAAGAGCCAAGGCCAGGATTCTGGCTACCAACCCAAGGGCCAAGGCCAGATTGCCAACTACCAACCCAAGGGTCAAAGCCAGGTCTTTGACTACCATCCCCAGGGCCAAGGCCAGGATTCTGGCTACAATTCAGGATATACGTCTTCCTGCAACTGTTAGCAGCCTTTCTAATGAGCCATATTGCTCAAAGGGGCACCATTGTTGTTTCTCATTTTGTTTTTGCACTCAGGAAAAATGCTGCTGTGTTCAGGCACCAAAAAAAGAGTTTTGTTCATGATTACTCAATTCTGACTTTATTGTGTTTTATCTCGATTTAAAACTGCGGTCCTCATATGTGGACATCATTTTTCTCAGAAACTACATCATGTAAAAAGATAATTCTTGGTTTGTACACTCATTAGGTCCCAATCAGCCTAAATAGCAAAGAGAAATTAAAAATCCATGCCATGCAAGAGTTCGGGTCCTAGGAGGTTGGGGATATTGCACACTAATCAACAGTCAACTGTAGGTGAGCTAGAGTAAGCCTAAGAGGCTAGTTTACATCTGTTGTCCCTTGCCAAGAGTTAAATTCAAAGGGCAACCTAAAATTACAAAAATAAAATGCTTAATAAAAAGATTAAAAAACAACATAGTCGACTCAGAAAATACAGTAACACATAGTGAGAACGAATCGATAGACAATGGCAAACAAAGACATGCACCAGAGTTACTAAGAAGTCGGCAGGAGAAGCAATTGCAGTCCTAATGTACACATAATTGATTACTAATACGGGATATTTTCAGCTGTCCAGAAAAGGGACGGTAAGAACTAATTTCAACAATATGAGCTGGTACTGAATTCCATTCCTGTGACTCTAAGTGAGAATGCTGAGTGGCTAAAGGCAGTCTTTCTAAAGGGTACAACACAGTCTCCCCGGGGCGAGCCTCTGGTTGTCCGGTTTGTATTTGCCCTCTGAGTGATAAACTGTTGAATGTGTGTTGTGAGGACTTCATGTATGAATCTATAGAGAGGAAGAGCAAAACGGCTATGGTCAGCAATTGACTCATGATTGGCTGAAAGGGAAAGAGTTTTCCCACAGGGATGAGGAGCACACATTTGTATGGTGATCTACATCCTAAAGGCATTTGGTGCGCCCCGAAATGAAATCTGGAACGGTAATGGAAGAGCTGAACCATTACATTATTTTCATACTCTCTAGGGATTCAGAGAGGAAGTAATCCTGCTCAGCCAGAGAAAGACTGTAATATGCATGCTCTATGCTTCCACACACGCAGAAATGCAAGAAAGAGCACAAGCCAAGTCGGCGACTTCCTTGGAATTATGTGGGGATACATCTACGAACGTAGAGTCAACCTGTTCTTTTACTGGTATTTTATCTCATTTTGTGGTGTTTTAGATTTGAATAATCAACTAGGGATTCAGAACGGAAAGAAATCAAACATTTTGATCGATAAATCATTAAAAGTAGCTACGAGGAACTTTCTGTTGATTCTAGTAGCACCTTGGGATAAAAGCGATGGTGATTTTAGGACACCAGCGCCCAAAGGTGTGCCGGTGGCGCGTGCATTTTTTTAGGAAGCCAGTGCATACCGCCCATGATTAATATTGGTAGCATGACAATGGTGTAGCAGATAACACCAACAGCAGTAAATCATTCCCAGGAAAGATCAGATCCGTGCAAATGCATTAATAATAACTACTATATAAAAAGAGCACTGTTCTCGCTGAAGTATGCTGTTTCAGGTCATTTATGATCATCAGAGGAATAATGAGACTTTTTAATTAACATATAAAAGTTCCTCGTACGAGGTTTAAGTGCTTGATTAATTAAACGTCAAACAGTCGTTGGTTCCAGCTCCTCAGATGTGAGAATTTGCCACAATGTAATATTACATGGAATGACCTATAAAATAACGATGGCTTGCTGCATCTCTTTATTTACATAGTTTACTCATCCATATTGTGACCATTTGACTTTTTTGGTTGTATCTGTTATGCTACCAGGGAGTTACAATTCCCTGGTTGCAGATGCAGCTTGTGCCCCTTTAAACATATTTCAGTGGGTGGGTTATTGGCAGCTTTTAGGAAGATTGAGCAGTGCTAGCAGAGGACCAAACAAAGACAGGAAAGGAGGAGAGTGAAGCCCATCCACCTAATCAATAACTCCCAAGTTTGGCTTCCTAATCTTTCCCACTCCACACATTTGTATTGATCGTCTCACCAACACTAACGACTAATGCACCCATGAGTGACTTGCTGAGGCAGTGAGTGTTTTATTTGAATGCAAATGTTTCAGAGAGGAGTTGCAGCACATGTATTGTTATTTTACTCAGCACGCTATTCACCTGTCATGTTGGATAACATCTACAGCTCACAGGGCGAATGTGCAAAATAACAGCAACGCGGCAGTAGTCTCCCAATGAGACGCTATCCATCTGGTTTCACAGAGTGGTGTGTGTGTGTGTGTGTGTGTGTGTGTGTGTGTGTGTGTGTGTGTGTGTGTGAACAACGGAGGTGTTAATGTTCCATGTGGCCGTCTGAGCATCTCCGTGGGAGCCAGGAATGAGAGGCACAAACTGACAGTGTTCTAGAAGGCTTTTTCAGGGGAATATACAGTACTTTATAGTCTGTTTGAAACAATAATGATGCTGTAAGGAAACATTGACACTAAAATACTTTGAATACTTATTGCTGTTTTGTTTCTCTGGGCCCTTTTCTTACAAATGCAGAGTAGATGATGTAAAATCAGTGTCGCCGAAACATTTCCAGCACACATAGTTGTTGACCGTTTGAGGATCAGAGAGATAATTAAATGATGTTGTACTATACAACAGGTCCCCACATTGGTAATGTAACTATAAATGCACTGACATTCAGCACACAGTTACTCAGGGAGAAGAAGATGCTCAGTAGAGACAACCTAGTATTATGCAACACTGATCCAAGACATATTGTGATGTGAAGGATGGACACGGACCTCTTGACCTCTCTTCTGGACCATCACTATCTTGCTCTTGCTATTACAATTACTCACTGAACCTGCATGCAAAAACACGGCTGGGTTCAACTCCAGACAAGCTCCTGGGGGTTTGCTGAGAGTCATTCAAGAGATCACATGAGTGGAAGTAAACAAGGCACCGTGACAAGGACAGTGGAAACAACAAAGATACATACATATCGATTCCTGGAATGAGTTCACTATGCAGGTACATGGACAAGTATCTGACTGGAGGATGACTATGGGGGTCGGAATGTCGGCCCACTGGATTTCAATTTCTAAGCTACAATTAGATGGGTTGCCACGATAGTTTTTCTTTGAAAGCATTCATGGTCCTCAAGGGAGGAATCCTTTAGAATCCTCTGACTTTTCCTCTAAAGCCACCACAATGTTCACATTTGTGGTTGTATGTACTTTAACAACTACAAATAATTGCAGTATTCCTGCAAATGTCTCAGCAGTTACTCTGCCCTGAGTCTACATTAACCAAAGGCTGCGTCTTCCAATTTTTGCCAGGGTTTATTCCACTTCAAGTAATTGGTTTATCCAACTCTAGCTGTGTGGAGACCAAACTGTGGTGTTGATGGGATCCACTGTTTCAAAACAGTATAGTGTCCATCTTCCAAAGAAGTAGTTAACAAAAAAGATTTTGAAAGGTTTTCTTCATGAAGACAATGGCTGTGTCCTAGATACTCACTACATGGCACATAGTAATATATACACATTAACACATTGTATAAACCCTATATAAACACACATATGTATTAAACTGCATTTGGGTAGGGTTTCTGATGTTTGCCTGTTGCCATCAGCAACCGGTTTAGCAAAAGACAAAAGGGCCATAATGCATACAGAACTGGAAACAAACTGATTTTCCAATCTGCCTGCTGTGAAAACAGTTCTCCCATGGCCACTATTCTCTCAGACAGGCCACAGGAGATGATTAACAGACACACACACAGACAAAGTCACCACTCACAATGCCACTTCAGTGCTGACCCTAATGAGTAAAAGAGATAATACAATAAATATCTAATTAAATGTGAAATCACACTCATGAGATAAGATGAAGAGATGGTGCCAGAGGAGACAAACCAAATTTAAATATCCTTATGATTTTCAGTTGTCATTGCGGTGAGCCATGTTATAACTTTACACTGACAGTAAAGTCATTCTTATAGCCTTCTTTCAGATACCATAAATGTTCTTTTTTCTTTTTTTCAGTTGCAGTTGTTGGATATGATGATATGAGTAATGACAATGTGTAAGATTAAAATGTTGGAAGAAAGGGGGCGCTCGTGGTGTAGTGGTTAGAGCGTCCCCCCGATGAGGCTCAGTCCTCTTTGCAGCAGACCCGGATATGCTGCGTGTAGTCCCCCCTTTGCCCCATTTGAACTCTGTCTCTCAAAATATGTCTAATAAAGTTTAAAAAAACGCAGACGTGTAATCTTTAAAAAAGGCAGAATAAAATCCTTGAATTACAAAAAAAATAATCCAGAAATGGGTGCATTGTGTTTTGGAAGACTGTGCTTTTTCTCAGCACCTTGCTAGATATGTAGATGCACATGGTTTCCTTTTCACTATAACTGAAGGCCCTCTTACGAGCAGCTTTATCACTGTCAGCTTTGCTAGAGAGACCAGTGACACACAATACTTTTGATGAGCAAGAGAATGAGCCGTTTCATTTAAACCCTGTCTGCCTGTCAAACGGCGATCTGGGATGTGAATATTCCTATTACTGGAGCAACAGAGCAGCGGGACAAGCACAGCCCAACACAAGCAGCAGCATAACAATCACTTCTCCACATACAACCTGATATGTTTGTTTGTTTGTGTGTGTGTGTGTGTGTGTGTGTGTGTGTATGAAAGAGGATGGATATCAATCAATGTGTGATAATTCAGGTAAGTCGTATTGAGACTGGAGACTCTTTTGCAATAACCTGTTCCCATTTACACGTTACCATTCACACACACACATTCATACACCGATAGCAGGCTAACTATCGACATTCACACGAGGCAAGGTGGGTGAAGTGTCTTGCCCAAGGACACAACAACCATGACACAAGTGGCAGGTTTGGGATCGAACCGACAACCCTTCGATCATCGGCCGACCCGCTCTACCACCTGAGCCACAGTCGCCACAATAATACAATGATAAAAGAAACAAAAAGAGAAAAGGGCGTTAATGAAAAGTTAAGAAAAAAGAAAGAGTGACAGAGGGAGCAATTAAGGCATGGACATGCACAGTGGAGGGAGTTCAAATAACCCACAGGGTATATTGGGCAGCAGATGGACCATTTCTACACCATTAAGGATCAAAGAAGCACTAACCGAGCAAACAATCCCCTCATCTGAGAAATGGGTCTGTGAGTCAGTATGCCTTGTTTAAGTGTTTGTGTATAAGGGGTTACTTTTTCATCTCCATTGCTTTCAGTTTTATTTATTTAATATGACAATAAAATAACTTAAACCTATATACTCATGTAAAACAACCTTGTACGTTTTTAACATGCAGCTTACACATAAGGACATTTAAAGTTTTGACCCCCATTTGTACCCCAAAACTGCAGACATAACTGACATTTTTCCGACTCTCTCGGTCCCAATTACAGTGTAAATGATATGACAGGATAAAGAATGGCTTTCACAAATATTTTATGTTGTAGGAAATGCGTTCAATACATTGTTTGATTTCCATGAAACACATAATGGAAAGCGCTTTGGACAGCTGCTTGTTGCTATAAAGGGCTATATAAATTGTTGATTGATCGATTGGTTGATTATGCATTTTGTCTAGAAGCACTGAATGTTAACAGGCCAGTGGATTGTTTGCTTACTTAAAAATGAATCTCCCTGTCGATGTCAGCAGTCGACAAGATGTAATGGCAATGCTAATAAGCCAAACAGGTCAGGTGGGAGGTCTTTTACGCAAAGGCGGCCACTGTCAATCATTTGCAACCTCCGTTCAAAGGACATCTGCTGCTCGCCATGACGTCAAGCAGTGATTTAGTGGATAGGTAATTTAAATAAGTAAACATAAACAAAAGAGCCATCAGCTAATGAATTTCTCACAGAATTCAGACCATCATGATATCAGGATTGGTAGCTTGCGGTGCATGTCACATCTGGCTCGGGCTTTAAGGGCCCTGAACACAAGGCTAATTAAAAAGTTGCACTCCTCCAACTGTCACACAGACACACACAAGTCTACCACGGTCACACAGAGAATAACTGTCATTATAGTTTATAAAAGCTGTTATATTCCGGTATTAAAGAAGCAAATAGTATTCCCAAGTACGACTTTCCATCTGGCCAAGTGTCAGCTATTGTTAGCTTTATGGGCCGTGTAATGCATGTGATTGGATAAATAACTGCATGCTTAGACAGTGAACAGTGTTATATTTGTTCAGCTAATGTATATTTATAAGTGATGAGTGCCATTTTAACCTTAATTATCAACCATTAAACGTATACGTTTAATGCCAGCTATTGGCCATAAATGACTTTGTTTCTGTGTGTGCTTCTGTTTGAATAAAAATGTGTGCAAGTGGAAGGATGTGTTATTAAGTATGGCCGTGTTTGGGTGAATTGCATAATCTTCATTTCATTATGTGCAACAATAATCGAATCCCCGGCAACAGTAGCAAGATGCTGTGACAGCTGTTCAACTCCGTTAGGAAGTCGACCGTATGAGGTTTTCCCCGTGCCTGTCTATTCCTCATGGTACATGAACAGATTAAAGGGTTACAATAATATTTGTACAATTTGCGAGGAAATATATCATTGTGTCACAGTATTTGCATGAATGCAAAAAGCCAAACATAAATACTGACTTTGCCTGTCAGGTAAAGATTTGTTCTGTTTTAGCTGGAAATGGCAACACATTGGGATTAATGCATTGCTCAGTCAAACTCAAACAATGTCCATTATGAGATTAGCACTGCAGGGATACACCCAAATTATGAATGTTATAAAGGTTTTCTATTGGAGAAAAACTGTTTCAAGTTACAGTAGGCAGTGTCAATGACGTGAACTCCAGGGGAAGACAGTAAATTGCAGAACATATCCCTTCTGAGAGAGACTAGAGACTCCTCTATATATCTGCTGTTGTTTCTTTGGAATTTTTCTGAAGCTTTTCAGCCATAGAGGAGGGCAAGTAAAACGTAATGACAAATATCAACACAATCACAAATATCAACAGGAGGGAAAAATTGCTTTCCTGCCAGTGTTAATCCGGTTATTGAATCAAATCAGAAAACAAGAACCAAAATACAAGATTTCAGCTTTTCAAAGGAATTGAAAGAGGAAAGCCCTAATGTTGCGCTTGTGTTTACATGTGACACGACTCACAATTACCAATCAGGGCAGAGGAGATAAGATTAGATCTCTGTGTCGGACCTTAATGAATTCAACACACTGCTGAGAGGGAAAGAGAGAGAAGGATTGTAAGTGGAGAAGGACAGGGAAAAAAGGGAGAGCAACTGGACGAGTAAACACTCAATATTTTATGCCATTGTCCCTACCTTCAAACCTTGAAAAGTCCTTCATAAGGC
Source organism: Ammodytes marinus (assembly GCF_949987685.1). Lineage (NCBI taxonomy): Eukaryota > Metazoa > Chordata > Actinopteri > Uranoscopiformes > Ammodytidae > Ammodytes > Ammodytes marinus. The sequence continues at coordinate 24,408,404 of NC_137235.1, forward strand.
GTGTGAATAACCGACATGTATGATGCCAAAACTATTTAAATTGAATTCAGGATTAAAAAGATATATAATTTCCCTTCAAATATATTTAATTCCAATGCAGTCCTGTCTCATTACAATCCGTCCAGTTGAGTCTAATCAGTAAAATCTAGTTTGTCCAAACCTCCCAATTTTCTTCCCATCACATTGGGCTCAGCATAATTGAATCCAGTCAGGCCAAGCTAAGCATGAACACACACATACACCCAATCACACACATAACAAAGTCCAAACCAGTTTTGAGGGTGATGGAAGAAGAAAGTCCTCCCTAACAGGATTTTTTTTTTGACACAAGCTGTATCTCTCCCTGTGTGATAGGCTGAGACGTCACAGGGAAGATGGGCTGAGATGTCACAGCTCCAGCTGAAAAACCACACTGACACAAATAAAAAAAAAGCTAAGTCTGTATTCAAATCAGCTAGTACTGTCACCCCCTGTCCAAAGCACTGGCTCAAAAAGGCAAAGAAGCAGACAATCTGCAGATACCGAGTATTTTCCCAAACCTTAAGAAGATTCAACGGCTTACATTTTATTTTGAATAAAGCTCCCTGTGAGACTAGGATACAGCCATCGTTACTGGGGAACAAAGGACATGCATATCTAGCAAAAGAAACACACACATCATGCATGAACGCACGCAGGCATGCATGTGAGCAGTCCCCGACTTTGACAGACTAATATATTTTACAGTTTTTGAGCAAATAGAAAAAGTGGGGGTATGAGACACGATATAGATTCAGGCCAGGGATGAGACAGGGCATGATAAAGCGGTTTCGTATTGCGAGGCCCGGCTTGTTAGATATAAGAAAAATAGCGAAGAAAGTCACTGTGACAGTGTGTCAGAATAATATCCCAAGTCCTCATCCCATGTTATCATATTTACTACATAGCAGTGAAAGGCAAGCTGCTGGAGATACAGACAGGAATCGAGCTTAGCGAAAGTTCGATCAGGATGACGACTTTATTCACTGATGGTTGGATAGCCACAGCTTTTTACTCCAAGGAGGAACAGGCGGACTCAACTTCAACAGTCACAGTTGTATATAGATTGAGGAAAATACCTTGTTCCCCTAAAATAGGACCTCATCATGGGTCTGATTTAAGATTTTAGGAATTATTACTAAAGCAGTGATGCAGATAGTAGTCAAACAATGCAGAATCGTTGCATTATTTAATCTGAATGCTAATGGTAAATGTAAATGGCATTTAGAGAAAGAAAGGCCTTAAATCTGGTCCAAATGACCACACTCAAATGAACCCTACCATTGAGTGTGATTTAGAAATAAGGAAACAAAAAGAACAACAAAAGAAGATTAAATAAAATGTAACTAAATTAAAACACAAGTAAATACTGATTAAACTGGGCTGTAGTAGATATCTAGTAGTAGGTCAGATTCCTCACCTTTCAGATCAAGAGAAGGGATCAAAAGAACCCTGAATTGGATTCTGAATTTAAGAGGGAGCCAGTAAGGAAACAGCCTTGCTGAGGGATGCTTTTGCTGAGGCATGTGGAGGGGGAGTTACAGTCAAGTCAAGTTGGAATGAGATGAAAGCGTGAATTTTCATTTTGTTTCACAATGTTTATCAGCTGGAAGAAATCAGGGACAAATCGAGCTCTTGATGGTCCAGAGTCAGGGCCTAGTCCAAATTGGACAAATTGTGTAAGGAGTATTTTGTTTTAATTTGTTTTTAAAGGAAAGTGAGCCAATGCCATCCCATGTTTAAGTTATTCAAAACAAAAGTTTTTCACATTTTTCAGCTTTGATGAGATGTAAAATGATCACCTGCTTAGCAGTGATAGGAAATGCCTTTGAAGTGTCTAATTATCTGTCCAAGGCAAAATATATACGAAGCAAACAGAATAGGACCCAGGTCAAAACCTTGAGGCACATCACAATGTTTTATACACTATCTATGATCACAATACAGAGTTTCAAATGAAGAGGCATAATGCCAACAGCATGACAACATTTCTATTAGACAGGTAGGAGAACCACTGCAGGGCTTACCCAGATACCCAGTCACTGTCTTAGTCTGTCTATATGGATACTGTTTACTACAACCTCCAAACCTGTCTGAACTGTGTTGACTTACAGTAAAGTGGTCCCACCACTTAAAATCCTCATAAAACATGAATGTGTTGTAGAAAAACTGTTTTTATTGATATGAGTTTATTTAGTGTTGCTTTTGATGAAAAAAGCTCTTTTTAATCATTAAAGTAAATTTTGAATAGGTTTTATTGCATATGAAAGATTGAAACCTTCTCTGAGGACACACTGTTTTGGACGTCGTGAGAAGATAACAAGTGTAATATATTTGACATAATAATGATAAAATTAAATTTAAGGGGATAATTGTGCTCCAGACATTCTATACTTAATCCCTAATAACATCTACAATGTTAAATCTTTTTAATTTTAAACATAACAGCGTGCACTGTACATATGGAAGACAGCCTTTTGTCCCGGTTCTCAAGAATCACTGATATATAAACAAAAGACATGTGCACGGACATTCCAACCTTAAAGCGGACCTATGATACTTTTTGACTTTTATGACCTATAAACGTTGTTATGATGATTTATAGTCATGTTTAACCATACTAGATTATCAAATAATGACGTACATGCATTTCGACGTATTCCCTGCTTACCGTCTGGGGTGTCTGTGCAGAGCACTAGACACTATTCTAGCCAGTCGAGAAGTCACGTGTTCAAAGCGGCTTGACGCTTTGTAACATCGTGACGTCGCATGTAACTTGGTGTCGTCACCACACGGATGTTTCCATGTATGGTAATGCTGCCACTTTCCTACTCGCGTCTGCCTCGCGCCCTTAGGTCAATGCTCGCACCTCCCGCCACTGAAAGTGTTCCGGAAGAAAGGTAACCAATCACAACGAAGTTGGGTTTTCAGGAAGGGAAGGGAGGGGGCGGAAATATCAAAAGCAAAGTGTTTACAGGGCATGCTGGATCGCCAAAATAAGAGAAAGAGCTTCCCGAAAATCTACATAGTTTTTTGTGATGTGATTCGTGTCAGGTTGCTCTATAGCAGTGTAAAACAAGAAATTAAGACCAGACAAGTAGTATAATAGGTCCTCTTTAATAAACAAGGCTGGTGTGAAAGCAACAACCTAATACATTAATAATGCAGCAACTCTGTGATAACTGATCGATGTTGCTCACCGCCCAAAATGCTCCTCAATAGAATTGATATGACTTCAGAAGATTGGACTTCAGATGAGATTAGATTCATTAACATGCCGTGCCCTCAACTGGCCAATCAAGTCACCTACAATATACATCAACTTTGTGTTAATCGCATAAGATACAATATTATCCTGTGCCTCGTGCACTTCATCTGGTATCTGCCTCTTCTGCCTCCTTTTTCAGTATTTTTTTCTACTCTCTCTTTCCTTCCCTACTCTGTTTCCTACGTTGCCCTTTTCTCACTGGGCTGTTAGAGGTTTCAGCTATTAAGGCTCAGCTCTCAGGTAGCACAGGCATGAGGAGTGGGATTTGTTTGGAAAGCCAGCCATCTTGGACCAGCCTACAGCACTTGACTTGTGGTTACCAGAGGCTGTGAAAGGATCCATCGATCAGGGTTTAGATGGAAGAGGTACGGTAATGCAAAAGGCATTGGTGGGTTTATCTGCAGATGCCGCATTACAGTGTAGTTCCGTTTTTGATTGGTTCTAAAAGTGCTTCCATTGTGGTGACAAGTTTGGGATACTGCAGAAAGTCTTAACTTTGATTGTTTTTTTTATCCATAGTTTTGCTTCTTGGTAGCCAAATGTTTAGACGCATTGACTCACAGTCCTCCAGGTTTATTTCAGTTCATGTTAGACACACATGATGCATTTGCCTCTTAGGGGTTGATTTCATCGGCAAAGCCGTAAGTGAAAATAAACTAATCCATCACTCTCTCCTGTCTCAGTCCTACCATTTGATACTCATAACAATTTGTCAGTCCTCTCTTAGCCAATCTCTGACCTCTCTTAGAATGACATTTCACAGATGGTCATTCTTCACAAATGGCAAGTCAATCTGGTCTGCAGATCTGTGGTGTGCAGATCATGAGAACACCTAGTCGATTGATGTCGGCCTGTCTCGGGAGTCACGTTTTCAACACATTCCTGCTGTGCCTATCGCTGGACCGATCTGTCAATTGGGCCGAGCTGTCCTTCAGATGGAGAGTAATGACTAGGACAAGGATAATGCACCCACTCATCATAAGCAAGGCACCACTTATAATTGGAACATCGTTTTCAAGTATATAACAAGTCCTCATAAGCAGGAGGAGGATGTGGCATCATGTCTTCTAGTTATTATGAGGTGTTGATAGTGTGGTGAAGCGCAATAACTAGAGTTCAATATATTGGATTTCAATGGGCCACAAGAAGCTGTTTGTGGCACCCTGTGAGAACACAGCGTGTTAAAGGAATCTTATTAGGCTCATATTGCTTTCCTCTTCTCCCTTTATTAGAAATCTCTAGGCATTTCGGCATTGTCAGTTGCACAAACGCTGCAGAGTAGCGCGTAAAAAAAACTGCAGATTACTGCAAACCAACAAGCAATCTGTTACAAATAGCAAATGAGCAACAATAAAAAAAATACACAACTACAAAGACTGAACCAAAAAAAAACAGAACAGCACAGCACATAAAAGTGATGAAAAGTGATAAAATTCCAAAATTGTGTGCTGAATATCAGCCCAATGTTCGAAATGGAAAACTATCAATACAAAGTTTCTCAAAAAGTCTTCTCTTTCAGCAGCCCAGTGCAGGTTCATCTGGAATTTGACAGAATAGAAGGAGTTTTGTATCAACTAATATAAACAACAAAGCAATGTGGATTTGATGTGAAAGGAAAACTTTTTTGGTTGGATCTTTTTAGTTATTCAATTAATATGTAACACCATTACACATATAAATCCCAGCAAAGGATACAAAGATTGTTGACAATGGACTGTATATTCTTCATTAAAAGTACATGTTACAAACTCAGCATACATTAATCCTCAAAAACTGATTTTCACAATATAAAAATTGGTCTACAAACTTCAAATTCAAGATCTTACATTCATAAGCTTGGTAAACAATTCAGCCATTTTCCATAATTTAATGCAACATAAATATCTTTCTTTCCGGATTAAAACCAGAAAAGCCAGGGAATATCTTCCCTCTTGTGTTTTAAATGCATTCTGCTTGACACCCATCTGCTGCTTCACTATCCCAAGATATGAGTGGATGTGCTGCTGCCAAATCTCTGGAAGAAGGGTAGGGTTTTGAAAGACAACAGTGTAAAATATAGCTCTGACTTAAATTCATAGCATCCTGGGGCTTTCTTGATCACTCTGACCTCTACAAGTTCAGACAATCCCCCCCACACAGACACAACTAAAGAACCATCTAAGAGTTATTGAAGGATAGGGATTTATTAAAGGAGTTATTTGGATAAGTCGGAGAGATATGAGAAGGCAGATAAGAACCACTGAAAGCACCAACTGCATTTGTCATAGTGATCAATTAAGGATTACGGTTACAAGGAATTCAAATCCAAAGAAAAGAATAACTCCCAATCAAAAAATCCAGTGATCTTATTTCACTGTTTTTCCTACGAGGTCATTTTCACAGAAAGGCAAGGTAATAGATAAGAAGCAGGACCTGTTCTGTGAGGCGAGGAAACTCCCCTGGGCTAGATGTTGCTCCCCCGCACTATTTGTTCTTAGCTCAATAGTTGTCTGCCCAGGTAGCAACTCCATTTATCACTGTAGCATACCTCCCTCTGTGGGGGGTGCGCTGTATGGAAACCAGTGCACATTAGGGAGGATAGGACATTTGAAGTGGCTGTCACTAATGGTAACAACTTTAATTTCTTTAGGGGATAGCCTTGGTTAACATTTGGCTGATTTTATGTTCTGTGCTCATGTTGCACATACTGTATGTGCACACTATGTACAAGTATATAAAAAGTCCTCATAAGCAGGGGGTAGGCGCCGGTGGTTCTAGCTATTTGAGGTGATGATGAAGCGCAATTACTAGAGTGTTCAATGTATTAGATTTCAATGGGCCACAACAAGCTAATTGTGTTGCCTTGTGAGAACACAGCATGTTAGGTGAATCTAATTTCAAAGAGATAAAAAGTAATCAGCACAGACTCCTTGACACCCAAAAACTGTCTTCCTTCTTCTGCTGTAGCAGGAAGAGCCAACTGATTCCCTCAGAGCACGACGTTGGAAAGAAGAAAAAAGGCTTGGTAATAGCTGAGATCACTCACTGGTGCCCCAATTATAAGGACAGAGCTGTGGCCCCGGGACATGACTTAATGACCATAATAAGGCTTGTCTGTCTGCTCAAAATCAGCTTAGAGTGCATCCACGCTGACCTACAGCATCACTCTAGCCTTAGTTCAATTTAAACAGGCAGCAAAAGAAAGAGCGCAGGGTTTTTCGAGGATGGGTTGGGGGCACAAGTTAAAAGACTACGCTTCCCAGGCAGATGGAAAATGACCCCCTAAAGTCTCCTCAATCCACCTCATAGACTCGATGAGGATCCATTTGTACTCGAGCATTTCTTGCGGCTGCTCTGTAATTCAGTATGGCTGAGCGCTCTGTGATTAATGACAGGTACTTAGCTTTGAGACCGCTCAATAAACGCACCGGTCCAGGAACTTAATACCAGGCTATACGCCAAAGAGGAGATGGGCTTTCTCCAGGTGCCATCACCAGCCTGATCAGAGCTGGTTGATGTGGGAGCAGGAACGTAGACCAAAAAATTAGGCTATGTAACAGGGTCGCAAACGTACATGCATGTCTTCATGGGAAATTAATAAATAACCTATAGATAATATAACCTGGATGTCACAATCATGATATAGTCTGCCCTTCACTGCCTGTGATAAGGCCCACCCAGGGGATGTGTGAGGTGTTATCCTCATGTATCATTATTCTATGTTGTATACTTTCAAGGCAAGGCAACTTAATTTGTATAACACATTTCGAACACAAAGGCAACTCAAAGTGCTTCACAGCAAAAGATCAGACAGCTCAATAAAAAACGATTTTAAAAGATAATTTACAGGGTAGAATAGGCAATATATATGTATATAAAACAACGTGTTTAGCTTTGAATTAAAAGCAGTCAGTCTGGGCTTCTCTAATAACATCTTGAAGGCTATTCCAGGTCTGAGTTGCATACTAGCAGAATGCTGCTTCACCGTGTTTTGTTCTAACCCTTGGAACACACAGCTTTCCATGATCATTTAACACCTTTGCTATCCCCAAAACAATCAATCCTGACAACAGCGCAATGGCCATCCTGCAATCCTCGAATCATCAAAATAATTACCACAACACAAGCACACACACTAATAAAATGTAGGAGACTACAGGGGAGTGACCAAAGTTTCCACAGCAAGGTCACACGGCTCATTGTACTGTATGTTCATCCAGGGCGCATGTGATCAATACATTAGTGGAGTATATCTTCGCCTGAGGGTTTTCTAGATATCATATTGCATTTCTAATGTTGTTTATATTCATGGTGCGTGTGTTGGCCAGTATGTCCCTCAGGGGCTGCCTGGCTGTTACAATACTGACCTCCAGCGTGCGCACAGAAGGACAGAGCAGAGCGCGTTCTTCAACGGTGCGAGCCTCCGCTGACATTGAGAGAGAGAGAGAGAGAGTGTGTGTGTGAGTGTGAGTGTGTGTGTGTGTGTGTGTGTGTGTGTGTGTGTGTGTGTGTGTGTGTGTGTGTGTGTGTGTGTGTGTGTGTGTGTTTTGACAGCGATGTGACCTCCTCCAAACAGCTACTGCTCGATTAATTTGTTTAAAGGGGCGCGAGACCCTCGAGAGTGAAATCAGGAGAGATTATCTGATCAGATGTCCAGTAGGTTGATCAATATTGCAGATTAACAGGAGAAGACATTACATGAGTGATCGTCTCATTTATTAATCCAAGAAAAATACATCTAAAAACAGTCTAAATCTCTGCAGCAGAGCGGGTCCCCGATAGCTTTTTTTTCTGATGAAAAAAAAACGAAACGAAAAGAAGACACGTGGTTGTTACAAACCTCTCTGAGGACACAGCGGGGAGGCGGAGGTGGAGAGATGCGGGCGCAGTCGGGATGGGAAAGGACGCGTTGAGGAGGGAGCCCTCTCTCTAATGGAGATGCTGCCGCTGCGCAGGATGCACGTTTTTGGAATAAGGACTTAAAAGACTTTGAAATTTTTCTCTCTCTCTCTCTCTCTCTCTTTCTTTCTTTCCCTTTTTACAATCGGGGACACTTTGAGGCTTCATGCAGTATGCGGAAGACCGCAGGTGAGGAGAGGAGAAGGATAATGCTTTTTGCTGGAGAATTATGTTGGGAAATATGCCCAGAAGTCCTAATAAGATATTTCTACAGATTATTTCCGCACATTTAAAATAAAAAAAAATCCTCTCCTGACTTAATAAAAAAGGACTAAACATGGATTTTTTAAACCGCTCCAGCCTGGAGGACGGGATAGAGGAGGCAATTAACGTCTCCTCTAATTCCACCTCTGAGAGCCAGTACTCGCAGCTCGCTATCTGGAGCGTGGCCGGACTTGTCAGCTTTCTCATCCTGTTTACAATAGTCGGGAACGTCTTGGTTGTCATCGCCGTTCTAACGAGCAGAGCCCTGAAGCCACCTCAGAACCTTTTCCTCGTCTCCCTGGCCAGTGCGGACATACTGGTGGCCACCCTGGTCATGCCTTTTTCTCTGGCCAATGAACTCATGGGCTACTGGTTCTTTGGCACAATCTGGTGTGACATCTACCTGGCACTAGATGTTCTATTCTGCACCTCTTCCATTGTTCACCTGTGCGCCATCAGTCTGGACAGGTACTGGTCGGTGACACAGGCTGTAGAGTATAACTTGAAGAGAACACCTAAAAGAATCAAAGGCATGATTGTGATGGTGTGGCTGATCTCGGCTGTCATCTCCTTCCCACCACTGTTAACAATGGACCGGAGCAGCAACGACGCCAGTCCTCAGTGTATGCTGAACGATGAGACCTGGTACATTCTCTACTCCAGTATCGGCTCCTTCTTTGCCCCGTGCGTTATCATGATCCTGGTCTACATTCGGATCTACCAGGTGGCAAAGACCAGGACCAGGACCATGTCAGAGAAGAAGAGGGATGTGGAGAATGGCTTGGACCAAGCCGAGCCGGGGAGAGGGGGGTCGGTGAAGTCCAACACGGGCACAGTAGGTAGCGACAAAGTCCAGGAACGTGAGAACGGCCACTGCCAAGACCACCATGCACTCCCGTCCGCTCTGCCCAACCAACCCAAGCAGCCGGCCACGACCGAGCACGAAGACGACGACCTCGATGACAGCAGCTCCTCGGACGAGAAACCTAAGAAGAAGTCCACTTCCTCCAAACACAATCACCACGACGACACCAACAGGAAAGACATGAAGTCCAGCCGGAAGAGCAGCTCCGCCTCCAAGCACTCCAGCAGGAAGTCGCGCGCCAGCTCCAAGTCCATGGAGCTCTTCTCCTCCCGGCGCAAGCGCAGGAGCACCGTCAACCGCAAGAAGGTGTCCGCCGCCCGCGAGAAGCGCTTCACCTTCGTCCTGGCCGTGGTCATGGGCGTCTTCGTTGTGTGCTGGTTCCCCTTCTTCTTCTCCTACAGCCTGCACGGGATCTGCCGGGAGCCGTGCGAGATACCGCAAGCGCTGTTCAAGTTCTTTTTCTGGATCGGTTACTGCAACAGCTCACTCAACCCGGTCATCTACACCATCTTCAACCAGGACTTCCGCAGAGCCTTCCAGAAGATTCTCTGTAAGTCGTGGAAACGCTCTTTCTGAACTGTTCCTGCATGGATGTGGCTGTTGGAGGTATTATACCCCACAAACACACAATTCAAATATTCTAAGCTGTAGAAAAAAGTGTTTGCCTGGGGGAGGTTCTTACCTTTACTTTCAGGGAATGCTCTAGAAATGAATTGACGCTTAACGGATCAAAGGATTGAATTAAAGTGAGGAAATAAAATACAAACGCAGGCTATGATGATGTGCTTTTGCACACTGATGTGGGCTCGGGCTTATTCCCTCTCCTCATTGACTCTCTTAATTTAAACACAATTAACTCACTCCTAACAGTTACTGTGATGCATGCACGCCACAGTGGCTTTATTTTTTGCATGAACTGCAACGAGAGGCGAGGGGTTTACAGAGACACTTTAAACGTGATCTTATCCACTGAATATAATGCTGAGGCCTTGACAATCTCCACACAACCGTTGTACGCGACGTCAGATACTGTCATCTTTATTCTCTCTCTGTCGCCTATACTCAGTTTTTCTCTACCTTTCTGTGACACTCTCAACATGAGGACCAATGGGACGAAGGGGCTTCTTGCTTACTGTTTCAGTAGCACAACTGTTTCACTAAAAAAAACAGACAAAAAACAAGCAAACGTAAAAAGACAAAAAAAAAAAAAAACTTCAATGATTTCTGCTACATTGTTTTGTGTGTGGCTCAGAGGTGTCTAAACCGGGAACTGCAGTGTAAACTTTTAACAAGGATTTGTGTTTTTCTGTGAACTTGTACATGTGGATAGGACTTGGTTTGGATATGTTGGCATTTAAAGAGCAGTGTGGAATCAGAGGCAAATTTCTCTCCCAGGCATGTGTTTGCCCTTTCCTTTGGGAAAAGAGATGGAATACTTAACTACCGTTGAAGCAGATGGGCACCCACTGGGGCATTCACTGTGTATGTATGTGTGTGTGTGTTTATGTTTAAGTGTGGAAGAGAAAAAGAGGGCAAAGAATATGATGTAGAATTGTGTTGTGATGAGGTGAGTCGGCGAGCTTCACACATCTTATTCCAATTGCCTGTTTGTGCTTGTGTGTGTGTGTGTGTGTGTGTGTGTGCGCGCGCGCGCGTGTGCGTGTCTAAGCCTGCTTTCCAAATGGCCTGATTCTGTCTGGTCAGGTGTCTTTGTATACTCCATCCTCTCCCTTACAGCCAAAACACTATACCACTCTGTTTCAATGTCTGCTGCTCAAACACATGAGAACACACATACATTGATAATATATATACTAAGACATGAAAATGGCTTATACAAAACAGTATTTTCATCTTTAAATTTCAAGCATTTATAGCCAAAAGGGCATTTGCTTTTTTATTTCTTGTGTAAATAATTAAAGACAGTACAGTATCATTGTGTGGTGCCTCATAATCACACATGTGCAGTACAAGTATGATAAAGAAAATGTATTATTTGTATAATGAACTATGCTCTGAAAAATGTTCATGTCACGCCAAGCTCTGTCCTTTTCTAAAAGAACAAGTGTTTACTTCTCTGCATTGAGCACATTCGGAAAGATCAAATAAAGAGATTACTTCAACCGTTTTTTTTTATTCAAAGAGTGCATTCTTCATCTGATTATATCTTTATTCATTTTAAAATGTTGTGCCACTGTTTGTTCCTTATTTACACTCACATGACTCAGAACATATGACTAATGCAATCCTTTTGCTGTAAACTCTGTGGGATGCTGTTGTTGTTCAGGCTTGGATCACCCACTCACCAAATGTAATGATAAAGATGGAAATTATTTGGTTATTGATTAGTAATGAATCAGACTTAAAATAATTTAAAATACACACCTGATAGACAGGAGAGTAGGACATGTAATTCATGTGCTGAATTGGCAAACATTGTTGGCGTGTTGTTTATCAAAACTGCAACGTTTTGGTGGTGTTTTTTTTCCATTCTTCAGTTTCACAATACAAATCTTCTTTATAATCTAATCAAAGTCTGCAACAGCCAATCAAAACTGTGAGACAATTACACCATTGATTCCCAACCAGGGCTACTTCTACCCCATTTTGCAGTTGTCAGGTGTCATAGTTGCACCTAATATAACTTATTTTAGTATGATTATTTTGTAATTATGCATCATCATCATCATCTTCAACCGCGTATACGTTATCGGATCGCGGGGGCAGCAGTTTGAGCAGGGAACCCCAAACTTCTCTTTCCCGGGCCACATCAACCAGCTCTGACTGGGGGATCCCGAGGCGTTCCCAGGCCAGTGTGTAGATATAATCTCTCCGACTAGTCCTGGGTCTTCCTCTGACGCCTCCTTCCAGCTGGACGCTCCTGAAACACCTCCCTAGGGAGTCGCCCTGGGGGCATCCTTACTAGATGCCCGAACCACCTCAACTGGCTCCTTTCGATGCAAAGGAGTAGCGGCTCTGCCCCGAGTTCCTCACAAATGACTGAGCTTCTCACCCCATCTCTAAGGGAGACGCCAGCCACCCTCCTGAGAAAGCCCATTTCGGCCGCTTGTACCCGCGATCTCGTTCTTTCGGTCATTACCCAGCCTTCATGACCATAGATGAGGGTAGGAACGAAGATCGATCGGTAGAACGAAAGCTTTGCCTTCCGACTCAGCTCTCTTTTCGTCACAACAGTGCGGTAAAGCGAGTGCAACACCGCCCCTGCTGCTCCGATTCTCCGGCCATGTAATTATGCACAACTGTTATTATTTTTTAAATGTACATATGAAGACACAGTTAGGCTTAGTCTGTTTGAATGAACACATTTGGATAATTATTAAAATGAGACAATAAATACATGTCAAGATCCTATATAAAGCAATAGAAAACATTGACTGGGTTATGCCTGGTTTTAATCTTCCTTCCCCTCTCCATTATTTTCACGTATTGTCTTAAAAAAGCCCATCAAGTATTTGCAATTTATAATGTTTGATAGAATATATCCATTGACATAAATTACATAAATTCTCACTATTGGGTCTTTTTAAATGTATTAATCAATATTGGTGCTTGTTCCAGGTGTTAGCTTATTGGGTTATTTTTGAAGAGTTGTTGCATAATGTGGTTCAAGTATAATCATGTAGTTTCATATAGTGAATATGATGACTGTGGAAGGTCTATGACAAAAACGTTTTTGAGTTTGAAAACACTCCAGGCTACCTATGCTTTTAACACGAAAGTTAGACATGCAAATGCTTTCCTTAGACTGTTGTAAATATAACAATTTGTAATACAGTATAAGAAATACCCTTAACATTGCTGAGACAACATTACACTTTACTGTATCTAAAATAATGGGATAAGAATCACAATCAGACTGATGTAGATTTAGTGTGATTTTTGCTCTCCATTATTGCTTCCTCCACATTTCTTTCATATCACACAGAGAAATTGGTTCAGGGAACCCATCAGAAATATTGTTTTCCTAGAGAGTGAGAGACAAAGTAGGAACAACTTTCACCCGTGCTGGCTCTCCTGCTGTCTAAGCCCCTGGAGCCAACCGTAGGGGTAAACAGTAATCTTTTATTTTCCTTTAGTGCATCATTAAGTATATCCTCGTGAGATGGAGCTTTTTACGTGTACAGACCACATTACATTTGCACATCGTGTAGTACCCAGGAGTCCTTTCACAAAGCCTGACTGGTGGTTAAGAACACAATGTGTTGTTTAAGGAAATCACGCCGGTTTCATTATCATGATCATAATTCAATTTTTCATTATGCAACTTCTCCACCAGCGTCCTTCCTAAAACTACTGGAGAACTGGTACAACACAGAACATCTACCTATCCATCTATCCGACTGAAATGAAAATTGCTTCTGTTTTCAGTCACTATGTATGAGCAGGAGCCCAGGCCAATCCATATAGAAGGGTTAGCTCCCTCAGCTCTGACAGATATGGGATATGTGTAATTGCGCATTTATGTGTGTTCTGGGAAACACTACTCTGCAGAGAACCCCTCCCATACGATCAGAGGTCATATATGAGTGAGACTTTATCAGAAAGCCTGGGTAATTTCCATTGACCCAGACAAAGAGTATATAACACAGCGTTCCTTTTCTCTCTCTCTCTCTCTGCCTGCCTCCTGCTTATTTATCCATCCCCGGAAAAGCTGACAAGAGTCGCCACCATGACCAAGCAGAATGGATTCTGTCATCGTTCCCCCCTCCCTCACCCAAAGTGTTTACAGCTTGCTGTGTCAGCGGGTCACGTCATCACACTGTTGGTGGTTTGCTCCTGTGCTTCAGTTTGGAAAATTGCACAGGTGGAGAGATGGACTTTGCCTTTTAACTCAGTAACTCAGGGCTTTGAAGAGGCTTCTCAGCTAAAGGGTGGCAAAAAAGGAGAACTAAAGACCCGTTTTCTTCATCATCAGCACATGTATTAATTAGATTTTCCTTACTCATCTAGGAGCACTGTTTTACCCGCAGGCGAAACCAGCTAAGTGAAACCCTCTTGATCACCTGTATCTATGCGAGGACTTTGAAGATTCTGCTGCTCAGATCAGACACAACCACTCCTTTAGCATATGATGGGAGGGAAATGTATTCATGAACCGAGCTTCACCGGCATCATTCCATGAATCTTTAAAGTCCTTAACTACCTAGACTTCCACGACAAAGATGTCTTCAACTCAGCCTGACCTCACAAATCCCCCGTCTTCTCCTGCCTCCCTCTCACATAGCCTACCATAACTAATTTCAGCACTGCTCAGTGGGTGGGAAGTAGCCAATCGAGACAGGCCAAATGATGAAGGATTTCATGTATACACAGTTTGTTGAAGTATACGGTCGTATAATGTTTTAGAAAATATGATCATACATGTATGAATCATTCGTTTGAACAGACAGTGTATTGTTTCCTGGGGGATTTGAGGGAAATTCCTTATGTTGGGGGGTGTGTAGTTGAATATTTGAGGACCTGAGCTAATGATTGCATGAAAAATTATTTATGCCTCCTCCACCAACCCATTTGTGTTAGTATCCAGTGAACTTCACCAGTTCTTCTCTATTCACCCCTAACAGTATCTTGATTGCAACTACTCAGTTTGCTCTTCATTTCCTTTTTGCGCAAATGTTTACATATGCTTATTTTCCTTTTTTCCTTTCGTATTATAAAACATAACAACCAGTCCCTCTAAAGTGCAATGACTTCCAAGGATGTTGTTGTCATTGTGAGGTTGCCTAGCAACGAGATTGAGAACAAATAAAAACATGCGTGCGCCTTTCTCCACATATAAACTGGTATTTATAAACAATGAATATTCATTGAGAAGGTGCCAACTTCCCAAATACTTCAGACCAGGTGCACACGGTTTTAGCTGGGACAACTGCCAGGAGAATAATGAGATGGCCATGAAATATAAGATCTGGAAAAATGCTTGTTTAGGTTGCTTTGCCAAATTCTATGATTGTGTTATTTTTTAAGCATCTACAGGTTTCTGTAAGATGTCACTAAAATGCAAATTTCACATTTCATTTTAAATTTGTAATGAGTGATGACTTTAATAATTGTTTAGGTTCAGGCCAGGTGTTCCTGTTATTGATACTTTTAATGATGTATCATAAAACACTTTGTAACGTCAGTTTCAATATGAGCTTTGCAAATAAATTATTGATCATCCTTCTGACGTTAAGCAATGGTGAATGAGATATTACCGCACAGGTGATTTACAGATACACAGGAATAATTCATGGGATGGCCACTATAAACAACTACAGCCGGTGCAATTGTCGAACATAATGACAGCTGTTTTGGTTCCGCTACCACAGTCAGTGAAAGAATGCATATGCACATATCTGTGTGTGTGTGTAGAATATGCATGTACTGTAGATATGTGTTTAGAAATGTAAGTATATAAATCTATTTACAAGCTGTATGAGATAATACATTTGTTACCCCTGTGCATGTTTCTGGAATAAAACCGCCCCCATCAGCCTGGCACCGCCCACCTACATACTTCTGCTCAATTTTCATTTTCCTTCAGTAGTCAGTCTGGGTATGCGATATATTAGTGGGTTTTCACCGGCAGATTTCTGTCGGCCCAATCAGCAAACAGAGGGAGTGGCTGAGAACAATGACGTTGAGGTTGTGCACCAGTTTCAGTTGTAGTCAGAAGCCGGCGCATGATATACGTCACGACAAAACGTTATGCGATTGGTTGGCAGATCCAGAGTGGCACTGGGCAGATCCAATAGTTTTAAACTTCAATAGACACCCGCCTTCAAGTGAGGTAACGTTTGTCAATTGAGCGATTCCAGACCTTCTGTACAAATGAAATGAAGTACGTGGTCTGGTAGGACCAGACTAGCCCCCCATAGCAAGCAAAGATACTGGGTTACTATAATGGACTTTTTGGACCTTTAAATGAAATCTACTTTCACCAGTACGAGACAACTCCAAGTTTGACTTAACAAAATACCAAAGTGACTCATTGACCTAATCTGTTAATATATATATATATATATATTAACAGATTAGGTCAATGAGTATATATATATATATATATATATTGTATATTTTATAATTTTTTTCTTTCATGTCTGTAATCTATATTATAAGCGATACAAATCCAAAATGAAAAAAAAAGTTCCTTCCCTTAGGTCCAAAAAATAAAGCCGCTCTTTTAAATAAACACACTCACAGTCAAAAGGACTTGTCGTGAGAAATGTTTGCAGCGAATTAAAACACTGACAGCCTCCTCCAGTTCTCTATTGTCTGTACGCAAGAGGTCTGTCACAGAGGGATAAAGGGTTCTGTAATGGTTTTCATTGAATGTCATGTTCATGCCTTTAAGCAAAGAGTGTGAAACTAACACCATGTAATTTGTCATGCTTTCTATCAGCGCTGTCGCCGTATTACATCCCCAGAGGTGCGGCTGCCGACAGGCACACACAAATGAGAAATTGCTTGTGAATACAAGATTGCTGGATTGATCAAATAGGAGGTCCAGAAAGGATTATGTTTCAGCAGTGACTTTTTCCCAATTGGTCACTCTGTCCTTTTAAGTCTTCAGGGTTCACCATAGTGAACCTCTTCTCTCTTTCCGACATGATGGTAAAGCAGAAGACTCAATCAATTGCACACCTTGGGCCATAATTCTCACACCCTTCACACTATCTCAACCTCTGTCTTTCAACCTCTATTTCTCTCTTCACCCAAACAACCTATCTCTCCTCCTTAGTCGGACAGCAGCCATCCATTCTGTGAGTTCCTGCTTCACTTGCACAATACAGCAGGAGTAAAGTACGGTACACATACGGGCTGGAGTACCTACTGTACTCCGTTTTATCCTTCTAATAAAGCCACTCTTACCAGATAAAAAAGAAATTAAAAAAGAAGCAGAATCAGAGCATGTTGGTTCATTGAGATGAAATCTGATTGCCTACATGTTGCGTTGAGTATGCTATTAAATATTATTAAAGTGAAGAGAAAGAGGATTGCCACTTGAATTTACAGTGGTACATTATTAAAGCGTTGAAAGGCTTAAGGACGAGTTGAATGAGGGACATTAATTATACAGCTCAAAATGCTCTATTGGTGTCCAAAACGAGTCTGCAGGGATGCTAGGGGCTCTGTGAGGGTGTACTGAGGCACAGCTTTAGCCCTTAGCTAACTGCATCATGGTAACAACCTCACAAGGAAAATTACAACATGTTGATGTTTAGCACGTATTATCTTAGCTCTTACATCTGCTATTTATCACCAAGCAAAAAACACAGTTCTGTTGAATGGTGGAGGTCAAGGGCAAATGTGCTTGGACGGCCCAAAACATTTCCATTAGAGAGACACATTGAACATCCAAAAGAAATATAACAAAGTGTTGTTAGTTAAGAAACTCGTTCAGAAATCAAGCACTTCGGCTGTGTTGATTGGATATGCAGCGTTTTTCTTTTGCATTTCTTTTCAAGTTTTTACTTCGCAGCATTTCAGTATAAATTGTAGCAAATGTGAACCTCATCTTGATGCCACAGGAAATGTCAGGGTATCTCCAACATTTTCATTGGAAACAAATTGGACAAAAATGTGTATAAAGGCTATGAGGCTTAAGTAATTATCGTCGCCCAAAGACATGAGCTTCATCATGGACTAATTGTTGTGCTGTATTCCATCTGATTTTTGCATTTCCATTTATTTTCTCTGTGTGTCTGGTTCAGCTGCCCCCATCTAGCATCCATCCACCCTAAGGCTCCAACCCCCCCCCCCCCCCCCCCACTGCTTTCTATTCTCCTCTACCCATCCATCTCATCCCCCTTCGACACCATTACTCTTTGTCTTGAAAACTAAATGATGCAGAAAATGAAAAACAACTTGGTTTCCTCAAAAATAACAAACTACAGTAAACAGAGTGAAGGATGTCCACTGGAAAAGATGCTGGTTTGATGGGCCATGGTCTTGGGGAAAGAAATACTGCGAGGTGAACCAAAATAAGCCTTGATGGTCGAGAGAGACTCCTTTAACTCACTGTTTATTTCACATTTGAACATTTGTCGGTTGGCTCAGTGAATTAAACACATAGAAAGTTCCGTTATATCAAATGAACTTAGCCAAGCATACGTCATTTGCAAATGAATTGTGAAACATTGGTACAATTACCATCAACTAACAAAATCAGACCGTAGTACTCCCAGGATCAACATCTATTATGTGTAACAGCGTGTTTATTAAAATGTAACAAAGGAGTTTCTTCAAATTAACCCTGCAGCTTAATACGGCTTACCCCTTTCTCACCTTATTTGTTGCTTGAGAGGATAGATGCGTGGAAAATTATTTCACCATCTGTTACCAAGATAAAATGAGATCTTCGACTTCATTTCTACAACAAAAAGATAAGTCTTCAAATTGCAATATGGCAAGCATGTTTGGTGTGAGATCTGTTGAACAATGTAATTTGCAGTGTTAAAGCTAAGTTGGTGGTCCTTTCTCTATAGTTGTCATAACAATCAAATCAAACAATAGTGCGTGTAAATGAATGTGTTAATACTTGTAGATTCATTGCATTTAGGACATTTATTGTCAATTCATTTCAATGTTTCCATTCATCGACCCACACTATTGACTGGTTTGTCTCTGGGGAGGATGACTCAGGCTCCCTGTCACTCAAATAATTGATTTCAAAATATTGATGTTGGTTTATTTATTTGTTTTTTGACCTTTATTTAACCAGGCAAGATTGCTTGAGGTCAAATGACCTCTTTTACGAGCAAGGCCTGAAAAGCCCTAAATGGTCTAGGGACAAAATATATTACTGATCTGCTGATACGTTATGAGTCGTCCAGAGCATCTAGGTCGTCTGGGACAGGTCTGCTTACAGTCCCCGGCCCAGAGTTAGGAACTTGAGGTCTGCTGCAACTCTCAGCTCTTTTAAATCAAGTCTTAAGACTTTTCTGTTTCCATTTTAACCTGTAATTTTAATTTAATTTAAATGTTATTCATTCGCTTTTAAATGTTTTATTCATTCGCTTTTCTAATGTGTACTGTGTATTTTAATCTTGCCCCTGTAAAGCACTTTGAATGGCCTTGTGTCTGAATTGTGCTATACAAATAAACTTGCCTTGCCTTGCCTATTGAAGTCTGAACTATGCAATTGGTGCAAAACATTTGATCACAAAAAGGCACAGAGGCTTAACAAAGTCAGGACAGTTTGGATTGTCTTGACTGAAGGTATCCCAGACTGGCAAGAGGGAAGCATGTCTAACATCAAGTAGCCCTCATTTAATCCAGGTCACAGTTAATTTCAGCAATTATTGTAAATGTAGCATTCATTGCACTAGCAAGTTACAAGTAAAAGAGTGGGGCCCGGAAATGAATAGTAAGGTAATTGCATCTGTATATAATGTTAATAGTGTCTTAGGTGTCTCAATAGGAGTAGAAAAAGCACAATATTTTAATATACTACAACAACAAAAAATAAAAGAAAAATCAGTTATGTCACCCGTGGGGTCACATCGAGGTTGCCTGCCATTTTTTGTACCATTAATTTTTATTATGGGCTGCAATTTTGTTTTGGGTAGAAGACGGCTGGAGCCCAGCCCAGCATGCATTATACGAGAGGTGGAGAACACTGTAGACAATAACATTTGCATGGACACACACAGGCATCTTCGGAGTTTTCAAAGCACCTGACATGCTTCATATTAAAGGCCATTAGTGGGCAGTTGCTGAGAAGTATTCACATACTTGTAAATGTTTGGTGACAAATTCTACCACATAGAGATAGCCTAGATTTGTTCCATAAGCTAAGCGTATCACATGAATGAGCACAATGTAATAGTGATGACTGATATTATTGGTGAAAAGCTTTCCTGCTTCTTGTCCAGTGCATGATGGGGGATTGTCTACTGCCCCTCCACTGACCTACCCTACCTAACTGACGAAAGACTGCATACCAAAAAATGCAGTAATGAAATGAACGATGACTATTATGCAAAATGAGGAATGAATGACAACCACCTCATTTCGGCTGCCCTTTCCACGTAAAATGAAGCACGGGGAAGCAGGTCTATTGACAGAAAAAGATTCTGGGAAGCAAATGTGACAGACTTGGAGATGGGACAGAGTCATTACGGTGTCTGAAATGTCAAGTTGTTATTCCAGGGAAGGGAAACCGTATAATGTTCTGCATCATGATTTTCCTATTAGCATTTCCTAGCCTCGTGTGAGCACGTCAGAAAAAGGTAGTGGTTATCCGCGGATTTCCTCAGCAGGTCAGGGCGCTGCACAAATAGACCAGAGCAATATCGTATCCTCACACTGGAAGTTCCCATGAGAGATACTCTTGATTGGTAACTTTATGTTTGGTGATCATGATCATGATCATCTGAGGTTGTTTCTTATTTATACCTCTCATTTCTTCTGGTTGAAGTGTCCCTAGTAAAACGTCTATTACACAAGGGAGCTTTCATTCCAGAGCAGAGTTTTTATTTTCCATTTCATATTAAAAGTCTACATCTCCAGGTGTTATCAGTATCATGCTACGTGTCAGTAATAAAGACTGTGTTTAATCATATATACCAATGTGTGAGTATATGTATGTGATAATGTTATCCTTGTTTACTCTTAACCCTTGTGTGGTGTTCATATTGTTGTTACACAGCCAGTGTTCGTGGGTCTGCCACTTGTTGCTAGTTAAGACACACACAATTGTTAATGTTTATTCTATCCTGTATACTTATAATTTTCAACTCTTCCCAGGTGGCAACCAGGTGGATCAGATGGGCTGATGGTGGGAGATACCATCTGATGTTGGCTCAGGGGTTGCATATGATTGTATATGAGCGTGTGTGTAATATAAGATGTCTACGTTGGACAAGATCGATACAGGGAGAGGGAAAATGTTGGGTAGTAAAGAAATGTTAACGAAAGTGTAATCTGGGTTAATTTGTAGTTGATTGAATATCAAGTTAATGGTTTGGCTAAGGGGAGGGGCTATGCCTTTAAAACCCTGCCAACCATTGTTACTGGGGCCGGTCAGTCTTGAAGGTCAGTCAGTGTGTGACGGTAGGATTTGTTTATGGAGACACCTTTTTGATCCATCCTTTTGAATCTTTGTTTTACTTTCTTTGGACGTCCAGTTTTTGTATTTTATCAATCCTTTTTTGAAATAAAAGCACCTCAATTATTTTGCAACTTTAGCCATCTTGTATTCGTTTTTCAACAAACCCGACAATTTGTAACTGTTGTGAAATAAAGAGAGTTGAGTTGGAAGCATAGATAGTAAATAATATGGATGTAGCATCCGGGCTGACCTCAGTTATTCAGTTATTCACACGGCATCTAATAATCCTGGTTTGTGCGCATCGCCATCTTGTGAAATTTTTACTCTGCCTCACTCCTCTTGCCGAAAAGGGGAATCGACGTCACGGCGGGGGGAGGGAGATAGCTGACGTATACCTCCGAGGCAAAGTGAGGGACAACGGGCGGAGAGCTGTCACTCCAGAGATCGCGCCAATACATTTTAACCTCCAAAAGAATAAAAACTAGCGTGGGCCAAAAAAATTCACCCCCCCCCCAGAGATATGACCTAAACATACAGACTAAAATGTTTTTGTGGCCCAGGCTGTAAATAGGTTTAATAAGACTTTGAAAACGGCCTAATCTAACAAGTGAGTCAAAGAAAAACTGCTCGTCTTGGCGCCACCCCCAGTGGCACTTTCTGGTTACTACAGTTGTAGGTCACTTCCTTATTGGATGCCGGTAAAAATCGCTGAGGTTGGGGCTTGGTTGGAAGGCAAAGCTCTCGATCTACAGATCGATCTTGGTTCCTACTCTCACCTATGGTCATGAAGGCTGGGTCATGACCCAAAGAACTAGATTGCGGGTACAAGTGGCCAAAATGGGTTTTCTCAGGAGGCTGGCTGGAATCTCCCTGAGAGGTAGGGAGAGAAGCTCAGTCATCCTGAGAGATTTCGGAGTAGAGACACTACTCATATGTGTAAAAAGTAGCCAGTTGAGGTGGTTCGGGAATCTGGTCAGGATGCCCCCTTGGCGCCTCCCTGGGGAGGTGTTCCCGTCACGTCCAGCTAGAAGGAGGCCTCAGGTAAGACCCAGGGCTAGGTGAAGAGATTATATCTCCACCCTGACCTGGGAACACCTCTGGGTACCCCAGTCCAAGCTGGTTACTTTGGCCCGAGAAGGAGAAGTTTGGGGTCCCCTGCTCGAGCTGCTGGCCCCGCGACCCGGCCCCTGATAAGCAGTTTATGATGAGTAATGATCATGAGAGAGTGAGTGATCCTCACATTCTGACACCTCTAACTCTACATCATCTTTAAAAGCTTATCTCTCTTCCAAAACCTACCATTTCCCCACGTGTATTAGCCCTGGGTCCAGCAGACCCGAACACCACACAAGGGTTAAATTTAACAAGAACATTAAACACACCTCTTAGATCTATGATGTACTGTAATGAACAGTATATATCTGCTTACTTTTTTATATGTAAAGACAGATAAAATTGGAATTTAACCGCGTCTGTATTATTTTTGATGTTTTACAGTATTCTGTTTGTATTGCTTTTGATGATTTTACTGTACTGTAGTATTATTACGTTAATAAACATAATAATATGGTTGGCTAGTGAGCGAGCATGGAGTAGGCAGCAAAACGACATGCTCTGCTGAAACTTGAATTTAAAAGTTTTATTTGGCACTTTATACCCTCAAAAGGCGACGAAATACTATTATAAGTGTATTGTTCTCATTTTAGTTAAGTTAAAACTTGAAAGCGTTACGCCAATGGCCAACAGTTTGCGTTTGAAATTCGACAAATACAAATTCCCCGGAGAATCCCCAGCAGCTGGGCCTGAAGCCCCGAGTACGAGTGTTTCAACATCCGCTAGCATCAGCGCTAACTCGCCTCGGCCAGCTAGCCAAATGGAGTCCGCGGACATGAAAGCTGAAATCCTCACAGCACTTAAGAAGGACATCGCTATCCTGCTTAGGACGGAGTTAAAGTCCGTCCTGTCTGAGGAATTTGAATCCGTCAAATCCGAGCTACATGCAGTGAAGGCGGAGGTGGCTAACAACACTTCTGCAATTCGCTCCGAGGTGGACACGATGAAAACAACTATATCCGACATGGAACGCGGGCTGTCTTCATGCTCCGATGACGTGACTTCACTTCTAACTAGGGTGGGAAGACTCGAGACAGAGGTTACCAACACACGGGAGAAATGCCTCGACATGGAGGGGCGAATGAGACGGGACAACATTCGGATACTAAACGTCCCAGAGACCCCACTCTCCAGCACACCTGCGGCGGTCTCTAAACTGCTAAAAGAAGCTTTGAAATTGGATAAAGACGTCTTGATAGACAGATCGCACAGAGGACTGCAGGCAAGGAAACCTGACGGCAAACCCCGAGTCATCGTGGCAAAATTACACTACCACCAAGACTGTTTTGACATTCTGCGCCGTGCCAGGGAATCCGGACCACTCAAGTTTAAAGGGACCGCCATCTCCATTTTCCCGGACTACCCCCCGAGTGTCGCACAGGCCAGATCCGCTTTCAACGAAGTGAAGAGGCTGCTCCGTGGGCAAGATGGTATCAGGTATGGCCTTTCCTATCCAGCACGACTCCGGATCACACATAATGGAACTGAGAGACAGTTTCAAAGCCCAGAAGATGCCATGACCTACGTGAAAACCAAAATCCTTCATGGATCTACATAAGGCTGGTAAACCATGGCTTTATTGACGTGACTTTATCCTCCATCACAGTAAAAGGTTGGTGCTGTGTTATTATCTGAACACATCGTTTTGATTGAAAGACTGTATAGCTCCGAATAATTATTACTTAGGCCATATGAATGAATACGTGTGGAGAGCACAGAACAACCAACATCTGTTTAAAAAAAGGCCCCATTTAGTCATGTCTTGTGTTTACAATTGACGAGAGATATCAGTATGCTGAACAGGATATTGCAGATATTGTGTTCTAGTAGACCTATTCCTACATTTATTTGTTTTTTTATTTCATCTCTGATTCTATGTTAGGACCTTCTAAAATCACTCAGCTGTTTGTCATGTAAAAAAGGAGACACAAGGTGATTGCTGATACTCCTTTACAGCCATATTTTGCTTTCTTATTTACTTTTTCTCTCATGGTATTTAATCTGCCATGCAACGCTGTCTTCCCTTATTTATTTTTATTTCAACATTTTATTATACATTTATGAACCTGAGATCCTGATACTGAGATGGTAGACAGTGAACTTTTTTAATTTATTTTATCTCTATTTTATTATTCTATTTTTTTTAAATAGATATTCTATTTTTATTTTATTTTTTCTCCCTTTTTTATTTTATTTATTTCAATGATTATTTTACTGTTTATTTACTCTACGCCTTTGGGTTGAGAACATTTTGATATATGTAATGTTCAATGTGCCTTATGCTAATCTAAGTTCTATATAAGTTTTAGCAGAGTTCTGCCTTTCAAGTAAACTAGCGCATCCTTCTACAAGCACTTAAATGTGTAGATGCTTCTGCGAGGGGGTTGGGAGTCACCTTGTTCGGATAGGTGAGGGGTGGGGATTCACTGTACCTGACTCAGTCAACTGTATGTTTTTTCTTTATCTTACTGTTATTCCTCAGGGATATTTTCAGCACTTTGGGAAATGCAAAACTTTCATTACACCAATCTTCTCTTCTCTCAAATTTGATCATGGCTAACACAGACACTAGAGGATCAGCTAGTTGTGATGTTACCTTTATAAGTTGGAATGTAAAGTCTTTAAATCATCCAGTCAAACGAAAGAAAGTAATGTCTCATTTGAATAAATTAAACGTGGGGATAGCATACCTACAGGAGACACATCTTAAAACTTTTGATCATTTTCGACTTAGGGGGGGATGGGTCGGTCAATCATACCATTCTAATTTTCACTCAAAGTCCAGAGGAGCGGCCATCCTTATTAATAAGAACATTCCATTTGTTATGTCAAAGGTTGAAACAGATTCCTCAGGGCGTTATATAATTGTAGTAGGCAGACTATATAATACACCAGTTATCCTGGCTAATGTTTATGCCCCACATTGGGAAGACAGCTCTTTTTTCAAAACCTTTTTTGCTCTACTCCCTAACATGGATACGCACAATCTTATACTTGGAGGGGATATGAATTGCGCGCTATCACCTGCCCTAGACCGCAGTTCATCCAGAATTACAACCACATCCAATACAGCTCTACAAATACAATTATTTCTTGACACAAACGGTATATCTGATGCCTGGCGCTTTC
This sequence comes from Ammodytes marinus, assembly GCF_949987685.1. Taxonomy (NCBI): domain Eukaryota; kingdom Metazoa; phylum Chordata; class Actinopteri; order Uranoscopiformes; family Ammodytidae; genus Ammodytes; species Ammodytes marinus. The sequence goes on from NC_137235.1 coordinate 24,433,997, forward strand.
AAAATCCCACATCTAGAGGTTACTCTTTCTTCTCACCAGTGCACGGGACGTACTCGCGCATAGATTACTTCTTCTTGGATAAGAAGCTTCTTCCATTAATGACTAAATGTGAATATGAAGCAATAGTTATCTCTGACCACGCCCCCCTGTTGATGACTCTACACATACCGGTCTCTCATGCCAACTATCGTCCCTGGCGTCTCAATTCGTTATTACTTTCAGACGAAGATTTTATTAAATTTATCTCCTTTGAAATAACTATATTCCTCGAGCATAATCAGACTCCAGGAATATCTGCTTCATTATTGTGGGAAACAATGAAGGCATACATCAGGGGACAGATAATATCATACAGTGCACGGCAAAGAAAATGTCGCAATGCAAGACTTGAACAACTAACGAATGAAATTCTTGATCTGGACGCAACAATAGCTCTTACCCCAACTAATGATTTACTTAAATTACGATTGGCGCTTCAAACAGAGTTCAATTTATTGTCAACCAGACACATTGAAAACCTTATTAATAAAACACAAAGTAGAACATACGAATTTGGCGAAAAGGCTGGAAAAATCCTCGCCCATCAGCTCCGTCAAAAAACTGCAGATCGAACTATACCTGAGATAAATGATGAATTGAGCACTAGGCATACAGATCATTCAGAAATTAACTCATGTTTTCGTAAATTTTACTCAAAGTTATATGCTACAGAAACCCTTGGGAACCACACTCTGTTTGACTCATTTTTTGGGAAAATAAATGTCCCTACAATTAATGATGAGACTGCATTCGATCTAGATGAATCATTTTCCATAGAGGAACTTACTAGTGCAATCAAGTCCATGCAAGATGGAAAATCCCCAGGACCTGATGGATTCCCAAGTGAATTTTTTAAGAAGTTTACCAACAAACTTGCCCCGGTCTTGCTATCTGTATTTGAAGAGTCACTTGCCACAGGCTCCCTTCCTCATTCTATGCGCCAAGCAGTAATTTCCCTCATTCCTAAAAAAGATAAAAATCCACTAGAATGTGGCTCATTTCGCCCTATCTCACTCTTAAATGTGGATAGTAAAATTCTTTCCAAAATGCTGGCCCGTCGTTTAGAAACAATCTTGCCCTCAATTGTGTCTGATGATCAAACAGGCTTTATTAAAGGACGGAATTCTTTCTTTAATATTAGACGCCTGTTCAATATACTTTATGATCCCGCTTCACCTGACATTCCAGAAATACTGATATCACTCGACGCCGAGAAGGCTTTCGATCGGGTGGAGTGGGATTACCTTTTTTACACCCTCAAACGATTTGGGTTTGGTGAGAAATTTGTCTCTTGGATAAGGTTGCTTTACTCCTCTCCATTAGCTGCTGTCCGAACAAACAATAATCTCTCCTCCTATTTTCCTCTCCACCGTGGCACCCGACAGGGTTGCCCCTTGTCACCCCTTTTGTTCGCTCTTGCAGTCGAGCCATTAGCAATCGCCCTTCGCAATGAAGCTGATATAAAGGGAATACAGAGAAACGGCTCGGAGAGCAAGGTGTCTCTTTATGCTGATGATATGCTTTTATATCTGACCCACCCTTTAACTAGCCTTCCAATAACACTTGATCTCCTCAAAGAATTCGGCAAAATATCAGGTTACAAAATAAACTTACAAAAAAGTGAGATAATGCCAGTGAATACTGCAGCTAAGCAAATTAATTTAGACTCATTTCCACTAAAAATAAGTGTGCAAAAATTTAAATATTTAGGAATCTGGATAACACACACGGTTAAAGACATCTTTAAAGCTAATTTCTCACCATTACTTTCTAATCTTAAATTAGATCTGGAACGCTGGAGTCTACTACCTTTGTCATTGGGAGGCAGGATTAATACAATCAAAATGAATGTGCTACCCAAATTTTTGTATGCATTTCAGTGTATTCCTATATTTATATCTAAATCATATTTTTTGTCAATTGACAAATTGATATCTGCATTTATTTGGAACAAGAAAAACCCTCGAATAAGGAAAAGCATGTTACAACGGCATCGTCAGCAAGGGGGATTATCTCTTCCTAATTTTCAGTTTTATTATTGGGCTGCCAACATTAGGACATTGTTATATTGGAAGCAATCCCCATCTAATGATAATGCCCCTGCGTGGTTACAATTGGAGAACTTATCCTGTTCAACTTCCTTGTACTCCCTGCTCTGTTCAAGACTCCCCCTACCAGATCCTATATCCAGATTTTCCTCAAACCCAATTGTGAAACACTCTTTAAAGATCTGGAAACAGTTTAGGAGATTCTTTTCTCTCAAACACTTCTCGATTTGTGCCCCTATTGCGAGAAATCACCTTTTTGTGCCATCAGTTATAGACGGAGCTTTCCATGAATGGGAGAGAAGAGGAGTAAATACAATAGAGGATCTTTTTGTAGATAATACTTTCATATCTTTTGGTCAGTTAATGCTAAAATATAATATTCCCCGCTCACATTTTTTTAGATTTTTACAGCTCCGTAGCTTCATATCGGCATCATACTCTCTTTTTCCATCACAACCACCCAACTCTCTTTTAGAATCCATTCTGAAACTTGACCCATGTTCCAAAGGGACCATTGGGACAGTTTACTCTTTATTAAACTCACAAAATCTGGAACCCTTGACATCAGTAAGGAATCGGTGGGAGGGAGATTTGGGGACAGTGCTTTCTGATGAAGTTTGGAAGAAGGCCATAGATAGGATACATTCTTCTTCTATTTGTTTACGTCACACAGTCATCCAGTTCAAGGTCTTACATCGGCTTCACTGGTCAAAAGTAAAGCTGGCAAAGTTCACACCTATCGATCCCATATGTGACCGATGCAAGCAAGTGCCGGCTACGCTTTCACACATGTTCTGGTCCTGTCCGAAACTTAATAATTTTTGGCAATTGATATTTAAAACCCTCTCAGATGTTTTAGAAGTACATATAGAACCCTCTGCTATCATCGCAGTATTTGGAGTTACTCCACAGGATATACATCTTACGTCCCAAGCAAGAAAAGTTATAGCTTTTGCATCTCTCTTGGCCAGACGACTTATACTCCTCAAGTGGAAAGAGAAGTTCTCCCCAACCTTTAAAATGTGGATTAAAGATATGATGCATCACTTAGTGTTAGAGAAGATTCGTTACTCCACTAGAGGGTGTGCTCAGAAATTTTATGCTATATGGAAACCTTTTTTGACCTATGTGGAGAGGATAGATTATGCTAGTATGGGAGTTTAGTGCTGCTGACCACATTTCCTTCTCTATTGTAGCTGATTTACTCAGGTGTGATTTTAATTTCAATCTGTATTTATTTTTTGTATTTTCCCCTTAGACTGTTATTTAACCGTTTGCATATTTCTGGTTTTGTTTTGATTTTGTCTTTTTACTTATGTGCATTTCAAATGTGATCCCTGAATGCTATTGTTATAGAATGGTACAGTGTTACTGTTAAAGGGGTGGGGCTCTGTTGGAGCAAGTTGGGGTGGGGGTGGGGGGGGGAGGGCTATAATTGTATGAATCTAATTGTATCTGCATTGCATTCTGTAAAACGTCAAAAATACCAATAAATAAACCTTGAGAAAAAAAAAAAATAAACATAATAATATATCACTTTATAGTTCAGTTACTGGTCTTAGTGATGAACTACAGTTGACACAGGCCAAAGTGAATGTATTAGAGCAGAGTAGAACAATCATACGGAGCCTAAATTAAGCCCACATCCTCTTGATCTATTTTCATTAGCAATGCTTTGCAATTCCATCTCTTTCTGTTTATGGGCCTGGGAGTGTTTTGCAATGAAGTAGTGAGTCATTAAGTGAAGCAATCTGCACTTATTAGCCTGTTGATCTCCCTAATTAATTTGACACTTGGGTAAACAGCCGTAAATAGACAGTCTCTTGAGGGTTAATCTTGTAGTGGATGCACAAACACTCATGGACACACAATACGCACACTTATACACAATTGCTTTAAATTTTTTCTTTTTTGGACAAGAAAAAAATTGGACAGTTTGCCATTCATAATCCCCAGAAGAGGAATCATGATGACTTTGGAGACCTCCTGACTTTTCCTCTGACATGTTTACTCTCCCATATTTGTTTATTTATATATATTTGTATACAGGTGCATCTCATATTATTAGAATATCATTGAAACGCTTGTTCTGTTCTGTAATTGAATTCAAAAAGAATAACTTCCATATATTCTACATTCATTAGACATTCAAAGTGATATATTTCAGGCACTTTTTGTTAGATTTCGACCTTTCTTTATTGTTGGGTTTGGTATGCCTCATCATCCGCTTGACAACACCTCATAGATTCTCTATGGAGTTCAGGTTAGGCCAGTTGTCTGACCAATCAAGCCCAGTAATACCATGGTCAGTCAACCAGTTACAAGTGGTTTTGGCACTGATGCTGATTTAGTTTCCCAGCAAGACTTGGCACCTGTCCACAGTGCCAAAACCACTAGTAACTGATTGGCTGACCATGGTATCACTGTGCTGGATTGGCCAGCTAACTGGCCTCACCTGAACAACATGGAGTATCTATGGGCTATTGTCAAGAGGAAGATGAGACACACCAGATCCAACAATACGTTATGAGCAACCTGGGCTTCCATATCACCTCCATGCCATGCCACAGTAATGCGATAATTCATGCAAAATAAGATCCCCTACCAAGAATTGATTGGATGAATGAAAATACTTATCAAAAGGGTCGACATTTCTGTACTGTAAATTATTTTCATGATTGGCCTTATGGAATATTCTAATATTTTTGGGATGCTGGATTTTCATGAGCTGTAAGACAGAATCCTGAAAAATTAAACAAAACATTCCTGAAATGTTTCAGGTAATATAATATATGGAACTTTAATTTTTTTAATTAAATTACAAAAAAATAAAAAAAATCAATCTGTATATTTTATATATACTGTATATCCACCACTATTGGATGGATTGCCATGACATTCAAGGTCCCTTGACTTTTATCCTGTGACTTTTCATCATCTTCAGGTCAACATGTCATTTGGACCAACACTTTGGTTTACGACTACATATTTGCATAATCAATGACATTTCCACCAGCCTCAGCTGTGTTTTGGGTTTAGTGCTAATTAGAAATGTTCACATATTTAATTTAAGATGGTAAACATTGTGAACATTATACTTGCTGAGGTTGAACATGTTCGCACTGTTTTTATTTGTGTTAGGATGTCAATGTTAGCCAGTAAGTGCAGACACCAGAGTCTTTTTAATCACACATTGTAGTGTAGTAGTGTAAAAAAACTTGAGTTCTCATTTTTTTGACTGCTTCACAAAGATAAAGAAGTATCTACCTTCATTACATTCTCTGAGGGAGCCTAAAATCGCCTATTACTGAAGTCAGAGGTAAAAGGTCAGGTCTCAAAGACAATTAAGACATTGAATAACCATCGTCATGGAGATCACAGTCATTGATTTTCCATACAATCTTGCAATTGGTTGACTAAAATAAATCCATCTCTTCAAGTGTATGTGTGTGTGTGTGTGTGTGGCCGTACAATGGGGAGGTATTGTCGATCTGCAGGTAATAGGCCCATTCCATCCTGAGATCAAATAATGGAGAAATAATGACATGCAGACGGAGACGATGGCCGCAACTCATTAACAGCTGGCTTGTGTGTTTAGTGATGACATCATTACTGCTTTATTGCCTAGAAATTAACTTTTAACGGATGGAAATGAGGATTCAAGGGCTCGAGAGATAGGAAGGGGAAGTGGCATCTGTTATTACACATGAACATTGCAGGTAGAGAAATATAGAAAGTCAAGACTATCAGATCGGGTGTTGAAGGTAACAGCAAATGTAGTCAATATATCTTTCTTCTACGTGGTGAGTGACTGTTGATTAGATGTGTCGGCTTCATTAAAAAAAAAATCGAATATCACAACAGAAGAGCAGCCAAAGTGCCTTTTTGTGTAGCTCAAGTGCCCCACTGCTGTGACCTACAGGTTAAAATGAAGCATCATGCACACTTATCGCTCCCACCCACCTCCCTGTGAGTCTCTGCACATCCCTGCTTCTGTCGTTTTGACATGTTCGCACTCACTCACCATTTCCTGCCTGATCTGGCACAGAAGATGTAATCCCAAAATGCAATTGGACTTTTCCTCTCACAGCTCCTCCAGGGTAAAACCTACTTAAAGTGTAAGTGTGTGTGTAAATGGAAAATTAATGAACAAAAGAGGGAGTGGGGTGCATAAATGTGTGTGTTATTGTGCCTGTGAGTTTAGAGCCCCCTCCCCCTTACTAGCCTCTAAGGATTACAACAAGATAATCCTCAATCTGACAGTTCTAGTTATGACACAATAGCTCCACAAGATCCCGCCTTGAGAATCTTTTTGATCGAAGGGATAAAGACATCCTGGAGCTGGTCCGCGGAGCCACAGGTGGTCTCACATGAAGCTAGATATGCATGCTTTCTTGTACAACGCGCTGTATAATCCCACTGTGCGAGATGCCTTTGCTGCCCCCAAAGGAACAAAACAAAAGATAATGGAATATTTATGGGAGCTGGCTGTTTGCCTCAGTGTGTTAGTAGTCTATCCATCTCTTGAACAGCCCCCGCCCTTGGTGATGGATGCACAGAGACGGCTGACACACATACACACACACACGGAGTAAACTTGTGTGTCGCTATAGAAGAGATGAGAGTATGCAATATGTGCAACGGCTTTCTTTAAGCTATGCACGCAAAATATTGAATTTCCTTGGATTTATGTATCCATGCTACATCACACATGGGAGTGTAAATCTCTCATGCCACGAGAATGAACATGGACTGAACAGACACGTGTAACAAATCAGATAGGAGTATGTCCATTAAAAGATCTGATTCCGTCGATCAATATCCCCCTATCAGAATCTCAGAGACCGAGCCAAGGGGCATTATTTCTATCTGGGGGTTCCTTCTTCAACATAATGTTTCTTCTGTTTGCAGCGTTGTGTAAGGTATACAGCCTGGCCAGATGAAATCATTCTGGTGAACAGCCTCTGTTGCAAACACAGGGGAGATGTGAGAGTGGATCTTGTAGTTTGTATAGGGAACGGGGAAATGAAAGGGGTTTTGTAGTGAGGGAAGCCAGATAAAGAGAGAAGAGTGTCAAGAAAACACTAATGCCGTCGGTGAATGTCTTGAAGTTTAGGGAATATAAAAGAGTGAAAGGAGGGCTTGAAGCTAAAAGAGGAATGATAATTTGCTAGCATCTCACTGTTGACTCAAGGCTCTGTGTTCAATTTGTTTTCAATCTCCAACCTTGATGCTTATATAGATCCACCGGCTTAATCACTTCAACTCAAAGGATATCCAATAACATGTGATATTGGCAGCAATCTATATTAAATAAATAGAGTTAACAAAGGCCCACATGCATTCTTTTTTTTTCAACATACAGTAGAAGAGTACTGCAAGCTGAGGACCTTCTTCTTCATGCACTTTCATTTGTCAACTGGACAAATTCAGGAGGGAGAACTGGGAGAAAACAATTTGTCAAACTTTAAGATGTGACCACAGACCAGTCAGTCGAAAAAAATTGGTCTCGGTCTGCAAATACCGTGAAATGAACGATGGAGCCAAGAACAGAGTGAAGATTTATTTGTGAATAGAAGGCTGTCTGTTGATGACGTAGCCTGCGCAGCCACGTCTTGCTAGGTTACCGTTTGTTTAGCACGCCAATCAGTTATGTTTTGAGCTAAGTATTTTTCATATGTCTCGCCTGATGTCAGCAGTGATCTGTGTGTGACAGCCCATGCGCGTCGCTGAAGATAAACCACACTCACACACACTGACAAACGCACACACATGAACATCTGCATTCTTCACACATTGACTCACAGTGTAATGTAAAGGTGTTACTAGAAATTAAAGGAAGTTAAACAAGAAGACTTGTTTTCTGAAGACCGCTTCATGGGTGTTTTAACTGACACTGAACAACACAACCCCTTTCCTCTAACCCAGCATTACAGTCCTACCGCCTGACCCTCACCAACAATTTGTTTGCACCTTGTTTGTGTCTCCCAGGTCTCATAGAGACTATCATGAATAACCAGGGCTGCTCTTGTCCTTTTGTTTCTTGTCACCATTGCTTTCTTGTTCTGGCACGTTTTAGTGCAGCATTATGGGCTGACACAATGTAACCTATGAATGCAGATCCAGAGAGGAATGCTCTTTATTATGTCAATGGGAATGCTCCTCTATTCCCACTTGGGGAATGACAGTTGCCCTGGAAACAGAAAACAAATCAGGCTTGAAAGAAGAAAACAATGTGGCATCCAAATGCAATGAAGACAACACATAACCCGGGTTGAAATGTATTTAAGCTAGGGCAGGGCAATATGGCAAAACATATGGGAGTGTACTTAGACGTGAAAGACAAAAGCTGTGGTCTGACTGGCGTTCATTTCTGCAGTGTGATAGGCAGTTAGGTAGGCTATTTCCCTAAGTATGTCCAAAGGGTATCATTGTTATCAACGTCAACTGGATTGCGATTCAATGGAGATTGTATTTAATTAAAGGTTCAGTAAGCGGAATGGTCAGTTTAGCTAACTTCCTGTCACTGACTGCAGTTAGCAGTCCCCTCCCTCGTCCTCACGTCACCACATTAATGCACTGTGGTCTTAAAACAGCGAGTTATCTAGCGTCATCTCAGATAAGTAAGTGTGATAAAACATGATAAAAACCATCAAAACAGACATTGGGAAGGATTTGTACCTGCTCCGTGCGTGCACCGTCAATGAGACGGGTGCCAGTTTGTAGCGTTCTCTCTTGTGGTTGGATATCAGTTTCGGGATCCCCGAAAAGTTTATTTGCCGATTACATTTTTTTTGCTTTATGAAACGCGCACACTATGTAAGTGATCACTGCATGAAAAAGAGCGATTTAACACTTATATTAACATAAATAAATCGCATTGATTTGCATGAGCATTGTGCGTCACTTCTAGCCTGGTCCTACCAGACCATCGTATTTCATTTAATTTGTACAGGAGGTCTGGAATCGCTCAATTGACAAACGTTACCTCACTTGAAGGCGGGTGTCTGTTGAAGTTTAAAACTATTGGATCTGCACAGTGCCACTCTGGATCTGGCAACCAATCGCATAACGTTTGGTCATGACATATGTCATGCGCCGGCTTCTGCAACTGAAACTTAAGCACTGTTCTCCGCCACTCCCTATGTTCGCTGATTGGACCAGTAAAAAATCTGCAGGAGAAAACCCACTACTATACCACACACCTAGACTACTGAAGGGAAATTAAAATTGAGCGGAAGTAGGTAGGCGGGGGTGCCAGGCTACGTCGCTTCACAGGCACACTCATGAATACTGCTTCCTCTGTTCCTCACGTTTGTGTCATTGCCTGGCGTGTATTGAGTCCATTAGCCTCAAGGTGAGTTATAAAACTATGGATTGGTTGGAGTACTATACTACAAAAAGGAGCATCAACCCTCTGCAAGGTCAGTAAACCCAATTACTTTCCTTGTTGAGGAGAGGTAAAATGTCCTTCTCCCCTCTTCAGCTACAAGTGATGAGATCAATAGCACTCCAGGTCTAAAGTTAGAATGTCTCTTGGCTTATAAGCCCCCGACTCACCCATCTGATAACTAACTGCCTTGCCAGCACAGCGCTTTTTTCAACTTAGGTTTCATACAGTAGACATTATGCGGAGGCGCTTCGTCCCAAAATGAGATAACCTCCGTTGACATAGAGAAATAAAACCCACGTCTGTGTATTAACGCCTGACGTGAACGGGAACACCCGGTGTTGCAATTCAAGTGAACTCATTTGAACACTGTTATGTAACAACATCAGTCAGTACAGGAGAAGCAGAAAAGATGCAGAAGATATACAGTTAGTTCACTGAGCTCTTTCTACTACAAAGTTATGTTTTAACTGGAATTGTATTAGAAGGCTAGAGTAGAGAATAATGTATTTAGCCAACTTGTTGATGTGCTAGGACGTTTTACTTTGAGCATCTCAGAAATGTGATTTTCCTGTTCCTGCAAAATCCAATTAACAAAGCTCAGCTTGATAGACCGGATACATTGCATCTAACAAATTAAAATTAAAAAGTGCGTTACAACCCACCACAGCATGGCTATGATCAACTTCAACTATGTTTTTCAAATCCTTTTATCCACATTTCTGTTATTTGAACTTTAAAACAAATTGGACATTGAATTAGCAGCACCAGTGATGTTTATGCTTCATGTAACTTCACAAAAACAAAGTCATTGGTTCCATTAGGGCTGTATCAATGCTGCTTTGGTGAACACAGAGCCATATTAAAGGCCTGTCATTCAGCTCTGCCTCTCTGTGTAATATAGTTTTATATCTCAACTTGTACCACAAGATAAATTACAAAATTTGCTATCATAAAATTACAGTCATGAATTCTCAACAATGGATGCATCATGCATACAAGGACTCAGACACATGCCTAGAGCACCAATGTGTGTGCGTGTGTGTGTGTATATTTTGAGTTTGTGTACAAAGGGTACATGTGTATCATATAATGGGTGTGTGTGTGTTTTTTTGGTGTAAATGTGTGAGCAAAGATAGTGGTACAAGAGAAACCCTTGATTAAAAGGCTCTTAAGCGAATCCCTGTTATCTTCACTAATAAAAAAATCAATTAACCTGCTTCGAATCGAAAGCTCTGAGGGATGCCAACACACACACACACACACACACACACACACACACACACACACACACACACACACACACACACACACACACACACACACACACACACACACACACACACACACACACACACACACACACACACACACACACACACACACACACACACACACACACACACACACACATTACACATTAGATGGAAACCTGGGTACCAGATGAATGAACAATAATGCCTGCTTATTATACAAGTACATGGACATGGTAAGAGCAAACCCACAGCACACATTCAATTTCAAACGGTATAAACATACACATGGGGTATTTACTGCATTGAGCTGACTGTGGAGTAGCCTATAGTGCATGTCGTAAACAACAATCACATATTATCACCTCATTAATTTCTCTTGGCAGACATGTAACAATTAGCTGTCTACACAGCGAGTTGACACCAAGCTTAGCGTTAGCATTCATTTGAAGTTGTGTTGCTGGTTACGTAATGAATGTAAATCCAAGACTCACTCTCTCTAAAGCTGTTATGATCTTCTCCGTCTTGTGGAAGAATACTCCTTCAGTTGCGGCTATCCATGTAAAAGGCGCATTGTGTAGGATCTTTTCTCCTCGAGGGGTAATGGCACTGATGCATAATGTATAGAGTCATTAGAAAAAGCCTTGGGAATAGAGAAAACACATGAGTGTGACAACGCAAATGTAAAAGGAAACTAAACTGAGTCCAGCGGAATGCAGATAACTGCATACCAGACCGCTGACCTTTTAAACAACACAGTCACAGTCACCCCCTCGTCAACTACAGTGTAGTTGTGTATATGCGTGTGTGTGTGTGTGTGTGTGTGTGTGTGTGTGTGTGTGTGTGTGTGTGCGCGCTGTGCATAGTTGCCCTTTAAGCTTATTGTCATTGCACTATCCAGCAATGTCACTGGTGTCGCAGGGAGGCTAAACACCATGCGTTATCTAGACCTTTGAATGCCATCAGGGCTGATCAGTCCACACAGAAAGAGTCTTAGAGGGCACACCTGAAAACCTACAAGAAAATGCATTCATATTGAACCAGCTGCACTACAAGCACTGGAGGTGGGAGGGGTTTTCTTTCTGGAACAGCTAAAGGTCAAGTTCATCACAGCCGTTCAGTGCAAGCAGATTTGAACCTGATTTAAACATCTTGGCAAACAGCAGCTCTTAAAAGATCTGAGTTAATGTACTTTGTTACGTTCCACCACAGGCGTGGAGTTGATTATGCTGATGTTAGGGTATTATCATGCTGTTTGCTGTCATACACTCCCAGAGGTGGCTTAAGAGTAAAAGGAGGGTTGACAGGGATTGGCCCAAAACACATCTTCCTCTCCGCTTCACTCCCTCTAACAATGTCTACCTCAGGTACTTGGCATCACTTCCTCCTCCCTCTTTAATGAAATCATTCACCAGTGACCTCAGGAAACCCAGACAATTAATGGGTTCCAAGGACAGTGGAAGTTCACGAGCCCGCCCACATACAAACACACAGACACACACTATCAGGGTAGGCTAAAGGACTCGCTATCTCTGCTTGGCCGGCATCACAACCACCTGCTGCTGCTGCTGAATGGGAGACTGATCGAATTTCACACTGATTAACTGTCAGCCGACATACTCAATCTCCCTACTTACACAAGCAGCCTATAAACAAAAGCAGGGAAACAGTGACTCAGTGAGGTATGATTTTTCCTCTCACTCCTCTTCATCGCGTCTCAATTGTCCTGTGTTCCCTGCTGGGCTATTAGAGGCTATTACAATACAGCTAATTCCTTGTTTCTTTTATTACCTTAGAATGGGCATTTTATATCTTCATATGAGCCATGTTGCATCGCCATGTTACTATAGTAGCATATAATGGAAAAACTTCACAGCCTTACGTCTGTTATTATAGTTAGTAATAATTGTATTATTATAGTGGGTGTCTGCCAGAAACGCAACTGTTGGAAGACGTAAGAGTATTGGAAAAATAACTTAATACATCTTCACCTAGAACTTTCACCACTAGTTACCCTGTATAACTGAATATATAGTTATATCTGAATAACTTTGGTCATTACATCTTCAAAGAGAAAAAGACAAACACAGCACAATTATGGATTTAAAACAACGTTTTTAAATATTTATCTCATCTAAGTACTTTTCAACTTCCCACCCACTTAGAAATTCATTTAAACATTTACAACCTGTTTTAAATTACTAAGGAGTAGTAATGGGTATGTGGCTAAGATTAAATAATAATTTGGTTTGTGCAGTTTCAGGAGCAAATAGTTCATTTATTAGAGAGCTGATAAATTCTGCTAGCCTTGGATTAGGCGCTTTAGTGAGTATTTTAATCAAATTTAAATGGATGTCACCCATTGTAACAGTGTGGCTCACTGATGCATTTTTGGAAAACAATGATGCTCTCTGGATGCAACATCATTTTATTGTGGTCCTTTCATGGGGTTTGTTGACAGTAAAACATATAAAATATTTTCAGCATTGTACATATGGGTATTTTTTTATAGGATGTACATTGAACCAATGTGGCATACCAAAGCATTTACAGCCTAAGGGAAATTGTAAATCCTATTCCCTAATGGGCCTTTATGACAATATACAGCACAACATAAAAAGCTAATGAAACACACATGATCAGTCATGACTTTGCAAATCCATCCTCTGAAGGTTATTATTATAGGATATACCCAATCCAATATGCGCCACTGATAACTGGATGATAGGGGTTTATCATGGTATGATACATTTAACATATTCGGTAAACGCTTCTGATTCTGACATACCAAACTCTTGGTTCCCTGCCTGAATGTTATCTTCTTTATATTCTTATCAATGCAGATTCTTTATCACATGAATAAATGCACCTTTTTTTTCTGTAAACAACCAGCACTTTGAATGTCTTCCACTGGCAGGATTTTTGATTGGAACATTTATTGTGTTTTAGTTATGTTTATGTCTTGTGTTTTAATGTTGAATTGAATTAATGTGGGACAATAAAGATTGAACTTAACTTTTAACTTTAAAATTATCCCAATCCCAATCTAATTCCAGCTCTGTAAAGTTCTATTGGGGCACCTGAAGAGGAACATACAACATACATCCTGAGTTACTAACAACATATTTCCATTGTGATCCACTGACAAGTATTTCAGCATTTATGTAAAGTATAAATCCAGCAGATTCAATGAATGATCCAAATGTGACAGAAGCAAAACTAAAATCTACAGTAAACAGGAGAAGAAATTATGAAATCTCAGACCTGTCAAAACAGCCAACAGACAAGGACTATCTCAAAAAGAACACCTGCAGACTCAGCGATGCATTCTGCATTTAAATAGACTGCGGTGGAAGTACACTGTGCGATGTTTTAAATACATCATAATTATACCTTTCAAAGGAGGTCAAACACGTCTTTTTATGTTAAAAAATTCTTGCAGAGAACGTGAGCTGAATCTATCTACATGTGTGTGCTTGCGGAATGTTTGTCCATTTGGACACAGGGAAAAAAACAAATCACGACGAACACTGCAGTGACCTCTCCCTGCTCACAATCTTATTACTATTTGTAACACTGCCAAACATCAGTCTCTAGGTTCAATAATTCAATTTATTTTGAATTCTTAGTTTAAACTTATATATAGGGACAGCTCTTAATGAAATGATCTTTGAATGTATACTTGTAGTGTGTATGTATGGTGCATGCAAATGTATTCTGTATGCTTACAATATGAACCTTTAGGCATCTAATGTGGGTAAGCGGGTGTGTGTATGAACACGGTATGATGTAGGCTATGATTTGAGTTTCTTCTTTTTTATGAGAAAAATGTAATTGCTTGTTTCAGATTTTTTTTTGTGTATGTGATTCCTATTTTGGGAAAACTGTATAGGAATTGTTTTGCTTTTTAGGGACCCCAGGAAGAATAGTTGTCACAATGGTGACAACTAATGGGGATCCAACAAACAATAAACAAACAATAAATAAACAATAAACCCCAAGATGACAGGGAGGGTCTGAACTGTATAAAGAAGCTGACTCTTGCATGCATAGTGGTGACTCCTTCACCGTAATGATTACTGAATTAAAAAAATCCATGCCATTCACAGTCAGGGAATTTGTTTATTGACCTTTGTAAATATCTATTCACCGCTCTAGTGAAATTGTCCGATAGTCTGTCCCATGACATATAGTTTTTAATTAAAAGCAGCTTCTATATTGTGCTCTGGTCCACTGAGAATATTCGGTCTATGCTCTGTAATTGCATGTGTCTCCATTTTGGACCAAAACAGAGATGTATGAGCTTAACAAGAAGGCAGATTTCCCCTCCAGCGGTTTCCACTAAAAAGCTGTACATGGGTTTGTCTTGTCAGCCGTAAAATTATTTGAAAATCAAATCAAGACTTTTTTTTGGGATGAATTCAAACACCAAGTCGATTTACTGTACACCTGTTCCGGCTGTCTGTGTATTCCCAACGGTATGCCACAACAATGCAAACTAACCAATGTATTTTCATGTCAGTGCACCACATTCCAAGAGAGCCACAAAGTACCTTCTACTATTAGCAAGTGCCCAAGACACACAGTTCAAAACAGAATGACCCTGCTTACTCCGCTCACACTAACCTAACTCTCAAATACATTGTGTCCTGATATTCCCTGCAAGTCTAACACAAAGAAACTTAGATAGACAGGCTTAAATGAAAACGTTTAAATACACTCCAGAATCAATTGTAATCAGCCTCTAACGTCAAGCCTGATTTAGCTCTAAATGAAACCTTTACAGTTCTTCTCTATTTTGCCAGCATCTTTCCTTCATGGCCTCTGTATAAGTAACACGATTAGATTTGGAGCAGTTACATAGGAAAATGAACCAAGAAACAACAAGGTAAGCCTATCATAATAGCAAATCTGAAAGTCAAAATATATGTACAAAAATGTAAACAATACAAGACAAATATGAACAAAGTGAGTTTGAAATAAAGTAAAGACGTTGCATGAATGCCATTGATATAGTGTCTTACTGACCCACAGCATTTGAGCATATCACCTGATATGAGAAAGAAGAAAAAGCAGAGAGATTGTCCAACTGGAAATGTATTATGTCACTGACAAGGACAAAGTGACATAATAATAGATAATAAAAGGTTTCACTGAGTTCTGGTAGTCCTGTTGCACTGCCATGAATCTGTAGCAGCAGCAACACGAAAAAATGAACAGTACTAGACATAAGTTATAGCAGCACTGACAATCATGATGAGGTTAACAGCCTCAGGCAGTTTAACAGGCCAATTTAACAGCGCTGGAAATGAAATGTGATGCTGCAGTGAGCGTGTACGATTGTGCAGTATTCAATGAAATGCTATTCTCACATTCATGCACATTTTGAAGAAGGAAATAATGCTCTTCATAAACTTGGAAGCTTGAGGAAATGGGCATTGAATAAAAAAAAATCAAATAATCATCATACTCTCATATTGATCCATAACAGTGTTGGAGTCTATAGATAGTTTGCAATTTGGGGGTGAAATATCACAAATTTATTATTTGCATGCATCTCTCTAACTTTTTCCATGCTTGGTCGATTAAAATACTTTTTAGGCCTGAAAGACCTGTACTTTAAATTAAATTAAATTCAATTAAATTCAATTAAATTCAATTAAATTCAATTCAATTCAATTCAATTCAATTCAATTCAATTCAATTCAATTCAATTCAATTCAATTCAACAAATCTCAAAAGTCTCCATCGGTAGGATGGTTCATCTTTTATTATTATTATGACTTTATTTGAACAGGGACAATGTACAAAAGAAACATTAACCTTGTTTGGAACAAGAGGAGAGATGCATTGTACCAGGTTTTAGCAAACTGCTATTTTCCACCTGTAGTCCCTGGGCAGGTAATAAAAAGTACTAAACAAGACACAATAATATCTAGACATGGGATTAAACATTAAAAGGATAACAAGATACAATGATATAAATACATAGGATACCAAATAAAAATAAAAAAAGTTTATGAAAAGCACTACATTACTTAATTAATAAAAAAAATAAAAAATACCCCTATCCTACTAGCACTACAACATTCTATAGGTGTGTGCAGGTCTGCTGCGTGAGCAACCAAACCTTTGTCAGACGGGAGAAAGCCCGGAAATCACCATTGGTTATAAGATCTGTTGGGAGACTGTTCCATTGTTTAATGCCTACAGCGGAGAAGGACGACTTTCCAAATGTAGTTCTGCGTTGTGGGATTCTGCATTCTCCCCTAATTGTTGACCTGGTTGCTCGTGCTGACATTTCTGAGCCCAGTGTCACAAAGTTCCTTAAGGGAGGGGGTGCAGCATTGTGTATGATTTTGAAAATTAAGCGCACATTAGCATACACAATGCGATTTTCAAAATTAAGCAGATTGTGTTTATCCAAGATTTTGCAGTGGTGATATTGACGAGTTTTTTTATCATGAATTTTAAGAGCATTTTTATATAATGATTCAAGTGGTCTCAAGGTTGTTTTACCTGCTTGAGACCAACTTGTCATACAGTAAGAAAAATGGGAAAGAATCATAGTATTCAGATAGGTGTTTGATGCCTCAACTGTAAGAGAGTTTCTTATGAATCGATAGTTTGCTAGATTAAATTTGATTGTGTTACTCAACCTTTTTATATGCTTTTTGAAATTTAGTGTTGGATCAAGAGTGACACCTAAGTACTTAAATTCTTCCAAATTTTTTATTTTTTGTCCATTAACATAAATGTCAGGACAATCTTTACATTTGCACCTATTTGAAAAGTACATTGTAACAGTCTTCCCAACATTAAGTGTAAGATTTGAGTCAGTAAGCCATTTAGCAACATTTTCCATTTCCTTAGTCAATTTAGAAGCAACTTCTGAGGTATTTTTCCCATGGGTGTACAACACAGTATCATCAGCATACATCATAAGCTCAACATCATTACAAACGGATGGAAGGTCATTTATGTATATACTTTATTAATGATGGTTGCAAAACCATCCAGTGTTGCGCCTGTAACTGTGCACAACATTGATTTATATACTGTATATACCCCTATGCTAGGAGTGTGTGCATACATTTTTACGTTTTTGAAAAATGGTGGTTTGCAGAATAATTCATGATTTTTTTAAGGCTGATATTTTCATGAATATTCATGACTGAGGAGTTAAACTGAGGTCAAGGCTTCTCAAAAAGCCATGAATAAAACATCCGAATTTGCCTATTTTAATCATATAACAGTGTGCAGCAAAAGGACATTTTTATACATTGTTAAAGAGGAACAAACACCCTCCTAATAGGTCATACAGTATCTTTTTTGCTTTGTGTGTACATTCACACAAGAAGAAAAACCTTTGCTACAAAAATAATGAGCTGCCTGTCTCCTTTTCAAATGTCTAAAAAAGCCCAATGCCTTGACAACTTTGTGGCATACAATTAATTGCCCACACTTTTAGGTTGATTTCAATACATTGTGTTTACAACATGTGAATACATGAATAATATTCTTAAAGGCACAATCCGTAAACTGTACAATGCATAGGGTGTAACTGGAATATGGACCATGTGGACACCACCACAATGTGCTCCAACTTCAACCAGTCCAGCAGTACATATTTCTGTTTCCAGTGAAGACAGCAGTACTTGATGCTAGGTGCAATTGTCATTGGCTAGTGCTACATTTTCACAACACAAATATGTTTTATTTGATGCTTCCGATTCACTACAGACCTTCTACAGACAGAGGGATTAATTTCCATCTGGATAACAACATTCCTGCAAGTCGTTTCACGGTGTTTGCAGCACACGCAGCTGTTCTTGGGAAAAAAAGGACATTGCTCAGGCTTCTTCCCACTAGTGAAAGGTGTTACTTGTTAGGAGGAATAATGACACCTATCCTACTGCACTGGTGAGACAAGGATGAGCAGTTACAGCTTGGACTATACTTAAACACTCAACACGCACACACAAACACACACGCACTCACAAAAGCATGAGCACACACACATACCGACATGTACAGAATTTGCTACGGACCATTACCCAGCCTTTGCTACTGTGAGAGGGAGGGGACTGGCAGGTATTGATCAACAACTGCCAGTGCAGACAAATACACACGGAGGGAGGAGAGAGCAAGAGAGCACAAATCCCATTATGTCACTTTCTCTCCACTCTTTGTCCTTCATCTTCTCTCTATATCACATTGACACGTCCCCCCCCCCCCCCCACACACACACACACAAACACGCACACGCACACACACACACACGCACACACACACACACACACGCACACACACACACACGCACACACACACACACACACACACACACACGCACACGCACACACGCACACACACACACTTACAGGGGGCTTTCTAGCAGGTGCATTTACTTCCCGGAGTCTCCTTTGACGTGCAGAGAATGCTACATAAAGTCACTGCACCTGGTTAACAAACATGGCACAGCACCTTACACCTACATTTCCAATGTTCACACAAAGGCTTTTTGTATGGATTGCACAAATGTGATATAAGGTCTTGATTAGTGAGCTCCAGCCGGATATCTAAACTTTGGACAGAGTAAGGATAGCCGTTTCTGTCTTTGTGCTTCTTTGTTACAAGTAACAAGTGTACAAATGTGAGACTGTCAATCACTTTGCAATTACCCCATTTCTATTATTTACAATAATTCAAAACAATCTCTTACAAGTATGTGTGAAATTATCCAACCCTGTTCGTATCTGAAAGTGAAATACAACAGCTCTATGTTGTTACGTCTATGCATAATTCATGCATAGGCGTAGATTTTGTTTTGACAATACAGGAGAAATAATATTTGAAAGCAATACAGAATGCCTGAGAGACTTACTGCATTATATTCCATTATATCCGTGTCACTGGTTACCTATATGTTGTCCTTAACTTTACATGAATAGAAACAGGTCCACCATAAATGAATGCAGAAAAGGTAGAAATTGGTGCATACAATTTCACCAACATGTAGGGAATGAAGTGTTTGACGCTCACAATTTTGAAGAGAGACCTTAGATGTGTTGCGATGAGGTACTGTATTTTTTATGCGACTATTTCAGATTAATAATGGTAATATGACAATGGCGAAGCAAAGTAAAGTTTGATTCAATACAGTTCATAAACACAGAATGTTCTCGTCTGCTGCCGTAAATGGTTTTGTCTAAAATTCCAGGGATAAATCGGACCCTTAAGTCATCGATAATAACAATATAAAAATTGTGACCTTGTTTGCTGTTACAGGTCATTTATGATCATTGGAGGAAAAATTAGACCTTTTTCGTAAACATTTAAAAGTTCCTAATTGGAAGTTTAAATAACATGAACATACCCTAACCAGTGCAGTCTCCTGCATTGTCATGGCCAGCCGCACCCACACTGTTGAACCAAAGGTGAACTCCAGACATGTCAGTCTGCTGTAGCCACCCAGAAGGCCGCACTGGAAAAGAAAACAAATGCTTGTATTGGATGATGGACATGCATGTATCAAAGTAAGTGCTAGTTGTCAGTGTCAGCCCTCAACACCTTTTCCTACGTTGGAATTTTTTGGACCTGCATCAAACAATTCTTCTGACTTGCCAAAACGGACAATCCAACAGTAACGCCATCCTCACACAGAAGGTGGCCAGGTGTGCAGGGGTGAGCAGGTTGGCAGCTGTACTATCATTCAGCACACATTCCTTTGTGCTATATTCAGTGAGTTGAAATTGCAAAGACATGCAAAATACAAACAGACCTTAGGGAGAGGTCAGTGAGGCAGGGCACTCAAGAGGCTGTGATGAAAGGATATGACACGCTTTCGCCTTAAATTGGGTTGAATGGTCAATATAACCCCATTCAGCCTTTTGCAGGTCTTCAATTGTTGGTGTAATGCATCCATTTCTTTGCCTTATATAAAGCACCCTTGACTCTTCTCCATGCTTGAAATGTGCTGTATTAACTAATGGAAATATCAAATAAAATATTGTAAAATATTGTTTAAAAAAACTCTGTTTCCCTCTTAACATTTAGTCTGTTTGCATATTTCTCTACTGAAAGAGTGGCTTCATGTCTCGTCTCAGTGGATATACCCTCAATCCTATCAAAAAGCTAAAGTGAAATGTTCTTGGACTGCTCTGACTAAATCTGTAAAATAAAAAAAAGACTGTATATATATGAGCTTCTTTGACTTCAATAATATAGGTCAATGATAGCCATAATGATGGTGGCCAGAATGTGATAAAAGGCCCCTCACCCACTCAGAGCTGAGAACTTCAACAGTAGTGTGGATAATATTTGTTCTCCCCTGGTTTTTCCGGAAGCTTTTTTATGTGCTTTGATCTAGGGATGCACCGAAATGAAAATTCTTGGCCGAAACCGAAACCGAATAAAATTAAACAGTTGGCCGAAAGGCCGAAACCGAATACCGAAAGAGGCTTTTGCAGTTTTGTTTATTATTTAGTCAATTATTTCAACATTGCATACATGAACTCCCAAATGTTCTCCTCAAACATAGCCTACAACTAAAAAGCAACCCTAAATAAATAAATAAACAGTAAAACCTTCAAATCTAAGAGTAAAATTAATATTTTACTAGGAATTAATTTGTGAACCACTCACTGATTTTTACCTTGACTTATAGTTATATGAGGATGAATCTACAAAAAGATCGACTTATTGCCTTTCTTAATTTTTTGCAGTGCAGTGCAGGTTGAGTTGCTCTAAAAAAAACTGCACCACAGCTCCCACCGTAATGTCCAGACTTCAGAATTTGCATCAAAGCCCTGATCATAACAATGAGAGGCTTTAAACGATGTCCATGCTTAGGAGGTGATTGTAACTTTTTCGTCTGTAGACTGAAACTAACGGGGGAGGCGGCTCACTGGACATGTAGTCGCGCTGTCAGTTTGCCGACATGGCTCTGTGTATTCAGGCTCGAGAAATGCAATCAGACCGTAGGAGCCTTTTCCCCCAACAGCGCTAACGGACAGGATATCTCCCGTTATCATTTTAGCTGTCAAACTAAAGTTTTTTTTGCGCGGCGGCCCTCACCGGCGAGGTGTCACTGTGAATGACACCGTTACCAACTGTCACACTGTCACAGAGTTGCACCGGGTGAATCGCTGCTTCGCTCGCGCAAGGCTTTTGTGTTTCTAAGGTGATTAAACATCAGTCTTGGACGAGCGTTTTAACTTTATGCTGCATAAAGCATTGCACTGTCTGCGCCGTGTTTCATCCAGTTGCTCCCACACTGGACTCTGACATTTAATTCATGCACACTCCAAACTGCTCCTGCTGCGCGCTCACAAAGAGACGTGGACTCGCATACACGGTTACGTCTGTCTTTACTGCCATTTCCTGGTTTACAAGCGCGCAGCTCTTTTAAAAACATATTTCCTTAGTGTCATTTAGTTCGCCAATTTTCGGTAATGTTATTCGGCTTTTTAACTGTTTCGGGCCGAAACCGAAAATGACTTATTTTGCCATTTTCGGCCGAACTTTTTCGGTGGCCGAATATTCGGTGCATCCCTACTTTGATCTCAGCTGGATAAAAGAAAAAGCACTGTACTCCGCCACTGAGTCCTTATGATGTTTTCGCCTCTATTACCATCTCCCGTTTTGTCCGGCTTCCACTCCAATCATGGTATGGGCTTTTACCTCTTCATTTTCCCCTCCTGTTTTTCAGCCTCCACTTAGTTCCCAATCCACTCATTCCATCCAGAGAAATGTTCTTTCTTCGTTGCTTTCATTACAGAGAGGTTTCCATAGCTACTATTCCTACCACCATCACTCCTCTTTTTAATTTACTTCCGGTCTTCCTGTTTTTTTTTCCATCCATCCTTCTTTCTCCCCTCTGCTCAAAAGATGTTGATGGACTGACATATTAAATCTTACAGGAGCCTTGGTCGTTCAGAAGGACTGTTCAACTTGTATACCTCCATTTGGTAACTGTTAACAACAACATGGCAACCTTGATAAATGCTGGATAGTAGAATAGAACAGCACATCATTTCAAATGTAGAGCCGCTCTGAAACAAAGTGCAATTTTTTAATTAATATGTCACGGTCCACTTAATTGAGAGCGGAGTGAATAGCGCTTTGATTTCACAAGCTTCTGTCAGCTGCTTTCTGCCAGAAAAGTTAATTATTTCCCCCATCTGGTGCTTTAAGAGCTCCACACAAGGAATCACAGGCAGAGGATCAGCCTTTGGAACTCATAAATTAGACAAAATTATGAGTCAGTGCCTATAATTGAAGTCCCTGAATGTAAAAGTGACAGACTCTCTCTCTCTCTCTCTCTCTCTCTCTCTCTCTCTCTCGCTCTCTCTGGCAAGCCTTTTGAGAGCTAAATCATAACTAATATTTTACAGGGATATGCTAATCACCCATGTATCACGCTAAGATGATAAATAAGATGCTAATACATCATGATGCTCGGGATGAGCGCATGCAGCAGTCCCTCAGTCAGTCTCAAGACTTTCAATCAAGAGGGGCGGCTTTCATAAATCAAGGAAATTGCCCACGCAGCCACGTCTTAACAGTCACTTCTCCAACTCCCCCCACCTAACAATTCTAATACCGATCATCACAGCAGGCCAGCGACAATACATGACCAAGACACAGTGTTCCATGTTATGATAATATGATAATGTTTGGAGCATTTGTGTTTATCCTAACTTGCACAGACCAAAAAGTGATTCATCTCAGCTCACCTGAAATGGTGTCTCAGCTCCCATGAGGCCGCCGCTGCAGAAAAACAGCATGGGTGAAGTGTTGCTGTGGCCCAGTTTCTCTGTTACAAGAGCAGCACAACAAAAAAAGAGTAAGAAAAGTCACTTTTTAAAGCACTCTTTAAATGGTCCAGGTCAGTCAAACTGCTATTTCTCAGGTGTTTGCGTGGCCCGGATTCGTACAGCAAGGTGCACCAATCATCTTCCTGAATAGTTAAAAGACAATGCTGAAACTTGCTTATGTTATGGTTACGATGCTGGACCCAAGAGCAGACAGAGACGAAGTAGGTTTTATATAAAAAAGGTTTATTTATATATGGTGTGGGGAAGCAGGTAGTGGGTGAGGGAGCCAGGGGGAGACCAAAGCCGGGAAGCTGGAGAGAGTGATCCGGATACTGCAGGCAGAGGAAAAACAAAAGTTAGGTTGTGGTCAACAGCTACAGGCAACAGGAAACAAGAGACGAGTAAGCGAGAGCGAGGGAACAGTAAACTGGAGCCAGGTACGTAATAGTTACCACGGTAGCGCATAGGACGATCTGGCGCCAACAGCAAGGAATCCACGGGTTATGAAGGGGAGTTGATTGGAGGTGAAGACCAGGTGAGCGTGATTGCAGATGAGGACCAGGTGCGAAGTGAGACAGACAGGGGGAGTGGCAGATACAGAAGGAGGAAACACAGCGGGCTGCTGTGACCACAACAGCTTACTCTCTTTCTTTGTGGGACTGAGTTGAGAAAATCAATAACAATTCTCATGTTTGTGGATTAAAGAATTTTTTTTGTTAAGAGACAGCTGAGGCCATTAGTTCTATCAAGTCTAAAAACAATACAGTCACCAAAAGTAATGCTGAGATCTTGGAATGCAGCAATGTTGCTAAAATATTTAGAATTAAGAAGCATGAGCAGTCACAGGGTTAGATATTAAGAACTGGTCTCAAGACTTTCAATGAAGAGGGGCGGCTTTCATAAATCAAGGAAACTGCCCACGCAGCCAAGTCTTTACTGTCTCCAACTCCCCCGCCTTCAACTCCCCCTCCACTTCTACTGCTGATCATCACAGCAGGTCAGGGACAATGCATGACCAAGACACAGTGTTCCATGTTAACGTATATGCTTTCTATATGAACAATTACAGCTTCTCCGCAGGCCGAGATGATGATGTGAACCCTGTGAACCCCCATATGTAATAATGTTCCAGTCGACATCTCACACTCCCCTTTGCTGCTGCTTGTTCAACCACAGCATCCACATCATGCAGCAAATGGCTCAAGGCTCAAGCAATGCCATTAGAGCAGGGATATGGCTATGACCATGTGTGAAGTAACCATGGTAACTGTCACCTGCCAATTTGCCATCTAGAAAGCAGTGAACGAAAAAAAAATAGCAAGGGGGTGACAAAGGTTTTTTTTCATGCAGAGGTTTGATGGTGAAATAAGTTTATAGTATTTTTCATGAAGTACATCTCCATCTCGGCGAGCGAATAAGAAACTCTTCACCGAAGAAACTCCTCACTGAAAAAATTCAGTGAATAAGAAACTGAATATCACAAAAGGCTCAGCAGGGTTATTGCTTTCCACTTTCTGTGTTCTGATTAAATTGGTCTGCCACAGAGAGAATGATTTCATGTTGAACTTCCCCCCAAAAAATAAGGATTTGAGGTAAGTCTTGGCAACAACACCAGTTTCACATAATGTCAAACAATTTTCTCTCGCTTTCTTTCTGCTGTGACTGTCTCTCACACAGCACACACCATACCAGGTTTTCCCATGGGGCCACAAGATATCATGAATCATTCAGCACTAGTGGTCCGGCCATATAGGAGTGTGTGCATGAATGTGTGAAGATGGAGCAGAGGAGTCCTGTTTGAATCAAATATGGAGGCAATGCAGGTGACAGTTTAGTGTCAAGTGGAGAGGAGCTTGTTGACAGTGATTGTGATATTAAGGTTGACCTGTGTCAGTTCCAGTCATTACTACCTGCTACATACGCTGGACATTACAACACCACTACAGCACTGGCTATGCCTTAGCTACCATAAACTAGCAACGTTTTCCAGACACACAAACTGCAAAAAGAAAAAAACATTTTACTTCAGAATGCCTTGGCATCTGTGTTTCCAAAAAGATAAAAGAAAAAAGAAAAAGGAAAACATCAGCGTACTAGAAACAATAACATGCTTGCAGTGAGCTGTCATTTTGGGTGACGGCCAGTCTAAATATACTTTGATTGTTTGACTGTGTACGTGTGAAAAGTAGAAAAGAAAATATAAAAAGTACAATAGAGGACGACATTTTGTAGACAGCTGTAACAATGCATCTAATGATGTACACAACATCAATGCAAGATGTGAATTATGCAAAGGGAATACACTTGATAAAGTTATCCCTAAATGTTCCAGATACAGTATGTGTCCATCAGTCTATGCGCTGAACAGAAAAAACAATGATAATATCCCTTCAAAACAACTTGCACACTTCATTTGTCAGCCCAGTCATGGCGACAGAAAAGTCCTAGTAACATAATTAACTGCGATACTGTCAGTTGTTTAATCTCCCCGGCTTCTAAGAACAAAAGTGTGTTCCAACAGAGATTTATAATAAGCCAGGGGTAGGAGCCGAAAAACAACTATCCTAGACTAAGACAGTCAGCCTGCTGCTCCTCTGTGGGGACACTGTGTGGTTGTGTGTGTGTGTGTGTGTGTGTGTGTGTGTGTGTGTGTGTGTGTGTGTGTGTGTGTGTGTGTGTGTGTGTGTGTGTGCTAATGCTTGAGGATACAACGTTATAGCAGCCTGTAATGTCTCTGTGTGGGTGTTTTTTGTAGGTTTTTTCTTGGTATGAGTCTTTGGGAGCATTTGTGTTTTTCCTAACTTGCACAGACCAAAGATTGAGACTGAGACAAAGAGGCAACGAAATGTAGAATTCATCTCAGCTCACCTGAAATGGTGTCTCAGCTCCCATGAGGCCGCAGCTGCAGAAGAACATCTTGGGTGGAAACACACGCTGAACTCCAGTGTCAAGACTGCAAGACAGAGGGTGACATGTTTAAGAAATGAAGGATATGAAGTGTTGCTGTGGCCCAGTTTCTCTGTTACAAAAGCAGCGGGAAGCAGTCACTTTTTTACACTGCTGTTTAAATGGTCCAGGTCAGTCAAACTGCTATTTCTCAGGTGTTTGCGTGGCCCGGATTCATTCAGCAAGGTGCATCGATCATTTCCCTGAATAGTTAAAAGAAAATTCTGAAACTTGCTTACTCTCTTTCTTTATGAGACTGAGTTGAGAAAATCAATAACAATTCTCATGTTTGCGGATTACAGAAAAACTTTGTTAAGAGACAGCTCAGGCCATAGTTATATCAAGTCTAAAAACAATGCAGTCACCAAAGTAATGCTGAGATCTTGAAGGCAGCAATGTTGCTAAAATATTTAGAATTAAGAAGCATGAGCAGTCACATGGTTAGGTATTAAGAACTGGTTCCAAAATTCTAAGAACCGTGGATTCGTTAGAACATTTTGATTCTGCTTGTCGGTTCATAACTTCTGCATATTTCAGTGACGGACTGGATTTATGTTTTGGCAAACAAAAACTGGGAGCAGTGACTGTTCAGCGCTACCCTAATCTTGTCTTCACAGTGGGGTTGCCAGGTTTGGTCCCATTGTGCCTGTGCAGAGACCAAATCTATAATCTGTTCTCACAGACCTTATCTCTCAACACACACTGTTGACGGAGATGGTGCATAGAAGTACTAGAATACATAAATGTTTCAACTGCTGTTCTTCAAAAAGCAACTTCAAAACGTACCTCCCATTAAATATTTAAATTGTTGTTTTTACAAAAATGTAAATAAAAAATACTGGATACTGTTAGTGGTGGTTTGAGATTTTTTTTTTTAAATAGGCTCAATACATCCTGGCTCCAGCTCTCTGCTTATTACACGCCAGAATGATATTATTATTCTCATCTCAGTTTCTCATGGAAGACATAAAAGTGTGTTCTCCAACATGCTGAACCATCCCTTTAATTTTCATGTTTGATTACTAGCGACAAAGAATGCCACTTATACCAATTTATAAAGTAAAGGCCTTTGGGGACTCAGCCTATCAGCCCTGTGTTAAAAAAAGATGCTTCACAGTAATAAAATGTGAGAGGCTCTTCTACTAAATCACTCTAGACAGCCTACTGTGCTGAGATTTTTAAATGCCAGAGGAAGATGGCTGTGTGATGGATGAACCATTCCCGCTTCTGGGGATGAGATCTTTGAGTGATAGAGTACAGCCTGAAGATTGGAAGTCTGCTGATTTGAACGGGAAGATGATTGTCTAACCACACATGAAGGACCTAGGGGACACACCTGTGTGAATGTGCATGTCTGCACAAACTGACACTATTATTAAATACTTCTCTGTTATACATGAAACTCCTCTATTTGAGGCAGCTTGACTGATGCAGTTCCTCTTTGCAAGAGCAAAATGTAATGGTGAGGTGTGCCATATCAGGTGAGTTTTATTAAATGAACCATTCAATTACATTTTCCTTCACATTTAAAGAAGTCACACTTATTCAACCGGGTTCAACCAAAAATAATTATTCTCTACATTGTTTGTTTGTTTGAGTTGGGCTTTGTAGATGCAAGTTTGCAAAGCCGGATTTGTGAAGGACAAATCCCCAGGTATCCAGACTGTGGGTATTGTGCAGATATCAACGTGCCCATCAATCTCTATGAGTGTGACCACCCATATACCTTATAGGTAAAACGTTTAAGTCCAGCAAAGAGAGTGACAAATAACCGGTCTGATGATTCAGTCTGGGGCAGTCAGTCTAATGTTGTATCATTTGACATTTGGCGCGTTTCTAAATCATCATAATATGACTGAAATATCCCAGGCCTTCAATCCTTCACAGTCCTGAGGGGAAGGAAGAGGAAGTGAGTTGGAGATGAATGGGAAGAAATGAGAACATTACATTTCCTTTCTTCCAGAAACTGTTGCAAAAAGACACACAGGCGCCAAATAAAAAGGGGTTCTCTTAATGTTCCTCACACACATATGCACACATGTGCATATCATTACATTGTGATCCTTATCGCCTTGTCTCACCACAGCAGATTGGAAATCATTGTGGATTCAGTATGAAGACGCTGCATACAAAACCTCATTCAAACCTGTGGGGACAGATGTATCTTTTGAGCAATCCTTCTGTGTATTGCATTTTTTATTAATAATGTAACAAATTGTTCTTGGAGGAAAGCATTGCTGGTATTGAAGATAAGATAACTGGATGTAAGGGTCCAGTATGATTTAAGCATAGTTCACAGGCAAAAGAGGTTGTTCCGTTAAAAGTTTGAAAGGCAGGACAACATACGGGTAAGTATAATTGAAAGGGAGCATTCCTGCTCTGTGCAATTTCATGTCAGACAACTTGTCCAGTGAGGATAGACTGTACGTTCAAGAGAGTGTTGAACAGATCATCTTCTTGTCAAAGCATTGTGCTTTCAGCGCATCATTTGTGTACAATGAGCAGAAGTGCTCCATAGCAATGATGTTTTCAACTTGCTGTGACGGTTTTGTGCATTCTTATCATTAGTTTGATGTGCACAAGACTAATTAAACACAGTATCACTATCACAGGAGCAATCTGAAGCATACTACCAAGTCTGTTCTGAAAAATGCCAATCATTTCTACACACTGTACCTTTGAGGGTCAGAATGAGTTTGTACAACATGTCTGATCATGTGTGAGCAGGGCTTATAGTTGTTCTGAACTGGCCCTACTGGAGAGCAGGGTCATAGAGGGGCATAGATGCCATACACGTCAAAAACGCTTTCATAGTACTTCCTGGAAGGCATTCAGAGCGTTGCACTTGGTTGGTCATATGAGACATTGGTTGTGTTAATAATGAGAAATCATTTAAGCAGATCACCTGCATTGGACAGTTGCACAATTGGTCGGACACACAGCCCCCAAAAGCATATGTTAGACTTGTGTGGGGGATACAGCCAGCTTTACTTCATGAGCCCCTTTTGAGTATGTCTGCATCTTAAACGTACCTGCATTATTCTTTACATTTATTATGTTAAGTGGGTTTGCTGGTATATTCCTGTAAATATACTCTAGAAGGATCTTTTGTTGAGTTCCTTGAAGGCTGAAAATGAGTTGCTGATGGATTTGTGTTTATACTCGGAACAGTTAATAAGCAGCATGCCAGCCCACTGTGCATCCAGGACACCTTGAGAGTAAATTTCCTTGATCAAGACCACTACGGAAGTATGTTATAAACAAGGGCAGTCTTCAGGGAGTGATGCTTTCAGATTGGCCAAATGAGTCAGACCAGTGACACCTTGGCCAACATTGTAATAACAGCTTGATTCAGGGCTTTCTATCATCATCATCAGCGCCACCTCCCCCTTTCCCCTCCTCTGCCTGTCCCTGTCCCTTGTCTGTTTGTTTTTCAGATCCAGTCATGCCTCACCTGGCCACCAACACTGTGTTTCCATGCTCTGCACACTTGTTCCCCGTCAGCTCAGTAGACCTTGTCTCCCCACGCAGCTGCTCATCATTAACTCAGTCTTTCTGAATATAGTCAATAGCTTTTGCAAAGGCATTCTATTACTTGATTACCTCGTGTTTGTATCTGTCTTCTACGGCTCATTGCATTTTATTTGATTACATTTTAGTTTAAATTCTTGTTATTCTTGTCATATTACAAAAGTCCATATTGGATGGCTGGAATGAATATTTTCTGTACTTTCTGACTGGGAACCAACGACTGGAATGACATAAGTACTTATAAGGAAAATAGAGTCGGTGCCATTTGAGGAATAATTTAAACCTTACATATTATTCATGAAGTGGAAAAGATGAACAAGTGGTGGATATGTTAATCTTATTGTATGGTCTATGTATTTTAGAGCAGATTAAAATCACATCACAAGATTATTTAGCTTCAAAGTATACATGCAAGTGACAAAATATACATAGTCTACATGTCTCAATAAAATAAAAATGCAATTCTATTTCCCTCAGAAAACCCATTTTGCGTCAGTCAAATCCAGCAAGTCCTGATATTTCTAGAAAAAGCTTGTTACTTCTAAATCTGTTTTGAACAACTCAATTCAGTGCTCCACTGCATTTCTGCTCAATCTAGGAGAGTGGTGCCTCTTTGAGTGGTGCTCAAGCCATTAACCTACCCAAACAAGTATCAAGGTAGGGATAGGGACCTTGGAGTATAAAAGCATACATGTTGCCATGACAACCACTGCAAAGAACTCAGGGGGCAGGAGGTTTTATACAGGGCTCCATTAGTTTGACTCTAGTGCCATCTTATGGTGGGCATTCACATTAAAACAAACAGTGACTTCAGAAATGATTTAGTCCTGCACTGTTTGTCATACTTTGTGTTGTAGGTTTTTCATTTGAAAATTTATCAAATTACCATTGTGCTTATCAATGTAAACTAATAAAGCCATGATGACAAAGTGAAAACATGTTTTTATTAACTTTTGCAGATTTATAAAAATAAAATAAAAAGTCTCTACGACAATTCACAGCTGGATTTGAGAAGTTTATTCCTTTCTCCTGGATCTCGGAAAATCCTCTCAAGCGTTTAAACAAAAATATACAATGCACTTTGCTTTGGCCACTCAAGAACAGCGAGAGACTTCTCCTGAAGTCAATCCAGCCTTGTTTCGAATGTATGATTTCAAGTCATTGTTGTGCCAAATGGGGAATATCCATCAAGTCTGACGTTGCGTGTGTTCTGGAGCAGGTTTTCTTGGAGGACCTTTCTGTGTTTGGCTGCAATTATCCTTCCCTCCGATCTCCCTGTTGCTGAGCAGCAACTCCATAGCAATATGCTCTCAGAACCATGCTTTACCGTAGAGATGGTTTGGACCAGGGCATGTGCAGTACCTGGTGTTTACCACACAAAGTGCTTTGAGTTCTGACCATTGACTCACACCAGGGGGTTGCTTTGTTCAGGCTCTTTAAATGCTGTTGGGAAAGCTCCCAGCAGGCTGTCATATGCCTTTTATTTAAGAGTGGCTTCCGTCTAGCCGCTGTACCATAAAACGCTTGAATGATGGAGTCCTGCTGAGATGGTAGTCCTTCCAGCTAAACTCTGCAAAGGACTTTCATTTGGCTCAAG